>NC_060140.1:945885996-946194793 GCF_021461385.2 Schistocerca piceifrons | reverse complement strand
TACCTAAGGACCTCCATAGTCGGTTAAAGGCATTCCAGGAAGTATCCTTAGGTACTTTCTCTTCAGTCCATGACATCAGGTAGAGTCCTGGTATTCTGTTTTTGGTCCATTGTGATTCCTGGTGTTTCCCTTAACAGCCCTCTTTCACTAGAAGCGTCCTCAGTTGTTCTCTCTTTGGTCCAGTGCAACAGGTCGAGCACTGGCATTCTGTCTTCAGTTAGGTGCATCTGCCTACACACCGGCATTCCGTTTTCAGTCCAATGTGATTCTTGGTGTTCCTTTTGCAATCCACTTCCATCAGAAGTGTCCTGTAACGTTTTATCTTCTGTTCAATGTCCCTGATTGTCCATCTGGCATTCATTCCCCATGTCCACAGTCTCAGTTGTTCTGTTTGGGAAGTTCTGCTGCTGCTCCCATTGCATTTTCAGCAACTCCAGTGCAGTACCTCAGACTCTACTGATCTGGTACCCAGTGTCACAATTCACGAGGTTTTTCAACACCTTGTAACTCTTGTAACTCTGTCCCTGTGTCTGGGGGTCTTGTCCCAGAACCCCCATTTCACCATAGTTCATCAAGTTCAAGACAGTGTTCAGCAATAGCTGATTTAATTGCCTGTCATAGTTGGACGTGAGTCTGATGTTCTTCACATCTGATGTCCACTGTCTTAGTTGTTTGAATAATCTATGCCATGCTACATTGGCAAGGTATGTTACAAGTTCCTGGTTTTTGTAGTCCCAGGTAATCTTTACACTTCACAGTGGTCCTCTTATTTTGGTAGGTGAACAGAACACACACTTGCTGTTATGTCTTCTGAGACTCCTACTGATTTTGGCAGAAATAGGTTCTACGAAGGGCAGGTAGGCCACAGTCTTTGCTTCATCTTTCTCGTCTGTAGCAGAGAGCGCCTCCTGGATCTGCTTGGCTGTGTATCCATGTTATCAGAACACTGAGTGTAGATGCTCAGTTTCTTCTGCCAAACTATCTAGGTCTGACAAGGTGCGTGCTCTGTGAACCATTGTTTTCAGAACTCCCATTTTTCTGTGTTGTGTAGTGACAGCTGCTGCCTGACAGATATAAATCAGTGTTTGTAGGTTTGTGATACACGCTGTGGCTAAACAGTCCATCTGTTGTTCTTTTGACAAGTGCATCCACAAAGGGCAACTTACCACTCTTTTCCAGTTCCATGGTGAACTTAATATTTGGGTGGCACGAGTTAAGCTGTTCCATAAATTCATTGAGCCTCTACCAACTACGATGCCAGATCACTAACGTATCGTCCACATCTGAAGCAGCATGAAGTTTTGTATGTAGCAATCTCTAATGTGTTCCCTTCAAACCTTTCCATGAACATGGCAACCACTGGGGACAGAGGGCTGGCCATGGTTATGACTTCTGTCTGCTTGTAATATTGTCCTCCTATATACAAAATAAGTTGGTTTCAGTATATGGTTGAACAGGTCCCACAGAGCATTGTACAACTTCTCTGCAAACAGTTCCAGTGAGTCTTTCAGTGGCACCCTACTGAACTGGGATACCACAACAAAACTGACCATCATATCACAGTCTGTGATGTGTAGTTGCTCGAGACGTTGCAAGAAGTCTTACAAGTTGTGGCTGTAGTGTACATATTTTCCCACATATGGGAACAACCACGTCTTCACATACTTTACTGTTGGGTACACTGATATGCTAATGTTGCTGACAATTGGGCGTGTCAGACCCTCTTTTTATACTTTCAGCGGCCCATGGGGTCCAACTGGAACTGGTGTTCCCGAACATAAAGCTGTTTGATGACCTTGTCAGTCATACCCATTTCCTCCATTAGAGCCCTGGTCTTCTTGTCTACTTTGTCCATACTGTCACATTCCACAAGACTGTATGCAGGATCCTACGGAGGTTGAGGCACTTTCTCGTCATTATCAGCCTGCTGCAAAATGACTGTGGAGTTCCCTTTGTCTCCTGGTAACACCATAATGTGGCTGTCATCCCTGAGCCTCTAGAGTGTATGCCTTTCATTATTTGAGGTGTTCAATTTTGGTGGCTATGTCTTGGTGAGTGAAAGCCTCCCAGTGAACTTCTTTTGCCACATTTGGTGGAAGTTCATTGGATACTTGTTCCACTGCACTGATGAAACCTGAAATGGGCATATTTCCAGGAGTCATCGCAAAGTTGAGATCCCTGCTGAGTAGATTCAAAGTGGTGCCACGAAACTGCTTGCCACTATGGTTTATCGCCACGTGAGTGTCCTGAATCTGCTGTGCTTTCTTACTCATGAGGTGAAACTTCGCAGACTGGCAAGCTGAGGCATTCTTCCTGGTGCATTCTGCTAGAGAATAAGAGACACTGTCCACTCTCAGTCTGAAACTTCATCTGCTACGAAGGCTGCTGCAGCTAAGTAGTTGAAAAAACTGCTGTATCCAAAAGTGCAAAAGTATATTCAAAATATCCACAACTCAGAGGTCTCCTTGCAGTGTCTCAAGCAACTACACATCACAGGACCAGATATAAAGGTCAGTTTTGATTATGTATCTCTATTCACCAGGATGCTATTGAAAGACTCATTGGAACTGGCTGTAGAGAAATTTTATGATGACCTGTTAGACCTGTGCATTTGCTGACATTAATTTACTTTCTGTAGGGGGACCAATATCATAACCACACAGAAGGTGTAGCCATGGGCAGCCCTCTGTCTCCAGTTGTTGCCTATATGTTCATGGAGAGATATGAAGAGGACATTTTAATGATGGCTAGATACAAAACCACATGCTGCTTTAGTTATGTTGATGATACCTTTGAGATCTGGTGTCAGGAAGGGAGATATTCAAGGAGTTTCTGGAACAGCTTAACGCATGCCACCCAAATATTAAGTTCACCATGGATCTGGAAAAGGATGGTAGGTTGCCATTTCTGCATGCACTTATCAAAGGAAGAGCAGATGGATCACTTGACCACAGTGTGTATCACAAACCTACAAACACTGATTTTTATCTGCCAGCCAACAGCTAACACCACTCACCACGGAAGACTGGAGTTCTGAAGATACTGATTCACAGGGCATGCACCCTGTCAGTTCTAGCTAGATTGGCAGCAGAAACAGAACATCTATGAACAGGGTTCTGACAAAATGGGTATGCGGCCCAACAGATTCAGAAGGTTCTTTAACCAGCCACTCTGCAAAACTATCAAGAAGAAGAGCAAGATGAAGCAAAGGCTGTGGCATACCACCCTAGAACCTAATTTCGGCCAAAACCAGCAGGATTCTCTGGAAGCATATCAAGTGTGTGTTCTGTCCACCTACCAAAACAAGAGGACTACTGGGAAGTGTGAAAGATGACCTGGGACTACAAAAAACAGGAATTTATAATATATTTTGCCAAACAATTAGGACAGTGGACATGAGATGCAAAAAAAAAACCACCATCAGAGACATATCCAACTATGACAGGCAACTAAACTAGCTATTTCTGATCACTATCTGGGACTCAATTATTCCATGAGCTATGAAATGATGCTTCTAGCACAGACCCCCAGATACTGGGACATGATTATAAGAGAGTTCATAGAGATAAAGGTGGCAGAAAATCTCATGAATCATGACACTGGGGACCAACTCAATAGTGCCAGAGGTCCTGCACTGGAGTTGCTGAAAATGCAATTGGAACAGCAGCAGAACTCCACAAACAGAAGAACTGGAAGTGTGGACATGGGGAATGAACTTTAGGCAAACTGGACTGAAGATACAGCAGTGCAGGATGCTTGTAATGGGAGCACCTACAATTGTACTGGGCTGAAAAAGTAACACCAGTGCATGGACAGATGCATCAGACCAATGAAGGAACACCAGTGCTCGGAATGTTGCAACGGACCAAAGAGGAAATACCTAAGGATGCTTCTAGCGGACAGGGACCATAGAGGGAACACCGAACCATAGTGGACTGAAAATGGAATGTCAATATGCAGACAGGTTCACCAGGTTGAAGATGGAATGTCAGACCGAAGTGGGAATGCGGCAATGTGTAAGGACACTTCTAGCAGGACCAGAATGCAGATGGAATGCCAGGAACCAATCATGGAGGGGGAAGGCTGGACTGGTTCCACTCAATGGGCAGTCTCAGATGGCACCGGATGACAAGACGAGTCATGTCGAAATATGGTTCATGAATGATACTGATATCTGGCAGAAGGCTTGACACCTCAAGATGTCGAAAGATCGCCAGGAAACCTGAAGTATTACATGGAGACAGTGGTTGTCTGCTGATCTTTAGTCCAATGTACATACTTGTGTGTTACCTGCAAATGTCCTGTGAGTAGTTTCATCAAGTGCAACACTGCCACTACAGTGAGGTGACCACACTTTACCTCATGCTCCTACTGGCTGTGGCACATGTACCTGATAGAGGATCTCAGTTTCAATAATGTCCACTCAATTGCCTCCATGTTCTTGCTTTGTCAATATGGGCATTATAACTATATACCTATTGTAGAATACAGTATACATTCAAGTTGTGAAATTCCATTCAGAAATGACGTCTCATCAAATTTTGTAAGCAGCGTAACAAATTGGCACCTAACAGAGTCCAACTGTCGTTGCAGGCCTTTGGAATTTAATGCCTCTCAAAATCACAAGTTTTGCATTGGCACAATTTGTTCTAGAAGGCTAGAGAAGAGGTGGACAAAAAACCATTCTGAGCAAATGAGCAATGAGAAAAACACAGATAGTGGCCTTCATTCCATGTAAATGCGTATTTGAGTCTGGGAGTTTTCAATGTGTGAATGTTCTCATACTAATGAAAATTATTGTCAGTTTTTTGTGATTATCAAACAGCCCTCAGGATGACCTGCATCAAAATGACATTTTTAATGCATTCCTGCTTCAACTTCTCACTCTACATAAGCAACAATTCCAAATCACCTTTTTTGAAGAATGTGTTACCTAGTCCAACAAAAAACTGACACATTTTACACAAACAGAAAAAATACTTTAGTAAACATCAGACCTACTATTATTTTAGAAAAAAAAAATCACTCTTTGTCAACTGTATGAAATGCAAGACTGGGTCAGTAAGACACTGCCACACTGTAGAAGAATCTATAAATAATTCAAGCACAAAAAGAATCAAAATGTAATGCTTGACCAAAAGCTGCAAATTTTGTGTCAAGTTTTACAACTATGCAAAAGGATATTAGAATTAGACAACATGTTGTAAGCTGAAAATAAAAATATGAAACTGAAACAGCTGAAGTAAAAGTGAGTTCATGTTATGAATGACAACCACACCGTACTGTCATAAACAACTTATATGCAGAGCACGATTTAGATATACAGTATAACATAAAGCACTATGAATTTTTGTTTATACACTTCATTCTAGATATTCTACTTTGCAAGAAAGCACATAACACTTAATAAATATGAAGCCACAATGTACTGTAACTGAGACAGTCATATGCAACTCAAACACTGAGTGAAGAAGACAGCTTTAGATAATAAAACTACTACTGCTACTAATATAAGCAATTGCAGTACACTGTATATATTTAAGTGATATACTCGCTAACAGTGTTACACTTGATTAAGCATCCAGGCAAAAAGCAGACAGGCAAATAATGCCTGCTCATTACAAGTAGTTCCGAGCAGAATCAAGCAGCCATCATAACTACCAATAGGTCAATTACATTAAACTATAATTATAGTACTCTGCAGCTCAGTTTTCAAATTTCTTCAAGAATCTTGTATGACATAAAAGTTGTCTTGAAAACGTGAAACATCATACATTGCCAACACATAAATACAAGCAGGAATTCACTACATCACTTATGAAACTAATTACGGGTATTTACCAATATCTCATCTTTACAACTATGTTTTGAACTCTGTACAGCTTGAATTTGAATAAGAAGCATAGTTTCAAATGAAGTATACTTTATACATGGAATGCATGACTACGTTGATTTTTACATTTGTTTCTGTATTTAAGCATGTATAAGTTCCACCCAAATGAAAATTAAGTTCAGTACATACTATTAAAATTACGGAAGTTATTTCTGAGACATCTGTAGCCAATACTTACAAAGATAACAGTGTGTAATGTTGCAAATTTGAATAGCAAATTTATGAAATTCAGTTGGATATGCAAGACTGTTTGCGGGGGCTTCAATACAAGAATGTACCCAACATTCAAGCTAAGGGAGGGAGGGAGGGAGGGAAGGGGGGTGGGGGGGAGGGGGTAAAGACTCTTATTGGTTTGATGGAAGAGGGAAGGACAGAGGAAGGAACAAATAAATTCTTCCAAAATATAACTAAAAGAGCTGTTGAAAAACTTTGTTTACAAATCAGTAAACATATTAATACTAACATTTCATTGTAGTACCTGTTACCTACATAAAATTTAAGTGAGAGAGAATAGTTTGTATGATAGTTGCACTCACTCATGAATTTGCTGTCAGGCAGATAATGTTCAGAGGCATTAGAATACTTTCTATAGTCAATTTTATTAGTTTTTAACATTATCTGGTAACATGAGAACAAAACATTGAGTACTGAAAATGTAACACTACTGAAAGGTTTTAGAAACCAGAACCCTCTTTCATTTTCTATTCAAAGAGAATACCAGCAAATGGCAATTTTTTTTGAGACTTCACAATAAATGGCTGTGGGAACACTTGCTATTTGTTAACATCCATCATGTGTTCAGACTCTCTTCCTATCTTCGACCCAATGGTCTGTATAGTGGAGCAAGATGAGAATCCAGTTTGTGAAGATCATACTTTTTCTGATGGGGTTGAGGTGGGATGTGGTGGGGTGGGGTGGGGTGGGGTGGGGTGGGGTGGGGTGGGGTGGGGTGGGGTGGGGTGGGGTGGGGTGAGGAGGAGAATGTGAGGGGGATGAGGTGGGGGAGGAGGATGAGGAGACAGTTGCCTTTCCCTGACCCTCACTATGTATGCACTTGACTTCATATCTACCAATTATTGTATAAATAGTGCTTCTGATTAGAACATATGATGTAAATTGTGTTTTTTATGACATTCTTTACAGAAAAAGATCACAAAAATGAAGCTACAGTGAAATAACAACAGTAAATGACACCAAGGAGAGGAACGTTTTATCATCCACAGAACCTCTGCAAAACTGATCATATACCTGTTATTCAAGTAAGAGTCAAATGTGAGGAGGTTCATAGACTGAACAAAGATTATTTTCCAGTAAAACACGTTCAAAGACATTTGCTTTGAGCACAATGTTCAAGTCACCACCATCCATGTATTTTGAAATGATACTAATAACTCCCATCCCTTTCTACTCACTCCCCATAGCTCTTTTCTCATGTTGTGTCTTTATTTTACACCTTGCAGTTTTTCTATATTGCTGCTTCTCCAGCATTTATCTATCTTCCCTTTTTCTGTTGTTGCTCATTTTTATGCAAATTGTCCTCATATTTTCAATCTATCCTTTATCTGAAAGTTATCAACCATCTGCTTTGTGGCTTCAAGAGTTCTCAGGGTTTTAAATGTCTTATATTGCCAGCATTTCGTTACTTATTTCTTTCTCAATGGTATTATCAGGGATATCACAGCCTACTGGTAGTTACAGATTCAAACACAGAAGCAAAGTGTCCAGACCACCCGTTACATCAAACTGATTGTGCTGTCACATCATTCCACAGAATGCTGCTGCCTGACAGAAGTTTCACACAGTACTCTTCCATAGCAAAAATACTGCCTCTGTGAAGACAGGTCTTATTTCTTTGTGGTTGCATAACGAATCTATAATAAGCATCTTGCAGCTTCATTTTACATTACTTAGTTCTTATTTGTGGGTATGCAATCACTAAATTGTAATATATGTAGTAGTAAATTGTAATTAGACACTAGACTGGAGATGTAACTCTTAACACAATTTAAATTGTAAGAAAAATAAACATTACAGTGTCTGGAGCACACACATTTTCATTAATTACACTAAATTAATTAATTACATGAGAAATTTAAGCAATGCTGCAAAATAATAATATGGTTATTGATAGTCTCAGGAGCTTTACTGTATGGTTAAATGATGATGGTGTCTTCTTGGGTAAAATATTCCGGAGGTAAAATAGTCCCCCATTCAGACCTCCGGGCGGGGACTACTCAAGAGGACGTCATTATTAGGAGAAAGAAAACTGGCATTCTACGGATCGAAGCGTGGAATGTCAGATCCCTTAATCGGGCAGGTAGGTCAGAAAATTTGAAAATGGAAATGGTTAGGTTAAAGTTAGATATAGTGGGAATTAGTGAAGTTCGGTGGCAGGAGGAACAAGACTTCTGGTCAGGTGAACACAGGGTTATAAATACAGAATCAAATTGGGGTAATGCAGGAGTAGGTTTAATAATGAATCAAAAAATAGGAGTGCGGGTAAGCTACTACAAACAGCATAGTGAACGTATTATAGTGGCCAAGATAGACACGAAGCCCATGCCTACTACAGTAGTACAAGTTTATATGTCAACTAGCTCTGCAGATGACGAAGAAATTGAAGAAATGTATGATGAGATAAAAGAAATTATTCAGGTAGTGAAGGGAGACGAAAATTTAATAGTCATGGGTGACTGGAATTCAAGAGTAGGAAAAGGGAGAGAAGGAAACATAGTGGGTGAATATGGATTGGGGGAGAGAAATGAAAGAGGAAACCGTCTGGTAGAATTTCGCACAGAGCATAACTTAATCGTAGCTAACACTTGGTTCAAGAATCATAAAAGAAGGTTGTATACATGGAAGAATCCTGGAGATACTAATAGGTATCAGATAGATTATATAATGGTAAGACAGAGATTTAGGAACCAGGTTTTAAATTGTAAGACATTTCCAGGGGCAGATGTGGACTCTGACCACAAGCTATTGGTTATGAACTGTAGATTAAAACTGAAGAAACTGCAAAAAGGTGGGAATCTAAGGAGATGGGACCTGGATAAACTGACTAAACCAGAGGTTGTACAGAGTTTCAGGGAGAGCATAAGGGAACAATTGACAGGAATGGGGGAAAGAAGTACAGTAGAAGAAGAATGGGTAGCTCTGAGGGATGAAGTAGTGAAGGCAGCAGAGGATCAAGTAGGTAAAAAGACGAGGGCTAGTAGAAATCCTTGGGTAACAGAAGAAATATTGAATTTGATTGATGAAAGGAGAAAATATAAAAATGCAGTAAATGAAGCAGGCTAAAAGGAATACAAATGTCTCAAAAATGGGATCGACAGGAAGTACAAAACGGCTAAGCAGGGATGGCTAGAGGACAAATGTAAAGATGTAGAGGCTGATCTCACTGGGGGTAAGATAGATACTGCCTACAGGAAAATAAGAGAGACCTTTGGAGAAAAGAGAACCACTTGTATGAATATTAAGAGCTCAGATGGAAACCCAATTCTAAGCAAGGAAGGGAAAGCAGAAAGGTGGAAGGAGTATATAGAGAGTCTATACAAGGGCGATGTACTTGAGGACAATATTATGGAAATGGAAGAGGATGTAGATGAAGATGAGATGGGAGATACGATACTGCGTGAAGAGTTTGACAGAGCACTGAAAGACCAGAGTCGAAACAAGGCCCCAGGAGTAGACAACATCCCTTTGGAACTACTGACGGCCTTGGGAGAGCCAGTCCTGACAAAACTCTACCATCTGGTGAGCAAGATGTATGAGACAGGCGAAATACCCTCAGACTTCAAGAAGAATATAATAATTCCAATCCCAAAGAAAGCAGGTACTGACAGATGTGAAAATTACCGACCAATCAGTTTAATAAGTCACAGCTGCAAAATACTAAGTCGAATTCTTTACAGACGAATGGAAAAACTGGTAGAAGCCGACCTTGGGGAATATCAGTTTGGATTCCGCAGAAATGTTGGAACACGTGAGGCAATACTGACCCTACGACTTATCTTAGAAAATAGATTAAGGAAAGGCAAACCTACGTTTCTAGCTTTTGACAATGTTGACTGGAATACTCTCTTTCAAATTCTGAAGGTGGCAGCGGTCAAATACAGGGAGCGAAAGGCTATTTACAATTTGTACAGAAACCAGATGGCAGTTGTAAGAGTCGAGGGGCATGAAAGGGAAGCAGCGGTTGGGAAGGGAGTGAGACAGGGTTGTAGCCTCTCCCTGATGTTATTCAATCTGTATATTGAGCAAGCAGTAAAGGAAACAAAAGAAAAATTTGGAGTAGGTATTAAAATCCATGGAGAAGAAATAAAAACTTCGAGGTTCGCTGATGACATTGTAATTCTATCAGAGACAGCAAAAGACTTGGAAGAGCCGTTGAACGGAATGGACAGTGTCTTGAAAGGAGTGTATAAGATGAACATCAACAAAAGCAAAACGAGGATAATTTAATGTAGTCGAATTAAGTCGGGTGATGCTGAGGGAATTAGATTAGGAAATGAGACACTTAAAGTAGTAAAGGAGTTTTGCTATTTGGGGAGCAAAATAACTGATGATGGTCGAAGTAGAGAGGGTATAAAATGTAGACTGGCAATGGCAAGTAAAGCATTTCTGAAGAAGAAAAATTTGTTAACATCGAGTACAGATTTAAGTGTCAGAAAGTCGTTTCTGAAAGTATTTGTATATAGTGTAGCCATGTATGGAAGTGAAACATGGACGATAAATAGTTTGGACAATAAGAGAATAGAAGCTTTTGAAATTTGGTGCTACAGAAGAATGCTGAAGATTAGATGGGTAGATCACATAACTAATGAGGAGGTATTGAACAGAATTGGGGAGAAGAGGAGTTTGTGGCACAACTTGACAAGAAGAAGGGACCGGTTGGTAGGACATGTTCTGAGGCATCAAGGGATCACAAATTTAGCATTGGAGGGCAGCGTGGAGGGTAAAAATCGTAGAGGGAGACAGAGATGAATACACTAAGCAGATTCAGAAGGATGTAGGTTGCAGTAAGTACTGGGAGATGAAGAAGCTTGCACAGGATAGGGTAGCATGGAGAGCTGCATCAAACCAGTCTCAGGACTGAAGACAACAACAACAACAACAGTCTCAGGAAGCAAAATATATGGTACTGCTGACAGATCTACATAAAAATAAAATGGAAATACTATGTAGCTTTGGTAGTAATAATTGCTTCACTGGGGATGTGACAGGGATATGTTCAGGAAGATTAAAAAGAAAGGGCAAGTCACTCAGACCCCAGGATGAGAGAGACCCCATCAGTAGTGAGGAAGAGGGTAGACAAAGGTCAAGGTCTTTGTATACACTTGTCCTCACTACAGGTGCTTTATACCTATCTGTTGGCAGTCAAATATACTTCATTACCTGGAGATAAGTACTGCACAGAAATTCTGTCTCATAATGTATTTGTTTTCTCTACTGAACTTGCCTTTGACATGTGTTCATTGACAGCCACTCAAATGAAAAAATTTTTAATGTTGACAGTTCTCTGTCTGACAAAACACATTAACCGTTTCAGTAATTTGTTAGTTTTTAGCCACGTACCATTTCCATGGTACTGAAACTTTTGTTGACTGTAATAGAAGGGTCAATCAAAAAGTAATACCTCCTTTTTTTTCCTCCTTAAAAAAAAGTTAAGTGATAAATTTGCATGTGGTGCTATTCCGCAAAGCTGCTTCTCCAATCCACTGCAGTAGTAACTTTCTGTGTCAACAGATGCCAGTACAGCAATCACTTGTAAAATTGGCGACATCAATGTTTATATTAGACAGCATACTGTAATAGAATTCTTGAATGCAAAACTGAAATGTCCTTTTGCATACATGTAACACTGAAAAATGTTTATGGTCATATAACAGTGGATATCAACACTGTAAGACAACAGGTTCATCGCTGTAATGAAGTTGAAGTGCAAAAACACCACTGTCTGACAAAATGTGGAGCAGCAGGTCGGTGACTGCAGTGACACCACACAACATTCAGCGAGTCAACAACATCAGCCATGGTGACCACCAGGTGACTGCAGGTAGTTCGTGCTGTATTATATCCCTCAGTAAAGGCAGCTGTGATGATGATCTTTTGCACAACAAACACAAGACCACACATCAGTCACAGTACCACCAAAGAGGGTGTGAAAACTGGATGCAAAATCTTGCCTCAAAAGAGGCAATACTTTTTGAATGACCCTCTACTTCAGGGACTTTGCTACACAATTTCTTGACTGCTACTCACAAGGAGAAGATTGTTCTATACATTATATACAACAAATACACTAATGGAAAATGAGAACTGCATCACAGAAATGTCATATTTGCACAGAGCATTGATAACAAGAAGTAAAAATGGTATTCAAAATTGTGAGCTATGAGTGGAGTACAAATCAGGTAATGAACACCTGCAAATGTTTAACCTGTAACAACTGTATAGGCTTTGTTGAAAGAGAGATCCACAAAACTGTAAAGAGACAGAATGAGTTGCCGGTACTTATCTTCAAAAGAAAAAAAAAAATCCAGTACTGCCGTTGGACACGTTTAAAGGTGACTTTTTTGACTTATCTCTCTTTCTCTATCCATCTTCTGTTTCTCACTCTGTCCTTACATCATCTTTGGAAAGAAGCTGGTGCAGTCCTTAATATTACCTATTCTTACTCTCTCAAACACCAATTCTTTCATCTTTGTTTCCTCTCATCCTCTCAATTTTTAGGGTCTGTCTCACCCTAGGGTCTGAATGACCTGCTATTCCTTTCTGACCTTCCTCAATCACTGTCTCTTGCACCCTGAGGTATGAATTAACAGTTCCGGAAGCTAGAATTAATGTTTTCACTTTTAAGTCTGTTTATTATCATTACTTGAATTATGCCTCCTGAAGGTAAGTGATACCCAGTCAACCCGTCTTTTTGCAATTTTGCAGTTTTCTCAAGTCAACGAGTCAACTGTTATTTCAAGCTTTGCACTAGGTTAATAAACACTGTCAACATCAAAGAAGGAAGCCAACAGATACAGCTTGTATAAAAATAAACTGAATTTCATCCAACTCGTAATGTTAGTACATTAAATGCTTGTAGGTCTTCCAAAGAAAGAGGTCAGTCACCTAAAACTTTCACTGCAAACATTGCTGAAATGGAAAGTTCTATTGATGTGTGGTTTAGACAGAATGGATTAGTAGTCAGCGGCTTGTATTATTTGCCAATAAACAGACTGTAATAAAACTTAAAAAATGTAATTTTTGTGCAAACATACACTTTTTTAAAAATGGAACAATACCTATTGACATTAACAAATTAAAAGTAGGGTAAATTAGTATGTCAGAGGTGTTTGTGTAGGATTCTAGGGCAAGTCATTTATGAGATATCATATTTTGAAAATTTTCCATACTGGCAGTTGTTCTTGCAATTCAGCTTGTGTGGCTGATGGGTACGGCATTGTTATGTTTGCTTAAAGTGTGCTTGTGTGTCCCTTGAGGCACTATAACCTGCTAGGTTCCTACCGTGTGGCAATCTAAGCAGTAGGCCATGAGTGAACAACAGGATTTACCATTGCAGAAAAAGCCTTAACATGCTCATGTGTACAGAGAGTGTAGGAAGAATGCAGTTCATTCCTGTATGGTGATGTGGCAAGATACCCCCAACAGACATCACAGCAATTATTTATCAACTCTTCAACCAGTTACTTGAAAAAGTGGTAGTGTAACATCTAGACAACATAATACAAGGAAACAAGTGACAACAAAAGAGGAGTGAATTAATGTTCTCACTGTCGTTGCAGTTGATTTGCATGTCAGCTCACAGACAATCGCACGAGGAAGCGGCATGAGGCAGGCAAGTATCATATGCATTCTCCACTGACACAAGCTCCATTCTATCACATCTCTCTCCATCAAAATCTACATGGAAATGATTATGAGAATTAATTATGTTAACTTCGGGTTAAGTTCTGTACATAAAAATAAAAGGGAAACACTATGTAACTTTCGGAAGTAATAATTGCTTCACTGGAGATATGAGAGTGATATGTTCAGGAAGATTAAAAAGAAAGGGCAGGTCACTCAGACCCCAGGATGAGAGAGACCCATCATTACTGAGGAAGAGGGTAGACAAAGGTCAAGGTCTTTGTGTACTCCAGATGTATAATGTATCTTATTCAGTGATGAAGCCACATTTACCAATCATAGTCTGGTAAATTGCTGAAACGTGCACTATTGGTCTGTTGACAATCCCAGTTGGCTTTGTCAGGTGGAACATCAGTGTCCATGGAGTGTAAACGTTGGTGTGGAATAGTCAACCATCAGATCATAGGCCCATGTTTCATAGGTGGAACACTGAACACACAGAAGTATCACAGCGTCCTAACAGACTGTCTTCCATGGATGCTAGATGTTCTTCTGGGACTAAGAGGAACCTATGGTACCAACACGATAGCTGTCCTGCCCATAGTGCAAGAAGTGCTACAGCACGTCTTCACAAAATGTTTCCATATCGTCGGATTGGATGCAGAGGACCTGTACCTCGGCCATCCCGTCCACTGGATTTGATGCCTCTAGACTTTTTTCTGTGAAGAAAGCTGAAATAAGCTGCCTACAACAAGGACATGCCAACTAAACCTGATTATAAGATATGATATATTACTGCAGCCTCCTCAGATAACTCTGCTGAAATACTAGCACATGTGCAGCAGTCATTCCCTACCAGACTGGATGAGTGTAATGCTGCTGCTAGTTGCCATTTCTGAACACAACCTGTGAAGCTCAATTGACTCGTTACTGGTCAGAATTCACGTAACTAGTGGTGCACTTGTTTTGTTCTTTAGAGTGTGCTACCGCAGGTATTGTACAAGTATTGGTGTGGAAACTTTTCAATGTATGATATCTCATAAATGACTTGCACTAGGATCCTGCAACAAACACCATTGACATTCTAATTTACCCTACTTTTAGTTCATTAATGTCAGTAGGCATTGTTCCATTTAAGAAAGTGTATGTTTGCATAAAAACACACTTTCTAAGTATTATTACAATCTGTCAGTTGGCTAGCAATATGAGCCCCTGACTACCAGTCTATTCTGCAAAAAATCGCACGTCAATAGCGCTCTCCACTTCCGCAGTATTTGTGGTGCAAGTTTTAGGTGATTCACCCTGTATACAGATGCTCAAGCTGAGGGCCCAAGAAATATGCATATGTCATTGTCCTGATTCTGGATGTCAGCTGCACATTAATTTACATCTGGATCACTGTGTTAGATGAGATACCATTACTAATTGCTTGCCAGAACAGGCACTGCATCCAGGACCAACACCAGCCACTTAGTGGTAACCAACATATTTGGGAATGTACCACTTTCTAGGTTTCCTTTCACACCTCACCAGCGTGCAGGCAGTACAGCGGAAGAGATAACTGGTGGAACAAGTGACAAGCTTAGATAAAAATGCAAACAAACACCAATTGATGTGCCAGATATCTTGCTGAATTTCTTTTGAAGCTTCAGTCTTCTGTTCCAAAATAAATAAAATATACTGTGCACTTTCTGGATAATTCCACTACTTTTGTATACACCTTAACTCCTAGTACTACAGTAGTAGCACTACTCCCCTGTTCAACTGTAACAGTGCACACTCAGCCTCATGACCTTTTTTTATAGTATTTTCTTACAAATAAATTAGTTTTTACTGTTACAAAGAAAATCCCCTCCATTAATGAAAATGAATTATTGATTGTGTTCAAGGGAAATCTCATGTTTGACAATGGCAAAACTACTGACATGTAACAGAGCCCAGAATAATATTGGCATGTGATTTGCATCATAAATGCAATCTTACATAATGCCGCCTTCTGTACATTCACAACCCTTCAAATTTATGCTTAAGTGAGACAAATACAAAATTAAAAATTAGCATCAGTTTCTTAATGAAGATTACTTAATTAGAGATCAAAATGGTATTAAACTTTCAGTTCCCACATGCCAATGATCCCGCTACTTGAAATGTCACCCAAATGTCTTTGCTGTGTCATCCTGTCTTCCTAGACACAAATACTGTGAGCCTGATCTCCGATTCAAATGCTCCCGAGGTTAATTTACACAGTATGATGGCAAGCAGAAAATTTCCCAGCCTCATATAAAGACATCTGTGATGTCACTGAGATTTTGTTCTTTTATGTTGGTTTCAAGGTGTTAACTCATTTTGTCTAATAAATCCTTCATATGGCTTTCTAAAGCAGTAGTGATGTATGAGTTTCATTCAAATGGATAAACTGGAATACTGCGCCGACATAAAATTACCTGTTTAAGACTGTATCACCAATAAAAATTCATCGTATATCAATAACCAGTTGGACAGCTAAAATAAAAAATGCCATACTAACTTAAAACACAAAATGTTTCATTTGATCCATTAGAAATGGTTATCGAACAATCAGCAACTAAAGATGTACGAAGTAAATTATGGCATATGCACATCAAGAGAAAGAGTACAACACAATTCACATGAAGAAGTCACTACAAGAATACCTTTTTTACCAAAGAAAAATCACCAAACAGTCAGCCATTTGGAGATTTTTCTTTGGTAAATATCTGACCAGCTGCTGTTCCATATCCATGATGGATCAAGAGAGACATGAATAATTCGTGGAAGATGGGTAACACATTGTTGAATACTGACCTAAAGCAAAAGTGGAAATGAATTTCTCAGTGATTTAGATTGCTTTGAAAGATAATCCAATTGATTTCCTGTGCCATTTTGTTACTGACCAGGCCAGTGGATGGTAGCTGGTACTCTGCACCAAAATAGGCAAAGTTGATTTCACCACCTAGAAATATTATGACTATTGGTTTGAGGAATGATATAAAAAGTGCTCATAGTAAGTAGTCTGCAGAAAGTAAAAATTAACTGGTGAACATTGCACATATCTTATGAACAAAATGTACAAAAAAGTTCGAGTGAAGTGACCTGGATTACTAAAAAAATAAAAATCACCCTACATCAGAAGTATGCGCTTGTTCATACGGGTACTTTCCCAATGGTAAAACTGAAAAATCTGAAGTATTAACTGTTAGAATGTTCACCACATTCACTAGGTTTGGCATTCT
Source organism: Schistocerca piceifrons (assembly GCF_021461385.2). Lineage (NCBI taxonomy): Eukaryota > Metazoa > Arthropoda > Insecta > Orthoptera > Acrididae > Schistocerca > Schistocerca piceifrons. Next base: position 946,177,789 of record NC_060140.1, on the reverse strand, counting down.
CTGACTCCTACTATCCCCACATCTAGAGTTCTAGAACTACTTTAGGTTACTATAGACTATCGTAAGTAAGTGTAAGCTATGGTGATTTTCCTATCAGAGTTGGGTAATTAAGCTCCTACTTGGATTACCTGTATGTTAGATGTGCTGCATACCTATTGGGCATAACGTAATTTTGATCGCTTTGTTTGTGTGCGTGATCAGTGTCTTACTAGCTTCTCTTAGAAACCCGAAGTGTTGAACCAGCTAGAAACTGAGGACATATAAAGGACCGCTTGACCTAGAGAACATCATCAGTATGCAACCAGTGTTCTTCACCATGCGTCATGTTCAGAAGTGTGGAAACAGTACAACACAAGGACTGATAAAAATAGGACAGAAGCCACACGTAAGTACTGTGGAACAATATATCATAATGCAGTGGCTACTTGTTGATGAGATTACCTCCAGAAGTACAGACACCATCCACAATTTATCAAACATTTGACTCGTAAACCTTTACAGGGATCAGGAAAAATGTTGAGATCACTTTTGAAACAACAAATGAAACATCAATGTCTTTTATATCTGCAACCGTACCTGATGAACAATCTAGTCTCTCGAATACCACATAATCAGTTTCATTAGGTACTCCTACAAAAATTTTTGGAAGAGACCTAGATAAATTCATCGCTAGAGCTGTTTATGCTTCAGGAGCCTTATTATCAATGCTAGAGACCCAATACGGGAGGCTATGAGCCACCTTAACATCATGCTAGACATTCAACACTGCTCAGTGCTGAATATCAACATGTTCATCTCTTGTCACAGATAAGATTTAATTTATGATGGATGAATGACGTCTGGACACCAAGTGATTAATTTTATTGTCACAACATCAGAACCAATTTTCTTTAAGAGTTTTCACCCGTTTCATTGTGGTGACAACAACAATGCAAGAGATATACAGGCTACCTGGAAAATAATGAAAGAAAAGGTACATGCATACAATGTGTAGGATGTGCTGGTAACAGCATCAACCTCCTCATTAAATACACCATAACTGTAGCTGCCCTCCAGGAGCTATTCCAGCTCTGCAAGAAAATAATCAAGCATTCCAATTCAGTCATGTATGTCATGTTCCGTTGGAATCAAAGCAGAAAGAAAAATATGGGACTTCAACTGTAACTTTGAAACTTCCCTCACCAATTTGTGGGGCTGGAGTTTTAAGAAATTTTGAGAGCCTCATAAAGAACAAATAGGTATTCTGGAATTTTTTACTTTTTTTAAATATGATTCTAAAACAGCTGACAGGTTGTAAAGTAGTCGCTAGATGTTAATGTAACTCCTTTATTTTCATAATGTGTTTCGGCAATACCCTCTTCATCAGGTGACTGCAATACAATATAATTACAAAGGTTTGACAGAGAAATCTTTTGACTTTTAAGACCATTAAGTTATTATAGTCACATAAAGAAAGAAATGCTGATATGACATACAGACAACTAGCAGATGTCTTTATGTGAATACAGTAGCGTCATGGTTTTAAAACTCTAAAGATGTCTTTGTCACAGAATTATAATTATACTTTATTGTGGTCATTTGATGATGGTCTATGCTCAGAAAATGCATGAAAATAAAGGAGTTCCATTAACATCTAGCAACTACTTTTTGTGAACTATTAGTTTTTTAGAATCATATTGAAAATTATTAAAAAACAGACACACACCTCACACTCAACTTTCAATCGTACTTACAGTGTTCTAGAATCCATTGTTTCCTTCTCAATATGTTTCAATATCACACTAAACAGTGCTTTGTTAAACAAGAAAACAGCTACTGCCATCAGCCAATTTGAGGCAGACAACACCTTGTTCTCAGATGAGTATCATCATTTTACTAAATTGCTGTAGGGTGGACCTTCCAAAAACCAATAGCTCAATGCTATCTCCAGAATACCAGCAGTGTATTACATCTGCAATTACAAACAGAACAAGATCTACCTGCAGGCCTATCCACACTACAGCACATCTATTAGATCCATGGTATAAAGACACTGGTCTGAATGCTGAATATGAAAGCCATGCATTTCAGTTTATCAGCTCCTTGCACTGATCGTTGGGATGCAAAAGAGGATGCATGCTACCTAATGTCACTGAATTTAGAATTGTAGCAGTTGGTTCTCCTAAATAAATAAAAATAAAAAAATAGGGTGTGGGCTGGTGCTGAACAGGTTTCCTTGTCTGAAAATTTCTCAGCGTACCACTATTAACAGCTGCAAGTGAGCGCAAATGATCGACACATGGAGGAATGCATAGAAAAATTAGAAATAGGCTTTCTCATGGAACAACTGAACAGTTGGTTTCCATGCAGTGGAACTTATATTATGTGCAAGAAAATGAACCTTGCTTTCAAAAATTTAGGAAGTTCACTGAGTACAATCATACAGTTCAGATCGAAGCCACTGATAACAATAAGGGGTAATGTTATTTTGAAGCAAAAATCAGAATTTTTATTTTGACCACAGTGACCAAAGTAATGATCAAAAGTAACAGATTTTGGTAATCATCGAATTTTTCATTAATTTTTCTAATTCTTCGTATTTTGTGTTGAAAAGTATTCTACAAATTCAAACTAAGTACATGACAATTTTGGACAAAAGTACTGCCATATGACTAAAGGGAAACAATGTTAATTACGTTATGTTTACAGGTAAATACAGTAACATTCACGAGTTTTTTCACACTCTTTAATCACATTTCTTTTACTTTATACCATGAAAGGTATATCTGTATTAGCTATCTTTTTCAATATTATCAAACTGCAACATATAAAATATTGTAAAATTTTTATTCTACACAGCTATCTGCCTGCCTATTACTTAAAAGTAAATGACATTGTCAGTGTTCAATTCAAGTTTTATTCAAAAATTGTTGATCTGTAATGTGAAACAGAAGGATATTGTACTAAAAATAAAAATAAAATGCTATCAGAAATATACCAGACGTCGCTTCAGTACATCATCAAGCTCACATGGCATGTGGAAAGTCGAAGTTAGAATTTCAAATCTATTATGTAAACAATAGATCACTACTCATCATGAAGATGACACACTGAGTTGCAGAAAGCCACAACAAAAAGACTGTTACACATTGAGCTTTCAACCTAAGCCTTTTTCAGACAGGAAACACACACACACACACACACACACACACACACACACACACACACACACGTCTGTGCCCTATATAGTGTCGGCCAGGTGCACAAATCATTTATGCAAGGATACGTACGCGTGTGTGTGTGTGTGTGTGTGTGTGTGTGTGTGTGTAAGGGGGGGGGGGGGGGGGGGGTTGTGGTCCTGGGCGCGTGGTTTGTACTCTAGCTCAACAAAGGATTCACTCTGAACAAGTTCACAAGTTTTCTGTCTTTATTGTGTGAGCCTGTCAATGATTCAATGCTTCTGCTTTTTGGTTACTTTTTACACTGTAATTCTCTTGTGCTGATTAAGCAAATCTATCATGCCAGCATTCTTCTTTCATAACTATTCTCACTGTTTCAGCTATTCACATTTAAAATGATTCTATGTTTTATCAAAGGGGATATGATTCTTGAAGTATGAGCTATGTGGAGCAGCTGTTATCTTTCACATCAATAAATAAATGTTAACTATTTATTAAGATTGAAATTGCATAAATAGTATCTCATTAATAGGCAAATGCAAGTAGCTAATTTCTGTATAATCATGATAGAAAATCTCTAAATCAAGGAAGCTGCATATAAGAAGACATTTCTGGGGAATAAGAACTGTGCTGTTTCCTGTATTACTACTTTAAAATAGTAAACAACAGTGATCATGAAGTGGACAACACCACGCCTGGAGGGTGGAAACCTAATTTCTTGCATGTATTAAATGAAATATTATCTTTGCCTAAACATAATGTTTTCCCAGGAACATGAAAGTGGAAATATCAGAATTTTTATTATTTTAACAGGGGATTTAGCAAAAAACTTATTTTATGGAAACAGAAACACAGTCCTGACACTACAGCAGATATAGTAGGATCTCCTCCTACTTACAATTTACAATCAAACAAATAGAGGCAGATATGAATGTAAACACACAAGCCCAAGTGGTTTCACAATATTTTCATGCAATATGTAATGTGCGCAACAAGGAAATGAAACTTAGAAATTGGGTGCCACTTTTGGAGTGTGCAGGTGAAACAGCTCTGTTTTTAGCAATCATATACAACCACTTGCTCAATGAAAGATCTGACCTAAAGAATGGAAAGTTGCATAGGGCATAATAATAATTTTATTGTCATTTGACCATTACAGCAATAGACAACGTCAGGTATATAATACAATATAACTGTTAATTCAAACAAAACAAGAGGCATGTCATTAATACGGCAAAATTATATTACATTTGAAATAATCATTTACGTCACAGAATGTGTGAGCAACTAGCCATTTCTACAGTTTTTGTTTGAATGCTTGTTCAGGTAGTTCTTGTACATATTGTGGAAGCTTATTAAATAAGTTGTGCCCCATTAGTTCATAGCTATTAAGTGACTTTGACAGTCTAAGCTAAGGAGTATAAAATGCATCTGCTCTTTTTCGTTTTGTAGAAATGTATATTTTCTCTATGTTTTGCTTCCAGTAACTTATTTTCTGTGTGGAGTAAAACACAGTATATTTTCTCTATGCAAAACATAGAGAAAATATACATTTCTACAAAACGAAAAAGAGCAGATGCATTTCATACTCCTTAGCTTAGACTGTCAAAGTCACTTAATAGCTATGAACTAATGGGGCACAACTTATTTAATAACCTTACACAATATGTACAAGAACTACCTGAACAAGCATTCAAACAAAAACTGTAGAAATGGCTAGTTGCTCACTCATATATATATATATAAGGCTGACCGGTCCATCGTCATTCTTCCGGCGGACAAGGGTTCCACGACCGTGGTACTTGATCGTCGGGAGTATGTGGCTGAGGGACTGCGTCAGCTTTCAGACAACACCACATACAAAGTTTGCCAAGGTAATCCCATTCCTGATGTCCAGGCGGAGCTTCAAGGAATCCTCAGAACCTTAGGCCCCCTACAAAACCTTTCACCTGACTCCATCAACCTCCTGACCCCACCGACACCCCGCACCCCTGCCTTCTACCTTCTCCCTAAAATTCACAAACCCAATCATCCCGGCCGCCCCATTGTAGCTGGTTACCAAGCCCCCACAGAACGTATCTCTGCCTACGTAGATCAACACCTTCAACCCATTACGTGCAGTCTCCCATCCTTCATCAAAGACACCAACCACTTTCTCGAACGCCTGGAATCCTTACCCAATCCGTTACCCCCAGAAACCATCCTTGTAACCATTGATGCCACTTCCTTATACACAAATATCCTGCACGTCCAGGACCTCGCTGCGATGGGGCACTTCCTTTCACGCCAATCACCTGCCACCCTACCTAAAACCTCTTTCCTCATTACCTTAGCCACCTTCATCCTGACCCACAACTTCTTCACTTTTGAAGGCCAGACATACCAACAATTAAAGGGAACAGCCATGGGTACCAGGATGGCCCCTTCGTACGCCAACCTATTCATGGGTCCTTAGAGGAAGCCTTCTTGGTTACTCAGGCCTGCCAACCCAAAGTTTGGTACAGATTTATTGATGACATCTTCATGATCTGGACTCACAGTGAAGAAGAACTCCAGAATTTCCTCTCCAACCTCGACTCCTTTGGTTCCATCAGATTCACCTGGTCCTACTCCAAATCCCATGCCACTTTCCTTGATGTTAACCTCCACCTGTCCAATGGCCAACTTCACACGTCCGTCCACATCAAACCCACCAACAAGCAACAGTACCTCCATTACGACAGCTGCCACCCATTCCACATCAAACGGTCACTTCCCTACAGCCTAGGTCTTCATGGCAAACGAATCTGCTCCAGTCCGGATTTCCTGAAGCATTACACCAACAACCTGACAACAGCTTTCGCATCCCGCAACTACCCTCCCGACCTGGTACAGAAGCAAATAACCAGAGCCACTTCCTCATCCTCTCAAACCCAGAACCTCCCACAGAAGAACCACAAAAGTGCCCCACTTGTGACAGGATACTTTCCGGGACTGGATCAGATTCTGAATGTGGCTCTCCAGCAGGGATACGACTTCCTCAAATCCTGCCCTGAAATGAGATCCATCCTTCATGAAATCCTCCCCACTCCACCAAGAGTGTCTTTCCGCCGTCCACCGAACCTTCGTAACCTCTTAGTTCATCCCTATGAAATCCCCAAACCACCTTCCCTACCCTCTGGCTCCTACCCTTGTAACCGCCCCCAGTGTAAAACCTGTCCCATGCACCCTCCCACCACCACCTACTCCAGTCCTGTAACCCGGAAGGTGTACACGATCAAAGGCAGAGCCACGTGTGAAAGCACCCACGTGATCTACCAACTGACCTGCCTACACTGTGACGCATTCTATGTGGGAATGACCAGCAACAAACTGTCCATTCGCATGAATGGACACAGGCAGACAGTGTTTGTTGGTAATGAGGATCACCCTGTGGCTAAACATGCCTTGGTGCACAGCCAGCACATCTTGGCACAGTGTTACACCGTCCGGGTTATCTGGATACTTTCCACTAACACCAACCTATCCGAACTCCAGAGATGGGAACTTGCTCTTCAATATATCCTCTCTTCCCGTTATCCACCAGGCCTCAATCTCCGCTAATTTCAAGTTGCCGCCACTCATATCTCATCTGTCATTCAACAACATCTTTGCCTCTGCACTTCTGCCTTGACTGACATCTCTGCCCAAACTCTTTGTCTTTAAATATGTCTGCTTGTGTCTGTATATGTGTAGATGGATATGTGTGTGTGTGCGCGAGTGTATACCCGTCCTTTTTTTCCTTTTTTTCCCCCTAAGGTAAGTCTTTCCCCTCCCGGGATTGAAATGACTCCTTACCCTCTCCCTTAAAACCCACATCCTTTCGTCTTTCCCTCTCCTTCCCTCTTTCCTGATGAGGCAACAGTTTGTTGCGAAAGCTTGAATTTTGTGTGTTTGTTTGTGTCTGTTTGTGTGTCTGTCGACCTGCCAGCACTTTCATTTGGTAAGTCACATCATCTTTGTTTTTAGATATATTTTTCCTACGTGGAATGTTTCCCTCTATTATAACTATATATATATATATATATATATATATATATATATATATATATATATATATATATATATATATATATATATATATATATGATTATAATAGGAAACATTCCACATAGGAAAAATATATCTAAAAACAAAGATGATGTGACTTACCAAATGAAAGTGCTGGCAGGTTGACAGACACACAAACAAACACAAACATACACACAAAATTCTAGCTTTCGCAACCAACGGTTGCTTCGTCAGGAAAGAGGGAAGGAGGGAAGGAGAGGGAAAGACGAAAGGGTGTGGGTTTTAAGGGAGAGGGTAAGGAGTCATTCCAATCCCAGGAGCGGAAAGACTTACCTTAGGGGGAAAAAAGGACAGGTATACACTCGCACACACACCCATATTCCGCCACACATACACAGACGCAAGCAGGCATTTGTAAAGGCAAAGAGATTCGGCAGAGATGTCAGTTGAGGCGGAAGTACAGAAGCCAAGATGTTGAAAGACAGGTGAGGTATGAGCGGCGGCAACTTGAAATTAGCGGAGGTTGAGGCCTGGCGGATAACGAGAGGAGAGGATATACTGAAGGGCAAGTTCCCATCTCCGGAGTTCTGACAGGTTGGTGTTAGTGGGAAGTATCCAGATAACCCGGACGGTGTAACACTGTGCCAAGATGTGCTGGCCGTGCACCAAGGCATGTTTAGCCACAGGGTGATCCTCATTACCAACAAACACTGTCTGCCTGTGTCCATTCATGCGTCACAGTGTAGGCAGGTCAGTTGGTAGATCACGTGGGTGCTTTCACACGTGGCTCTGCCTTTGATCGTGTACACCTTCCGGGTTACAGGACTGGAGTAGGTGGTGGTGGGAGGGTGCATGGGACAGGTTTTACACTGGGGGTGGTTACAAGGGTAGGAGCCAGAGGGTAGGGAAGGTGGTTTGGGGATTTCATAGGGATGAACTAAGAGGTTACGAAGGTTCGGTGGACGGCGGAAAGACACTCTTGGTGGAGTGGGGAGGATTTCATGAAGGATGGATCTCATTTCAGGGCAGGATTTGAGGAAGTCGTATCCCTGCTGGAGAGCCACATTCAGAGTCTGATCCAGTCCCGGAAAGTATCCTGTCACAAGTGGGGCACTTTTGTGGTTCTTCTGTGGGAGGCTCTGGGTTTGAGGGGATGAGGAAGTGGATCTGGTTATTTGCTTCTGTACCAGGTCGGGAGGGTAGTTGCGGGATGCGAAAGCTGTTTTCAGGTTGTTGGTGTAATGGTTCAGGGATTCAGGACTGGAGCAGATTCGTTTGCCACGAAGGCCTAGGCTGTAGGGAAGGGACCGTTTGATGTGGAATGGGTGGCAGCTGTCATAATGGAGGTACTGTTGCTTGTTGGTGGGTTTGATGTGAACGGACGTGTGAAGCTGGCCATTGGCCAGATGGAGGTCAACGTCAAGGAAAGTGGCATGGGATTTGGAGTAGGACCAGGTGAATCTGATGGAACCAAAGGAGTCGAAATTGGAGAGGAAATTCTGGAGTTCTTCTTCATTGTGAGTCCAGATCATGAAGATGTCATCAATAAATCGGTACCAAACTTTGGGTTTGCAGGCCTGGGTAACCAAGAAGGCTTCCTCTAAGCGACCCATGAATAGGTTGGCGTACGAGGGGGCCATCCTGGTACCCATGGCTGTTCCCTTTAATTGTTGGTATGTCTGGCCTTCAAAAGTGAAGAAGTTGTGGGTCAGGATGAAGCTGGCTAGGTTATGAGGAAAGAGGTTTTAGGTAGGGTGGCAGGTGATCGGCGTGAAAGGAAGTGCTCCATCGCAGCGAGGCCATATATATATATGTTGTTGTTGTGGTCTTCAGTCCTCAGACTGGTTCGATGCAGCTCTCCATGCTACTCTATCCTGTGCAAGCTTTTTCATCTCCCAGTACCTACTGCAACCTACATCCTTCTGAATCTGCTTAGTGTATTCATCTCTTGGTCTCCCTCTACGATTTTTACCCTCCACGCTGCCCTCCAATACTAAATTGGTGATCCCTTGATGCCTCAGAACATGTCCTACCAACCGATCCCTTCTTCTGGTCAAGTTGTGCCACAAACTTCTCTTCTCCCCAATCCTATTCAATACTTCCTCATTAGTTATGTGATCTACCCATCTAATCTTCAGCATTCTTCTGTAGCACCACATTTCGAAAGCTTCTATTCTCTTCTTGTCCAAACTATTTATCGTCCATGTTTCACTTCCATACATGGCTACACTCCATACGAATACTTTCAGAAATGACTTCCTGACACTTAATCAATACTGGATGTTAACAAATTTCTCTTCTTCAGAAACGCTTTCCTTGCCATTGCCAGCCTACATTTTATATCCTCTCTACTTCGACCATCATCAGTTATTTTGCTCCCCAAATAGCAAAACTCCTTTACTACTTTAAGTGCCTCATTTCCTAATCTAATTCCCTCAGCATCACCCGACTTAATTAGACTACATTCCATTACCCTTGTTTTGCGTTTGTTGATGTTCATCTTATATCCTCCTTTCAAGACACTGTCCATTCCATTCAACTGCTCTTCCAAGTCCTTTGCTGTCTCTGACAGAATTACAATGTCATCGGCGAACCTCAAAGTTTTTATTTCTTCTCCATGAATTTTAATACCTACTCCAAATTTTTCTTTTGTTTCCTTTACTGCTTGCTCAATATACAGATTGAACAACATCGGGGAGAGGCTACAACCCTGTCTTACTCCCTTCCCAACCACTGCTTCCCTTTCATGTCCCTCGACTCTTATAACTGCCATCTGGTTTCTGTACAAATTGTAAATAGCCTTTCGCTCCCTGTATTTTACCCCTTGCCACCTTTAGAATTTGAAAGAGAGTATTCCAGTCAACATTGTCAAAAGCTTTCTCTAAGTCTACAAATGCTAGAAACGTAGGTTTGCCTTTCCTTAATCTTTCTTCTAAGATAAGTCATAAGGTCAGTATTGCCTCACGTGTTCCAGTGTTTCTACGGAATCCAAACTGATCTTCCCCGAGGTTGGCTTCTACTAGTTTTTCCATTCGTCTGTAAAGAATTCGTGTTAGTATTTTGCAGCTGTGTCTTATTAAGCTGATAGTTCGGTAATTTTCACATCTGTCAACACCTGCTTTCTTTGGGATTGGAATTATTATATTCTTCTTGAAGTCTGAGGGTATTTCGCCTGTTTCTTACATCTTGCTCACCAGATGGTAGAGTTTTGTCAGGACTGGGTCTCCCACGACCGTCAGTAGTTCCAATGGAATATTGTCTACTCCGGGGGCCTTGTTTCGACTCAGGTCTTTCAGTGCTCTGTCGAACTCTTCACGCAGTATCATATCTCCCATTTCATCTTCATCTACATCCTCTTCCATTTCCATAATATTGTCCTCAAGTACATCGCCCTTGTATAGACCCTCTATATACTCCTTCCACCTTTCTGCTTTCCCTTCTTTGCTTAGAACTGGGTTTCCATCTGAGCTCTTGATATTCATACAAGTCGTTCTCTTATCTCCAAAGGTCTCTTTAATTTTCCTGTAGGCGGTATCTATCTTACCCCTAATGAGATAGGCCTCTACATCTTTACATTTGTCCTCTAGCCATCCCTGCTTAGCCATTTTGCACTTCCTGTCAATCTCATTTTTGAGACGTTTGTATTCCTTTTTGCCTGTTTCACTTACTGCATTTTTATATTATCTCCTTTCATCAATTAAATTCTGTTACCCAAGGATTTCTACTAGCCCTCGTCTTTTTACCTACTTGATCCTCTGCTGCCTTCACTACTTCATCCCTCAAAGCTACCCATTCTTCTTCTACTGTATTTATTTCCCCCATTCCTGTCAATTGCTCCCTTATGCTCTCCCTGAATCTCTGTACAACCTCTGGTTCTTTTAGTTTATCCAGGTCCCATCTCCTTAAATTCCCACCTTTTTGCAGTTTCTTCAGTTTTAATCTACAGGTCATAACCAATAGATTGTGGTCAGAGTCCACATCTGCCCCTGGAAATGTCTTACAATTTAAAACCTGGTTCCTAAATCTCTGTCTTACCATTATATAATCTATCTGATACCTTTTAGTATCTCCAGGGTTCTTCCATGTATACAACCTTCTTTCATGATTCTTAAACCAAGTGTTAGTTATGATTATGTTGTGCACTGTGCAAAATTCGACCAGGCGGCTTCCCCTTTCATTTCTGTCCCCCAATCCATATTCACCTACTATGTTTCCTTCTCTCCCATTTCCTACACTCGAATTCCAGTCACCCATGACTATTAAATTTTCGTCTCCCTTCACAATCTGAATAATTTCTTTTATTTCATCATACATTTCTTCAATTTCTTCATCATCTGCAGAGCTAGTTGGCATATAAACTTGTACTACTGTAGTAGGCGTGGGCTTCGTATCTATCTTGGCCACAATAATGCGTTCACTATGCTGTTTGTAGTAGCTTATATATATATATATATATACATCTTTATTAAAGTCATGATTTTTTGTTCACAGAACAATGGTTTGCAGTGTGCTTTATATGGAGAACCAGTAATTATCCTAATTGTTTTCTTTTGTAGTATTATGATGTCGTGCACAGAACTTGAGTTCCCCCATAAAATAATACCATGTGTTAGGACGCTTTGGAAAAATGCAAAATATGATGTTCTAACATGATTTTGAGGTACACAGTCCGTAAGTCGCCATAGCAGATACACCAATCTAAACAATTTAACACTAATATATTGTACATATTGACCCCCGGATAATTTTTCATCTATATATATATATATATATATATATATATATATATATATATATATATATATATATATATATATATATATACCCCTTAGAACTTAACACAACTAAGATCATCTGATGGAGGTTTGTCTTTTAGATTAAAAACCATCTGCTGTGTTTAGTTAACATTCAGTAGGAAGCCATTTGCTTTAAACCAACAGGATGTTTGAGCCACTGTCTCTGCAACACAAGCTTTGAAGCTACTGAAATCATTACTACAATGAAGGAAAGTTGTATCTTCTGCATATAGTACTGTCATGGACTCTGTGAACTATGGCAGATCATTACTCATTATTGGGAACATTAAAGGCCCCAGTACAGGTCCCTGTGGTACACGTATTTTAACTAATTCAAAACCGGACTTTTCTTTACCTACACAAACAGCTTGCTTGCGATCCTGTAGGTACGATTTTAATAGTTTAAGGCTGTTACCTCCAATGTTGTAGTACTCCATTTTTTCTAGGAGTATTTTATGCTCTACACAGTCAAAAGCCTTACTTAGATCACAAAAGGTGACTTGAGCAAATCCTTTATCCTCAAACACTTGATGTATGTAGAATGAGATTTTCACTCTGCAGTGAAGTGTGTGCCGATATGAAACTTCTCGGAAGATTAAAACTGTGTGCCGGACCGAGACTCAAAATCGGGACCTTTGCCTTTCGCGGGCAAGTGCTCTACCAACTGAGCTACCTAAACAAGACTCACACTCCGTCCTCACAGCTTTACTTCTGCCAATAGAGTACCTGCCCGCGAAAAGCAAAGGTCCAAGTTTGAGTCTCGGTCCAGCACACAGTTTTAATCTGCCAGGAAGTTTCACTTGTATGTGTTTGTCTACTGAGTCTATAGCATCAACAGTTGACAAGTTTTTCCAAAACCCATACTGTGAGTCACTAATTATTCCCGCATTTTCAAAGTACATGCATAACTGTTGGTATATTACACATTCAAACACTTTAGAGAAAGCTGGAACTATGGAAATTGGTGTGTAACTTGAAGGTGAGTCAGTATCTCCTTTTTTTTATATATCTGGATTACTCTAGACACTTTTAGCTCATCAGGAAAATATCCCTCACATATACACTTATTTATGCAGTCATTTTAAAGGATACACAATACAATCCATTACTGTTTTTAGAACGTTACAAGAAATGTCACATATGTTTAAACTCTCAGATGATTTCAGATGTTTAACTATTTGTAGGACGAGACTAGGTGGGACCTCATAGAAGGTTAACATACCTGCATTTAATAGTGGTTTACAGACATTTTTTGAAAGAATCTCAGATGAGCTAATGACAGGTTTGGTGATAGCATTTCCTACTTCTTTAACTGATTTAATAAAGAAATCATAGAATTTCGGAGGGCATATACTAATTTTTTTTTGTTTCTTTCATCTTCAGTAACACTATTTATTAGTTTCCATGCAGCTTTGCATTTATTCGTGGAATTCTCAATACTGCTGAAGTTGTGTGCTCTTTTGGTTTGCACAATGGCTTTTTTGTACTTATTCCTACATTGAACATAGGCTGATCTGACATGATCGGCCTTCAGATTTTTATGTATACTGTGCAACAATGTAATTTGGTTTTTCAGATTTGTTAGCTGTGCAGTATACCATGGGTTTTGTTGCTTATACGCTTGCCTTTGGAGCCTTGCCGATTATTTTGCATTTCTTATAGGAATGCAATCATTAAATTGTGTCAAAAATGCTTTGAAAAACCTTTCCAATATTAGTTTTGCTGACAGATCTTTACATAGATTATAATTTGTGTCACCAGACCACTGGCCAAACCAGTCTGTTAGTAAGGGACTTACAAAACCTGTCAATTTCATCATTTGTGACTGATCTAGTGATAACCATTTTTGGGACAGACTTATCACTGTTACTCCTATCAGCACAGAACCTAATTATGGAATTTAATGATACAGAATCATGATCTGAAAATGGGAATACTATCACATCACACGATTCTTCACATCACATTGCATGATACCAATACACAGGAAAGGAAATGGAAGTAATCTGCTGAATTACAGATACATATCACTGACATTGATTTGCAGTAGAATTTTGGAACAAATAAAATCTTCAAACATTATGAATTACCTCGAAGACAACAGTCTATTGACACTTAGTAAGCATGGGTTCAGAAAAAATTGTTCTTTTGATACGCAACTGGCTTTTTATTTGCATGAAGTATGAGTGTTATCAATTGGTCATTTCAAATTGATTTCGCATTGACTTTTCACGCCATTCCTCACACATGGTTTCTGAAGCAATTGTCTGCCTATGGAGTATTGTCTCAGTTGTGCAACTGGATTCATTACCTCCTCTCAGAAAGGGCACAGTTCATAGTAACTGACAGGAACTCATCAAGTGAAATAAAAATTAAATCAGGGGTTCCCCAAGGAAGTGATATAGGCCCTCAGCCATCCCTAATCTATATAAACAATGTACGAGACAATCTGAGCAGCCATCTTACATTGTTGAAAGATTTCACTTAACACACAGTGAACGCAACAGAAAGTAAAGAACAACACCAAATTGTTTTAGACAAGATATATGTATGGTGTGAAAAGTGGCAGTTCATCTTAAACATTAAAAAGTGTCAGGCCCTCCACATGAGTAAGGAAAAAAATGAAAAAAACATTAAATTATGGTTACATTACAAATTGCAGAAATTTAATGGTGTTCAGTTCAACTAAATATCTAGGAAATATAACTACGAAAAACTTTCATGAACCATCATACAAAAAATATTGTAGATCTATCTAAAAACAAAGATGATACAATTTACCAAACGAAAGCGTTGGCATGTTGATAGACACACAAACAAACACAAACACACACACAAAATTCAAGCTTTCGCAATCAACGGTTGCTTCGTCAGTAAAGAGGGAAGGAGAGGGAAAGACGAAAGGATGTGGGTTTTAAGAGAGAGGGTAAGAAGTTATTCGAATCCCAGGAGCAGAAAGACTTACCTTAGGGGGAAAAAAGGACAGGTATACACTTGCGCGCGCACGCACATGCACGCACACACACACACACACACACACACACACACACACACACACACACACACAGACACAAGCAGACATTTGTAAGTCTGTATATGTGCGGATGGATATGTATGTGTGTGTGCGCGTGTGTGTGTGTGTGTGTGTGTGTGTGTGTGTGTGTGTGTGTGCATGCGTGCGTGTGCGTGCGTGCGTGCGCGCAAGAGAGTGAATACCTGTCCTTTTTTCCCCCTAAAGTAAGTCTTTCCGCTCCCAGGATTGGAATGACTCCTTACCCTCTCCCTTAAAACCCACATCCTTTCGTCTTTCCCTCTCCTTCCCTCTTTCCTGAGGAAGCAACCGTTGGTTGCGAAAGCTTGAATTTTGTGTGTTTGTGTTTGTGTGTCTATCAACATGCCAACGCTTTCGTTTGGTAAGTTACATCATTTTGTTTTTAGATATATTTTTCCCATGTGGAATGTTTCCCTCTATTATAAAAAAATATTGTAGAGAAGACAAACCACTTTTGCCAGAACACTCCCACAAGATGTAACAAATCTACTGAAGAGACTGTCTACACTAATCCTCTTCTGAAGTATTGTTGTGCAGTGCAGTATCCTTACCCGATACGACTACAGAGACATCAAAAAAGTTCAAGAAAGGGCAGCTTGTTTTTGCTTTATCATAAAACTGGGGAGCAAGTGTGATGGATATGTGAGCTGGGGTGGCAATAATTATGACTTATTCATTGCAGCAAGATATTTTCATATTATTTCAATCACCAACTTTTTGCTCCAAACGTGATGTTTAGTTGACTCAAGAGAAATAACTACTGTGATAAAATAAGATAAATCAGACTTGCACGGAAAGATTTAGGCGATCATTTTTCCAACTTGCTTTTTAAGGGTGGAGCAGTCAAGAAATAGTCAGAACATGTATCCAAGGACATTCTGTCAAGCTCGTAAATGTGAACTGCAGAGTAATCATGCAGATACAGGTACTGTGGTGGGTCTGGGGACAAATTGAGCTCGAGTGGACTTCATACTTGCAGCCTAAAGAGAACCTATAAAGTGACAAATAAAAAAAAAGTCTGAGTGGAATGTGTGTCCTTGTTTGTTCCGATACTGTAACACAATAAATTAGAACACTGCAAGTGGGTCACCCTGTACAATTTAAGTGTGGCAGACAGGATAAATGAAGAGAAAGGAATACAATCATACGATAGAATAAACTTCAACTGGTTAGAGTTAACCAATACAGCAAATGCTGACATCTCTGTGGTATTTTAAGTATTCACTCAGTTTTCTTCAGTGAGAAGCAGTCTGCATAACACTCCATGTCAAAGGTTACCAAAGGCAATAACAAAAATTATTTAAAACTGTAGGAGTACAAGTAACTAAAAACTATATCTAGAACATTCTATGTACAAGAAAAATTAACAACAGTGACAAGAGTGAAAGAAGTTGGCACTGAATCATTAGTCTAGACTGAAAAGTCTTTTTTCTGAAACCTCTTAACACAAATGGAAAAATAAATAAATAAATGGAATAGGAGAGGGGAGGAAGTGAGGAAGCAATGAATCTGACTTTTCTTCTGAAATTTATAAAATGTTGTCAAATGTAGAACAATTACTTATAAATCTAGGAGCTCTAAGAGATGAAATAGACCCAACTCTACTGTGTAGCATGGAAATCACAACAATTGATGCACACTAACTGGCAACACTGTCTCAGCTTATAACTTAATGATGAATACCATAAACATTTTCAATGGAGTCAAATAACCCCAGAAAATATAACATAGGATACCAGCCTGAGTAACTGAGAATTCTAACAACGGCAGACACCATAGTGGTCACCTATACCTACATCTATACTCTGCAAACCACTGTAAAGTGCACTGCAGAGGGAACATCCCATTGTACCAGTTATTAGGACTTTCTCCCATTCCGTCCATGTATGGAGTGTGGAAAGAATGTTTGAATGCCTCTATGCTTGTAATAATTAATCTAATCTTGTTCTCATGATCCCTGTGGAAGCAATATATAGGGGGTTGTAGTATATTCCTTGCCATCATTTGAAGTTGGTTCTTGAAACTTTGTTAATATCCTTTCTCGGGATAGCGTCTGTCTACCTTCAAGAGTCTGACAGTTCAGTTCTTTTAACATCCCTCTGACACTCTCCCAAGGGTCAAACAAATCTGTCAGCATTTGTGCTGCTCTTCTCTGTATATGTTGAATATACTCAGCTATTCCTATTTACTATGGGTCACAAACACCTGACCAATATTACAGAATGGGTCACACAAGTGATTTGTAAGCCATCTCCATTGTATACTGACTGCATTACCATAGTATTTTACCAATAAACTGAAATTTGCTACCTGTTTCACTGATAACAGAGCCTACATCATCATTCCATTTCATATCCCTACTAACTGTTACACCCAGTTATTTGTATAAGTTTACACATTCCAACCTTGACTCACTGATACTGTATGGATAGGATGCTACATTTTTCATTTTGTGACATGCACAATTTTACATTTGAGAATATTTAAAGCAAGCTGCCAATCTCTGCATCACTTCGAAATTTTGTCATGGTCTGACTGAATATTCGTATATCTTAATTCATACTGTACTTCATTGTAGACAACTGCATAATCCACGAGATGTCTGAGGTTACTATTAATATTGTTCACAAAATCATTAATATACAACATGAACAGCAAGGAAACCAACACACTTTTCTGGCATACACCCAAGTTACTTCTGTATCTGTCAATGACTCTCCATCCAAGATAACATGTTGCATTCTCCCTGTCACAAAATCCTCAATCCAGTCACAAATTTTGTTTGATACCCCATATGATCATACTTTTTATAATAAGTGTATATGTGATACTGAGTCAAATGCTTTTTGGAAATTGAGGAATACTGCATCTACCTCACTGCCTTGACCTAAGGCTTTCAGGATGTCATGTGAGAAAAGTGTGATAAGGGTTTCACAATGAATTCATACCATGATGGCTATCACAAGGGATAAAATTCAAATCACTCCTGATCAACACAAATATTCTTCATAACACTACTTTACAACTATGTAGGAACTATTTTTATGATTTTTTCCTTTTGGTCTGACCACCATGGGTAAATTCTTTGATTATTATCGCATGATAATACTGATTCTGCAAAACCAAACATATAGAAAATACTACTAAGGCATTTTGACAAAGCAGTAGATAAGGTACTCTACCATTGGACACTTAAAAGCACATGGCACATCCAGTGCAGGAGTCTATGAGAGCTGCTTCAGATCAGTCCATTTCAGTCCTGAAATAAACTGCTATTTGTGGTTCAGAGTACAAATTTAGACATTTCAAAAGATGCAACTGTTACTTTAAGCTATCAAAATAAAATGAAAAAAATAAGACCCTACAAAATAAATAACTTAAAAAACGTAAGGCAGGTTGAAAAGTGCTTACTCACCGGTAACATGTAAGTTCATCGTAGAAAATCTTTATGAAACTGTGTACCTAAAGTAGTCAAAATACTTCACTTAAGGACCTAAGCTGTTCTTACAATGTACAGCATTACATGCAGCAAAAATACTCAGAATGAGCAAAGATAATGCACTTGTCTAACAGATAATGATGTTAACAGAGGTGTTGTACAAGCTATTTCCCAATATTACACAGGCTACTGTCTATGACAGAGTGAACAATAAATATTATCCTGCTTAAAATCTTTTGTTTACACAAGATAACTATCTATGGAGCAAAGCATGGAATGAATTTGCACATTACCTACAAGCATGTACTTCCCAGCATGTTTATGTTATTACCAACTGGGTACTCTGTAACGATACCTCTCTTCATCTTTAAAATAGATTCTTCTCAGCTCTATGGAAAAAGTGTTGTAAGTATCTTACATTTGCAGCTATATTTGAAGTATAAAAGTGTGTATTTAATGATAACCTCTTACGGCTCATCAAATGCTGAAATACAACGGTACTTTTACAGCTGATGTTCATGTCTTGTTTTGTAGAGTTATTTTTCCTTTCCATTCTTTGGGAACTTTTCTGTCTCAACAGCAATACAACATCACATAGGCAAAAATAAATAGACTAATTTGAGAGATATAGCTAGTATCTGTTTCTACACATAATTTAAGATATGTCGAATGGTCACCACATGGTTTATAAACAAGATCCAGTCTGCAAGTTATAACAATATTTCCCATGTACCAAATGTATATTATCCAACTAGCAATGGATACCAAGTAAGATGATCATCATCTTACCTTCCTAACATGAATCAATAGCAATATTTTGATGGGTTCAACTGTCTGTGTTACTAGTCTATATTTCTTAAATTTGCACAGAGAGAGAATGCCTCACCCATTCACATCTTCAGTACACATAGCTCTGAGTACAGCGCACTGAAAGATATAAAAACAGATAAAAGCTCTTCTAGGTTTCAGAATGATAGGTTACTAATTCAGAGAGGAAGGAGCTTGGACAAGGCTTCCTCTTCACCCAATGTGGGTTCCTCTTAGTTTCAGTTTTGAGTTAGCTACTCCCTCCTGTCCAACTATCCCCAACAAAATGAAATTTCACTCTGCAGCTGAGCTTGCACTAATTTGAAATTTCCTGGCAGATTAAAGCTGTGTACCAATTTAAGTCTCCACCCCACAACATTTGCCTTTTGCGGATAAGTGTTCTACCAACCCAACCATCCAAGTACAACTCATGACCTGCTCTCACAGCTTTACTTCCACAAATATCCCATCTCCTACCTTCCTTGGAACAAGTCAATGAACATCTGTACTGGCAGAAGTAAATCTGTGATGGTGGGTCGTGAGTTGTGTTTGGATAGCTCAGTTGACTGAGCACCTTGTCCACAAAAGGTCCCAAGTTTGAGACCTAGTCCAGCTCACATTTGTAATCTGCCAATTTCTCTTTCCTCCTTTGAGAAGAAACCTATGATCCAAATGCAAAGAATCCTATTACCTATGTTTATGTGATTTTGTCGATTGTGCTGGGAGCTTTGTCTCTTGAAAGTAAGCACTGGTCAGCCAATCTGTCTTCACAAATCTAAAAATATTCTAAATGGACTTTACACTTTTTACACAATTAGAAGTATTATGTACTTCTATGCCATACATCACTGTTAATGCTATCAAAAGCAATAACACATTTACACAAAATTCTCTTGATTTCAAGGTTACATAACAGCATTCTCTCTCTCTCTCTTCATTGTACTTTATTAAGGAGCAATATTACTAGACATTAGTGACCATTCAGACTAACAATATACATCTGCATCTTCATCTAGACGATTACTCTGCAGCTCACAATTAAATGCCCGGAAGAGGGTTTATCGAACCACCCTTAAGCTATTGCCCTATCATTCCATTCTCTAACATCGCACAAGAATAATGAACACTTAAATCTTTTCATATGAGTTCTGATTTCTCTTATTTTATTATGACAATCATTTCTTTCTATGTAGATAGGCGCTAACAAAATATTTTAACACTCTGAGGAGAAAGTTTGTGACTGACATTTCATGAAAAGTGTCTTACTGCAGCCAAAAACACCTTTGTTTTAATGACTGCCATCACCCCAATTTGTGTATCATATCTGTAATACTCTCTCCCTTATTTCACAATAATACAAAATGAGCTACCCTTCTTTGAATTTTTTCAGTGTCCTCCGTCAGTCTTCTCTGATGTGGCTCCCACACAACACTACAATACTCCAGAAGGGGTTGGAAAAATGTAGTGTAAGCAGTCTCTCTAGTAGACCTGCTACATTTTCTAAGTGTTCTGCCAATAAATAATAATCTTTGGTTTGCATTCCCCCACAACATTATCTATGTTGTCGTTCCAACTGAAGTTATTCATAATTGTAACCCATTAATATTACTTGAGTTCACAGCCTTTAGATTTGTGTGATTTACCATATAACTGAAATTTAGCAGAACTTTTTTAGTGCTCGTGTGGATGAGTTCACACTTTTCATTATTTAGTGTCAATTGCCACTTTTTGCACCATACACATATCTTGTCTGAATCATTTTGCAATTTGTTTTGATCATCTCATGACTTTACATGATGGTAAATGACTGCATCATCTGCAAACAATCTAAGAGGGCTGCTAAGATAGTCTCCTAAAATATTTACGTAGGTCGGGAACAACAGAGGGCCTATAACACTTCCTTGGGGAATGCCAGATCTGTTTTACTCAATGACTTTCTGTCAATTATTCAAATTGTGGGTTTTCTGACACGAAAGCATTCTGGAAATCCAAAAATATGGAGTCAATTTGACACCCCCTGTTGACAGCACTCATTACTTTGTGAGAATACAGAGATAACTGTGTTTCACGAGAACAATATTTTCTGAACCCATGTTGGCTATTTGTCAATCAATTGTTTTCTTCATAGAGATACTTCACAAAGTCACAGTATTGTCTACAGGTGGAAATACATGGTCAAAGAGAAGGAAAGCCTTACCGAGGACGGTTTTTGTGAAAACAGGGCAATGAAACAATCTGTCCTAAATTCAGATCATTCAATAACCAATATTAAAATCAATAACAGCTTTTTCTCCATAATACACAAAGTTCTTCAATAAGATATTAATTTTTGTTGTTGTTCTTAGTGTGAGTTTTAATATCTTTTTAACAGAGATTACTCTACACCTTCTGAATACTGAAGTTACTTTTGGTCATTATATATGTTTGTTGTTTGACGTTGCATTACAACTTACCAGAAATTCTCCTTATTGCATCCATCTACCTTCCCTACCATGTCATTACAATTTCGTATCTTTGTCTCTAGACAAGACTGTTTCAAACTACAAAAGTTTGAACTCTTAGGAACTCGTCATATTTGCCTCTGCTACAATAGTCCTTTTAATACTATCATGTGTAGGGATTTCAACTATCTGCAACATACTTTGAACATGAATCAGATAAATAAAGCAACAGGTCTATTTACCAAGTGGTAATAAACAGACACAGACACACACACACACACACACACACACACACACACAAGAGATTCTGGAAGATTAGTTCCTTGAAGTCTACAAGAAAGAAAAGGAATAAATGTTAAAGAGTTCAATGTCACACCTACATCAAGGTCATTTAGAGGTGGGATGAAAGTTCAGTAAAACAAGAATGGGAGAGGAAATTAACAGAGGTCTCTTGGAATGATATCTGCAGTGATTTGGAGAAGCGGGAAGACCTAAATTAGAAGGTAACAAAAGGAAGGAGTGAGAAAAATTAAATTTTTCAAGAAGCACACCGAAGTTATCAACAATGCTTCGTCCATCCAGATGCAATAGAAAAGAAGTTCCATGAACATGACAAATTAGAAGCATAAGCACAATCAGTTCAGAAACAAGGGAAGGAATGAAGAAAAAACTGGAAGCTGAAGAATAATTGAGACAAACATGGTCAGAAACAATGAAAAACGAATAAGAGAAGATCAGGCAGAACAAAAACTTGAGGAAATATGAACAATCATGGGAACAAAAAGACAAAAAAAGGCCCTACACATTGTAAACTGAATAAGAGTGTTTTAATGAGGAAAAATAAATGTCATCATCTTCAGTCGGGTTTGAAACAGCTTCCACACTTATCTATTCTAAGACAGTATTTTCGTATGCATTCATTTCAATCAGCTTAGTGTAGTCAAGCCTTTGTGTCCCTCTCCAATTTTTACACCCTACACTTCCCTTCAATCTCCTCTTGCGATGTTCACCTGCTTTATTTCTTCGTTGATAGTCCTTGGTGTTGATGTACTGCATTGTTATACTGGCTGAAAAATGGGGTGTGGAAGTTCAACACTGACTACTGTAAATGATGTAGCCGACAGCTGTACAGTTGCATTTCACAGTTCTTTACTTCCAGTTCACAACCCCCAATATTACACATTATATGGGCAGTTCGTTATTGGTTAACTTTTGATAAGCCTCATTAATAGTTGGCAAGCAAACATCAGCAAACTGCTACAATAGTTTGCTGTTGAACGTCTATGAGCAGTAAATACCTAACCACACAGTTCACTATTTCTCAAATAAATTGAACAGACACTGTCATTGTTTTAACACATGACCTATTTATCTTGCACTAATTCCACTGTTCAGTTGACGCATTACTATAACCGATACAAACTTCCCATCTGAAAATCGGCCGTGGACTGTCTTGGGACCAAAAATCTGTCCTTTATATGTCCTAGGCAGTGAAACTATATATTTTTCTATGTTTAAGATACAGAAATTACAATTAAAACCTACCTCAATCAATTAACTGAGTACGTGGAAAAATTCTCTCTTTTTAACAGTTTCTTCTACCACAAAGGTTAGGCCAAATTATTTGTTTAAATAATGAAATTAACAGATATAATTATACAAACAAAGCTCTTGACAAATCTGGTAATTATTTGGGAATTAAATAAA
This sequence comes from Schistocerca piceifrons, assembly GCF_021461385.2. Classification (NCBI taxonomy): domain Eukaryota; kingdom Metazoa; phylum Arthropoda; class Insecta; order Orthoptera; family Acrididae; genus Schistocerca; species Schistocerca piceifrons. Next base: position 946,154,360 of record NC_060140.1, on the reverse strand, counting down.
GGCTGGCTTTGCCAACATGTTATAAATAGAGCCAAATAAATACGTAAAGAATCCTCGTAGTTCTCTTTCAAATGTTTATATCTAGTATAGAATTTATATTTGTTTATAAGTCAACAATAGAATACAAACCATCAAACAATTACTTATTTCACCCTATAAAAAACGATATTAACTACGAATAGTCAAAATAAATTAGGAAATTGATTACATACACAAAACTAAGCCCAAAATTAGATCTGGTGCTATATTCCTTAAGACTGAGTGTCAACCTTCCTCTTTTATGAAAATGTAGATTATATACATGTATGTTAATGGTAGTTAGGCAAAAATGAAAGTAAAATGAATTTAAGGAGGCAGATGGCAAAACAAGAGAGGAAGTAAAAAGATCCCAGCTTGTTTCTATTCTCTTCTTGTCTGAACTGTTTGCTAATCCAAGTTTCACTTCTGTACAGAGCCATACTCCGGACAAATACCTCCAGAAAACACTTCACTTAAAATTATATTCAATATTAACAAATTTCTATTTTTCTAGAAAGCTTTTCTTACTATTGCAAGTCTTCCTTGTATGTACTCTCACTTCAACCATCAGAAACATACTGTAAGGAAAAAAATTAGGAGTAAATGACACTGATTGGAGTGGCAAACTTAATTTCATCCCCGCCCTACTTTTTTCTCTCTCTTTCTGTCCCTGATAGTCTCTTTTGACTCCATAATGCTCAGATTCTGTCATCTTCTAGTTTTCTTATTTATCTTGTCATTTTTTAGACAGTCCTCAGTTTACGTGTTGAGATAATTAACAAAAGAGATACAATGCACTTTAATACAAAACACACAAAGCAAACAGAGCAGTGCAACTCACACATTTCTCCACACATTAAAGATGCAGTAACCACACAGATAGAAAATAATAATACACTACAGCACAGGTTAAAAAAGCTATCATGCAACAAAACTGGCAAGGAAGCACAACTTGGAAAGGATGCTACCACCTCTGTTTTCCTATACAATTGCCAAAATGTAAGAATCAACAGCAATATTTGTTATCTTTAACTGATCTTTAGAAGCAAAAGCAGTGATCTTCCACGAGTATGTTACTCAGTGATGGAGTTTATTTTTAAAATTAATACTTTTACTAAACAGCAGCTCAAATATGGGTTGTATTATCACTGACTATCAGTCAGAACAAACACTGAACAGTTCTTATTAAGTTTCTGCTACGCAGTGAAAAATAAATAACAAAAGAACACTGGAATAAAAAAGTAGCTGAGTGTAGCTTTATTTGATGTGATGAGACTCTCATGAATTTAAAAAGTAATGAAAGAAAACAATTAGGATAAGTTTCAGAGGTAAAATGATTAACAGTGTTGTAGAAGCTATGAGCAAATTAACCAAATTATAAATTCTGCCAAATTATAAATTCTGCCAAATAGTAGTAGGGTATTATGTTAGGAGCTTGAAAGGATATTGCTGTTTGCATTTGTTAAGTGTTAGTGTGTCTCTTGTTCATATCTCGCCTATCGATGAGATGATCATTCCTAATTCTCTGTATACTGTATATAGGTTTAACAGTATTACCTCATTGTCATATCACTCTATTCATGATTATTGTGACAAACAGAAAATCATTTTATTACATGACAATGGTAATACATACAAGATAAAACAGTCTTCGGGTTAAAGCATTTTTCAGAGTCCTCGTTGCAGTTCAGATTCTGATATTTTGTTTGTGTTGCTTCAAGAAGAACTTTCAAGTATTTTTGTTGGTCTCGTCAGATTATATCAGTAACCATTACTACAATACTCATATGAAATTTAGTTACATTAATAAGAAACATATAGCACAGAGCTGAATTTCCTGAGAATTTACGGGCAACTATACTAATATACAGACTTCAGAGAACATTCTATGAATATTTACAACTCTGTAAGGACTTGTTAAGACTGCTGAAGAGAAATTCCTGTCTCTCACCCAGTTTGGAAATGTTCTTCATTTACACAGCAGATTTCATCATCCATACCAACTTCATGTAGTGCATGATGTCCAATCAATGTCTGAGTTATGATACAGTTACATTACAGTCATGACATTTAGTTTTGTTGCTGATACTGTAAGAAATAAATGTCTAAAAAAACACAAAATAATGTTCACTTTCACTTTGTCTTGCAATAATTATATTTTGAACTTTGGGTTCATGTTCCACAATACCATTCCGAACTAATACTCTAGAAAACGAAATATGAAAATGTACATTATAATCAGTACAAAATATATTTACTGTGACTCAGATTATGTAATGGTGTCCAAGTGATTTCTATACTGAACTCAGGTATGATTTATGATGACTGTCTCTAGTATAAGTAATAAAAGGGTAATTTTCCCATTATGTGGAATGGTGTTAAGGCTACATCCAGTTACAGTACTGCAGTGTGGAAAAAAGCAACACAGAAAATTAAATGGAATTGAACATTTCTCAGGTTTTTAGTAATTTAACATTGACGCAACTAACCGGATAATATTAGTTACCCATCCACAGCTGCTTTTATGTTGTGGGCAATGTCACCCTCACCATTTCTAAGAGGCTCTACACAGTAACAAAATGTATGTGTGTGTGTGTGTGTGTGTGTGTGTGTGTGTGTGTGTGTGTGTGTTTGTTTGGGATATCAGGTAGGTAGGGAGGAAAGTTGAGGTCAGACATGAGAGAGAAAATATGCAAACCTATGCACACTTTTGTTATCATATCCAAATATTTATTTTAAAAAAAGACATCACAAGGTTATAAAATATGTTCAGGGAGTTTATTCATGGTCTGATTCTAGTTATTCTGAAAAACCATGCGACTAAAACATTAAATAGTTATCCAATTTTCGTCATTGTGTCACCACATACTTAACAAAATATCAACGAACAGCTGCACTCAGCAACAATAAGGTATTTTAAAATGAAATCTGAAATAGTTGAAGAGCAAATGATGTTCCAGTTACATTTTATAAGGAATGTATGTAAAATGAAACTGTAAGTGGAGGAATATAATGCTGCTATTACACCCCGTGCAGACTTGGTGCCAGCAGGTACATTCATACAAGGGATAAATGAGATGCTGCTTAATTGTCTTGTTATGGATAGGAGTGTTGCACTACTACATCCTAGGCAGAAAATAACTGTCCAAGCAAAATTTCTTGAAATAAAAGAATTTGAAAAAGTGAAGACCACTGCTTTGCACAATAGTAGATTGTGGCAAGGTGCTGTTACCCTGAGATGGTCCCAGTGTGCATCCAAGAGGTTGTTGGAAGAACGGTGGTTCACTCTCGCCAGCAGGTTCCTGTGGCATTCCTTACAACATAACAGAGGTGCAGTGACACACAAACACATATGCAGATGAGATGAGATGTGCACGTGCACAGGCACACACCACAACTTCTGTTGAAATGGTTAACAAGGGCACTTAGGTCTTCCACTTTGAGAGTAAAATTTTATATGTAAATGCTGGTGAGAGCTACACGGGAAAAATATCAACAAAACTAGAACTCTGTTGTTCCCACTACTTAATAACTCAGTTCATTTACTGCCAACAAGTTTTTACTTGTTATTACTGTACCTTGCTTATATGTTTCATTTATGATATAAGTGTAGAGAATGTGTGTCTCAATCATTCTCATAAATCCCTATAGAAAATCATATAGCAGGGGGACATAAGTACAGTTATCAGGCACACAGGTAAGTACTCAATGGGACTAGCAACACTGAAAATGAGGTAATGGATAACACAAACTGCTACTGACTTCTTCAGTTCTGTTGTCATGGATGACAAGCTACATAAATGATATATGCTTCCCTTTACTTGGAGAAGTTGAAATTTTCTAATCTAATGACACACAGACCAATCATCACATGGTGAAATGAGCTTAAAATTATTTTGCTAATAGCTTTTTAAATATCCCAAAAAATTCAAACATCTTCCATTTTCTCAAACAAATCAGGCTCAGATTGTTAATGAATGATGTTGTTGGTCATGAAGGTATTTTATGCAGTTCATCTAACAATATACAGCACTCCTTAGTAGTAATTGCTATGTCAATATTCTAGAACAAATAATATTAGCAGTACACCACTCGTAAGACTAAATGAATGATTTCATCTTATTTCCTTCATGTACAGCAGTAATGACCATCACAAAGTAGCATTTTTTATTGTGTATCTTTGCTTTGTGCAAAAATGAAATATTACTGCTCCAGGAGAGCACAGCAATTTGCTCTTCATATCAGTTTGCTAGCAAAAACGTGGGTACATAAGCCATGGGTATATAATTCATACTGCATCTAATTGTACTCAGTAGGTTCTTTGCCTTCACTTTCTGGTACAGTGTCACTACATGACAATATCTGACAAAATTCACTTGCATTACTAATACCTAAGAGTCTGATTTTTATGTATCATCATCTAATATCAAAAAGATTCCACTTGATATATTGAAGCAACACAAACGTATCATTTATCTTAGACAACTTTTCTTTGCTCAACTATTGATTTCTATTAGAAATAAACACATAGGAACAAAAAATTATGGATAAGGGATCACAATCCTTCGACATTATTGTTTTATTTACTGAGAGTTCATTCAGGAAACAGAAGCTGGAAAGTGTAACTCTTCCAACAGTTAAAAAGAACAAGTAACAACAGTCTTCCAGTTTTGATCATTACCATTATTTACAATTGGTAAATAGTAAGCCATATTTACTCCTAAAGCACTCTCAAAGAGGAAAATTTAGTTATGAATGACTACTTTTTCTGGATTCACTCACTAAGAAAGGAGAATAAAGTTACTCAGTCAGTCTCTCTCTCTCTCTCTCTCTCTCTCTCTCGCTCTCTCTCTCTCTCTCTCTCTCTCTCTTATCCAACACACGAATTTATATAAATAAAAGTATTACTAAATTTTCAATCCAGAAAAATTATTTGTATGGATCAGAATGTTGATTAACACACACCAAATATGACACATAGCCAATGTTACAATTTTGTGGTTCATGCACACAGACTGAACACAGTGCTTGTATTAACACTGAGACAGAGAAATAAAACATCCAATGAAAAATGAACAGCTTTTACCACTGATCATAACCAACAGTTAAAGAGGCAAATAGTTCAAATTCACATTCACCTCTCTATACAGGTTTCCCAACTCCTTCCCTTGCTGTCTCTACACACAATTTGAAGTAGCTCTGAATCTTTTGTCCTTGTAGTGGACTTTTTGCATCGCTTAATAATGTTGCTAAGCTGTGCAACTCGAGGCCAGATTTTGGAAGTGTAATATGATAATGCAGTGATATTTTGTAAGTTTATATAATTTATATAATTTCAAGGAGTTATTCTATGAACTCCATTCAAGTTTGTCCCCATTTTGTGCAGCTCACTGAACTGTTTGGCAAAAGTTACAGAAAATTGTACCCCCCTCCTTCAATGACTGAGATACAGTGATAAAATGGGAAAAATGTTCTTACTAAACATATATGGACAAATGCATGCATATGGAGAAAAGAGGTAACATAAACATGCTGTAACAGGAAAAAATTAAACAATATAATTTCTGAAAACATTTTTGTATAATTAATATAATCAGACAATATGACAACGTAACATTTTACCTAAAATATCATCATCATGTAAGACAACCAGCTCCAAGTACACAGAATAGTTGTGTTTTGTACCAATCAATTTTAAGTTGCCATACAGTGATCATCACATTCAAAGTTGATCACAGTTTCAACAGTTCCAGATTGTCTATATTTGAAACATAAATTTAAATGGATTACACTTAGAGTCAGATACATCTGTGTATCTGACTGACAGATGTCCATGGTTCTTTTATGGCTCAGGTCTTTTGTTCTGAAATATGCTGTTAATACTGACTCTCAGTTGCTGAATAGCACTTTACAAGGTGAGGGTAACGCCATGGTCAGGACACTCCCCAGATTTGAGTTCTATTGATTATGCCTCGGGTTCACTTAGAAAACATTTTTCAGCTGGGCCAATGCCTTCCACGAGTATTTCAAAACTGAAGATTGATGTTTTTGAAGAATACAAATATATTGAACTGGAATTCATCAGCAACCCAACTGAATCAACAGAATTTGAAGAATACCAATATGCTAAACTGGAACTCATCAGCAACCCATTTGAATGAATAACATGCACTTGCAAACCACTATTGGTTGTTTGGGTGATCTTGCCATGTGACGTGAGAGAGTATTTGTGGATGCTTCACTAGTAGTCCATTAACGCAAAATTTGTTCTCTCATGTTCAAGTCATTTACAAGAGATTTATCACAATAAGCAAAATAGTTTTATTACACATGTATGAAATACATTAAGGGGGTAGTCCTCTGAAAATTTGAAAACATTGACTCTTTTTGCTTAAAATGTTCTCTGTGGCGTTCATCCCAATTTTGTCACAAACTCTGTTACTGAGTTACAAGGCAATTTGTGTGAAAGTGCCTCTGAAAACCATTCACAGCGGGAAACAAATATTCAATATCATGGCCAATGTGGCAGCATGTAATTTCAATGATGGCCTAATAGGCATTATGGAAATCACGAAAGTGCTTGAATTTGATATTGGATTGTCTATAATGGGTCACAGTCCTCAACATTGCCGCCCCCCCCCCCCTTTTTTTATTATTTTTTTTTTAATAGAAATAACCGATACCATGTATAATATTGATTCTTGTATAGCTGAACATTATATCAGCTGTCTAACTGAATGAACTTCATATGATTTTGTATACGATTTGTAATGTTTCAGGCTAAAATATGTAAAAAGAAATTAATTTGTTAGTACTCTGTACGTGCAGTTAAAATTACGGTTCTTTTATAAATATTTGAAACTATGAAATTTCTGGTATGCTCACAACAAGATTTGGAGCCAGCAACAACAACAAGAAAAGAAAATCAAGATAAGTAAAAAGTTCTTCTTTTGTATATCTTAAGCCTCTCAAAGCTTTCAAAATTTGTGCACTGACAGAGAATTTAATGGTTATATGTGGGAGGGTAACATAACAAGGACCACTATGGCAATCAAGAAGGTGGAGGAAGACTTCGTTTTGGATATGGAAAGATTGCTGTATGGTCCAAAAATCACTGACTGGAGGTACGCTTGACTACAAAAATGTAACTCAGAACTTCAAATGGGTATTTTTCAAATTTTCAGGAAATGTAAATTTAGAATGATAAATATGAAGTTGATTGGAATTTGATGCCAGCATTCTAAATTGATTTCACTATTAACATACACAGGCATATTCCATTATCTTCAATAGTCTACTCTCAGTGCATGCTTCTGTCTCTATTTTTTGAGCAAAAAAAATGACAGTTTGTTCAACATGTCACCATTTTGTTAGAACTGAATATTTTTCAGTTATCCTACGTAATTTCATAGAAAATATACTGAAAATGCCTGCTAAACATTTTTTGTTAAAGGTCCATTAGGAGGGCTTGAGGAATTCCCACTGATGACCAATGATCCAGCTGCAAGGAGTCACTCGATCTGATGCAACGGTTACATGGAGCATCCAGTGTGGACACAAAAAGGAATTCTCAAAGAATAAAACTGTAATGAATAGAATTGATCACAGATTTAACATTTTTTTTTTTCAAGTAAAATAAAAAGTAATCATTAAAATCATCTATATTTCATGTGTTCCGAGAAGGACTGCTCTCTTAAAAAATGCAGCAGTCTCTTGTAAAGACTGGTACAGATGTACCCAGAATGAATTTTCACTCTGCAGCATACTGTGCACTGATCTGAAACTTCCTGGTGGATTAAAACAGTGTGTCAGACTGAGACTCAAGCTCATGACAATTTCATGAGCAAGTGCCCAACTGACTGAGCTATCTAGGCACAACTTCTGCTAGTACAGGGTGTATACACGGACAAGGAAAAAAAAATTCCCACATTTTTCCTGGATTTCCCAGTTAAAAATATACATTCTCCCAGATCAAAATACACTTTTTCCGTGTTAAGTGACCGTATACTTCCCCTTGGAACTGTAAAACTTATCAATCCTTTGAACAAGTAAGGTTTTATGCACCGACTTGAACTTCCTGGCACATTAGTAAGCAACCGCGAGCGAAAAAAAAAAATTGATGTGCCTATTTTCATATTATGAAAGTATAAATTCGAATTCTGCGAAACACAGCACGTTATACTCCATTCATCATCAGAATAAACCTGATGTAAACAAACACAAATGCGATGATTGATCAAAAGCCATAGCACACTAGAGTTATTAATCTCTTGGAAGTAAGTCTTACTTATGTATTAGATATTTTATTACTAAGTTACATTAAATGAAATTTTAAGATATTCCAATGTATTAACAGCCATCAACATTTTTCTTAATCATGCTTTAGCTACATTGTTTTTATTTCAAGCCGTGTGGGGTAGCTGCGTGGTCTGAAGCACCTTGCCACAGTTCTCGCAGCTCACCCCCCCCCCCCCCCCCCCTGTCGGAGGTTCGAGTCCCCCCCCTTGGGCGTGTGTGTGTGTGTGTGTGTGTGTGTGTGTGTGTGTGTGTGTGTGTGTGTGTGTGTGTGTGTTGTCCTTAGCGTAAGTTATTTTAAGTTAAATTAAGCAGTGTGTAAGCATAGGGACCAATGACCTCAGCAGTTTGGTCCCATAGGAACACCACAAATTTCCAAATTTTTTATTTCAAAAATTGTGTACAGTCACAGCCTCTGCATTGTTGTGCTCTGATTGTCACGCTGTTAATGCGCAGTATGAAAATGGCTTAGGCTGCTTCCTGTAACGTAGTGAAACACAGTTAAAAAGTGCCGAGAAATAGGTTGTTCTCAATGTTTTTCATAAATTTACAGAGATAATTGGCTTTGAAGTTTCCAAGGTATAGTAATATATACAGATGACTCATAGGATCACATTGGATTTGTAGCAGAATCAGTAGTGTAATAGATTGATGACCAAGTGCAGTTTATGGTTGGCTTGCTCAAAACTCATTTGTGTCATTTTTTCCTCGTTCAATTTTAAATACCTACATCTCATAATTGTAAAATTCACCATTTTTTATGAATAATTTCCATCTTCCAGTTTCTAATTACATATTGCATGCAAAATTCCTGTTTTTATTCAAATACAAATTTTTAATTATAGATATTTTCTGAAAGACTGTTAATAAAAATTTCTTAAGTTAAGAAAACAGAACAATTTAATGTCATAAGGCAAAAATGAAAAATCAAATACTCTTTAGTTGGAATATGTCCATTGTTTTATACCACAGATGTATATAAGTATCGTACAAACATGAAAAAGAATCATTTTCACAGCATCGGGCACACAATAAAAATGCTGCATTTTCACATTTGCCACTGTATCATTACAATATGAAACTAAAAGAACTGATCTGGAGCAAAGTTATCAGATTTGGCCCGAGAAGTAACAAGACTGTGCAGCTGCCACACATGCTGGAACAAATGCATGCAGCTTTTTTACATGTCACTGCCAAATGCTGGCAGGATATAGAATGCCTTGTGATAAAATAAGACGAGAAAATGCAGCGCGTGGTTGGCTTTGTGGATTCTGTTGTTGATAGGCTAATTGTCAACACAGCAGGAGACACTTCCAGAACTGAAATGTATTTCCCAGATTTGGATAAGGAAGGTGCTGAGAGATTACCAGATGACTGACTATAATTAATACCTTCAGTGGCTTCAGTATTCAACAGTATGGTGAAATCCCTGCAGTATTATTTTGCATCACGCACAGCCTGCTCAGAAAAATTACCCTATGCATAAATTAGAAATTTTCATCACTCTTGTTTGTAATTAGAATACTATATCAGTCGATAACGAGAGAATTTTATGTTTTCCGTCTGGTCACCTAAGAAGAACGCGGTAGTGCTGGAACTTTACCAAATATTATTTCATTCTCTTTAAAAATTAAAAGACATTCAAAGCTATATTGTTTCTTTCCTCATGTCTTTTTAGGTCTAAATTGCAACTGCTCATATCCTTGCAGGTTAATTGGACCCCGTGCTGGCAAGTGCTGTCCAAGTTTAATGCACCAGTAAAGCTGTTGTCCCGCATTATTGCTCAGTCTATGTGTGCATAATACAGCATGAAACGTATCCTTATGATTGCGCTTGAGGTACTGGTCACAGCTTGGCTTCCGCCCCATGTGAAATGAAATCCAATGTGATTCAAGCAAACACGGAAGAATACATGGCGTAATGTTTACATCAGGTTTATTCTTATGATGAACAGAGTACAGTTTCCGAAGCATTGAAATTGAGATTGCAATGCACTTTTGTAAGTCAATCATAGCTCATGCCACGTGATCTCACCAGCAAATGAAAGCAGATATAAAGAGCGTATAACACGAAATGTAGTCAGTCGACAGTAACATCACTGTTAACTAGTGCGAACACACAAAGTAAGAAAAGTTAATGGTTTACATTAATACACAAATGCGGCTACAAGAACAGCTATGCTTTCACATATAATACGGGTTGGGGTTGGGTTGTTTGGGGGAGGAGACCGGACAGCGAGGTCATCGGTCTCATCGGATTAGGGAAGGACGGGGAAAGAAATCGGCCATGCCCTTTCAAAGGAACCATCCCGGCATTTGCCTATAATACTGGTCTCGAATATCAATAAGCCACGAGAAAAGTTAAGCTTTCATGTATAAACTTGTCTTTTTTATGTGTGTCACACTTTAAGATACATCACACAAATGTGCCAGTAAAATTTTAAATAATGACATAAGTGTCTAGTCTTCTGGGCCCGAAATTGTTATAAGTGGCTGGTCCTCAAAGTGTTAAGTTTAAAATCAGAGTCAAGCACTCTGTGATTTTAAGAAATTCATCGCACATTCTCATACGCAACATAAATCATCTTGCGTAAAAGAGAATTTAGATTCATTTTGGCAGTTGCCACTGACCTCCAGAAAATGGTTGTTACTGTGCATGTACAGCTGTGATGACTTAGGAAGCCTGTATGTTTGTACTTTTAAAGGATTAAGAGATCTTACATTACATGATAAGAGAAATGGGACATCAGATGATACTCAAAGAGCATCGGAATTTTGCAAACCATACTAAAATAGATAATTCCACTTAAAGTGCACATTCATATGTCCAGGATGTACATTTTCTTGGAGTACCAGTACTGCATTATCTCATGTTTGGTTCTTTATTATGTCATAATGCCATACGTGAAAGAAGATGAAAATGTGTGCTTGAAATCTAGCAAACAGTTGACACTAGCAATAGTCTGGAATGAAATACTTCGTTTCAAATAAATTGACTGCAGAAAAGATTAACAACAGCCAAATTTCTTTCGCAAACTGACGCTTGAGTGTCAAAAACCCAGAAATAAAATAAAACCAAAAAACTGAAAATAATAACATATTTCAGCTTTCCATAATTATGTGAATGTATTTTAATTCAATTGATGGCTCCCGGCCACAGAAATTGTTTGACGTGAGAGCTGTAAATGAAGAGGAAACAGCAAAATCACTAAATGTAAACACTGCGTGGCAACAAAATTTTTCAGGGTAGCATCTGGCTGCTTGCTACAGCCGATACAGCCAACGGCCACACTTCAAGTAGCCACAAGCGGGAGAACGTACTGTTCATACGTGATTCAACTGTGCAGGGGCGTGAGCTGCTGGCAACTGCTCTAATGAAGCTAATGTAAATAGTTGTGATGTCACACTCATCACAAGCAGCTTGTTATGAAGTAGTGCACAGTCTTTCATCCTAAAGCCTTTAACACACTTTGCTGTTGGCAGACACTTCCATGTGCAGTGTGTCTTGTTGTGAAAGGCACATTTCCTTTGCAACTTAAGTTTTGCTTTTTTCCTGTTGTTTATGTTTTATTTCTGCAGTATGATTCTGCAGTAGTGGGATAAAGTAATATTCTTTGTTAGACTATCAGTTCTTAGTAGTCAAAATTACAAAAATGTAACCTCAAACTAAGACACTGAAAAATTCTCTAAATTCTAAAAAATTCCTGTTTTTCCCGCTTTTCTCCCGGATGAAAAAATTCCCGCGTTTTTCCTGAATTTCCTGGTTGTCCCGGGGCGTATACACCCTGTAGAACATATATTCACTGGAAGCATGTTTAATAAATCTCACCTTGGTAAATTTTAACATAAATGTTAGCCTTACATTCTATAAAAGTAAATCACTGTGTGCTGGGGATATCAATCATCAATCCTCTGAAGGACTTTTTCTTTTATTATTTAGATCATAAACCATTATCTAATTGCAATAATAATTATTTTATTACTTACTCACAAGAGGCATGCTAATCAAAAAGCAAACTCAGAAAGACATTATATGACGAATAACCTTTTAAATGGGCAATAATGTTGGATAACACTGCCCCAGAAAACAGTAATAAGTTTGAGTGAACCATTAGGTAACAAAAAGTGAAGGAGTTTTAAAATTTTTTACAAACATTTTTTTCTTTGATACATATTCAAGACATCTTTCTTGTGAGTGGGATGATGATACCTGGACAAAATCTCAATCACAAAATGACAAGTAGCTGTAAAATTTTTGCCCAACATGAACATCCAGCACCTTCACATTAATAAAAATTTAGTAGATACTGAAATAGAACGATCACACACATTCAGTTGTAGGTAGAAGCTGTGGCAATCAATCAATCTACAAAGGAGACTATTTACAAACCACTCATGCAACTCATCCTAGAATATTGCTCAATGACTGACAAAACCATTGAAAGCTCGAGTTATCATTCTAATTTGATATGGCGAGAAAACAATATTTTATTTAAGAATGCTGTCAAGAAAACTATGTTTCTTTATCATCAGTCAACCCTTATAAAGTAACAAGAAAAGGACAACAGTCGGGAAAGGCTTTCAGACTGCATATTCACAAAAACTTTATACAACAGTTAACGAAATAAAGTTAACAGAGTCGAAACATGAACAGGTAAGGTTATGTAGCAACAAATGTGGTAGAAAGAGCCAAAGAAATATATAATGCTATCGAGTATTTTATCTAACCTCTAAAACAAACAATACAATTAGTCACGACTCTATAATTTGCAAGCAATGACATATTCCTAAGACATCAATATCTCCAAGATGTGATTTTAAGTCTCACAGTAAAACTGATAATTTTTTTTGAAGTGATTCACTTTCATATCTGTTCTGAATTCATGTGACATGTGGACAGATAACTGTCTCATTAGTGTTTATCCGATCAGTACGAATTTACTTTCGCCACAAGTTGTTTCGACAAGTAAATGTAACAATAGTTAGAGAGGTACTGACAGTGACGTAATATCGGGGATGAGGGCACTATACCCTCCTTTTAGCAACAATTTATAATTAGCATTAATTTATAATTACTGCTGAATAACAAAAAATTTAAATCAAATCAATTAAAAAAAGTATTGTATCACACATACTTCATCTGTAACTTAAAAATACACTAACTGATATTATTATCTGTAAACAAATTCTTCTCAGTGCAACTTCTTCCATTTTTGTAGCACATGTTTTATGAGCAGTTTTATTAACTTTGTATGATCTAAATCAGCTGTCTACATCACTACACTGAACAATCTAATTTTTAGCATACACTAGTTAAACTAAATGTACACATTTGGTAGCTTGAACTAATGCCTGCACCTTAATACTTCTAATGATTTAAAAACAATAAATTTGTATTTTAGTGCAAAAAATCTGACACTACCATAATGGTACAGATTTCATAAAAACCATGTCTCAGGTGTAAAAGTTTTGAATAAACCAGTTTTCAGTTGTGCCATGCTGAACAGTAAGAACACATATTAAAGAAAAAAGAAAACCACAACCACAGCAAAGATACTGTGTGCAAAAAATGTCTGTATTTGTGGAATAAATAAGCACTTCTACATAAGAAATCTAAAAACCATATAAAAATTAACAGTGTGATAGGAAAAAGTATGCTATTATAAATCAAATATACCTTAGCTAGATCGCTGAGATTGTTGAACCTTTCAAAGCAGTCTGCAGTCTCAAGCGTGAGTTGCTGCCACGAGGGGAGGAGTTTCATATACTCGTGCAGCCGAGCCTGCAAGGTCTCGTATGATGCCAACAGAATACTGCAAACCTCCTGGTGCACATGGCGTGCATGTGCTAGTCGTGAACCAGAACTCACACACTTGGTGCTGTTCTGAAACAAGATACACAGATGTCATTTACTTCTTGGAAGGGTTGCGGAGACTAACAATTCTTCAGTTTCTTAAAGTGAAGAGTGACAGTAAACACCCTATCTGATCAAAAGTACCTGGATAGCTCTATGATGCATAATTTACAACTAGATGTCATCAGAGGCAGACCCATCAGTATACAAGGAAGTGGGGAGTAAAGTGTTGTCAGTAGAGTCGCAGTAAGAGCACAATGGTTCAGTTAAAAAGAGCATAGTGACTTTGAACGATGGACTAGTCACTGGATGTCACGTGAGTAATAAATCCATCAGGAACATTTCAACCCTCCTAGAGCTGCCCAAGATGACTGCTGGTGATGTGATTGTGAAGTGGAAATTTGAAGGAACAACCATAGCTAAATGAAGACCAAGCATACCTCATGTACTAGCAGACAGGGACTGTTTAGCACTGCTGGGGGCGGTTGTACAAAATTTCATGAAATCAGTACGAGGAATCACTTGTGCATTCCTCAGTGGAATGAATCACCCGTGCATTCCAAGGTGCTGCCAGCAGTCCAGCTAGCACAATGACTGCAAATAGGGGGATAAAAAGAATGGGGTACAATTGTCAAGAAGGTCCTCAAAAGCCACACATTTCTGCAGTCAGTGGTAAGCAATGCTTGAGGTGGTGTAACAAGTGATGTCACTGGACAGTGAGTGACTGGAAACAAATAATATGAAGTGATGATCATGTCGTATGCTGTGGGAATCCAACAAAAGGGTTTGAGTTTGGCAAATGCATGGACATCAGCTGCCACCATGTGTAGTGCCAACAGTGAAGTACAGACGAGGTGGTGTTACTATATGGGGGTGTTTTTCAGGATTAGGCTGTGGTCCTCTCATTGGGCTTAAGAAAAAGCTAAATGCAGAAGAATGTGAACACACTTCACATCATTGTGTATTGTGTACAGTACAGGATCAGTTTGGAGACAATGACTTGACTGTACCAGTACGACAATGGACCCTGTCATAAAGTAACATCCATGAGGCAATAGTTTGTGGAATACCATTCCTGAAATTGACTAGCCTGCCAAGAGCCCTGTTCTAAGCCCAATGGAATACTTTTGGGATGAGCTGCAACATCGACTTTGCTCCTGACCTTAGCATCCAAAATTACTACCTCTTCTCTTTTTGGCTCTTGAGGACAAATGGGCTGCCATACCTCCACAGACATTCAGACACCTCACTGAAAGTGTCCTCAGCAGAACTGAAGCTGTCAAAAGTGAGGTGTGGACGCACCCCATATTAATGTCTACCAGTACATGTCCAGATACTTTTGATGAGATAGTGCTCCTCTTTTGGAGTACTGCTGCACGTTGTGGGATCCTTAACAGATAGGATTAACGGGGTACTTCGAGAAAATCCAAAGAAGAGCAGCACATTTTGTATAATCAAAAAACAGGGGAAAGAATGTCACTGACATGATACAGGATTTGGGGTGGACATCAATGAAACAAAGGCTTTTTTCATTGCGGCGGTATCTTCTCACGAAATTTCAGTCACCAACTTTCCCCTCCAAATGCGAAAATATTTTCTTGATGGTGACCTACACAAGGAGAAACAATCATTATAATAAAATAAGGGAAATCAGAGGTCGCAAAGAACGATATAGGTGTTCGTTTATTCTACACACTGTTCGAGATTGCAATAACAGAATTATTGTGAAGATAGTTTGATGAACACTCTGCCAGGCACTTAAGTGTGATTTACGAGCATCCACATAGATGTGTGTAAATGTAGATATAGTGTACTTCATTGGAATATCAGCTGAACACTATGATATTACCACACAACCAAGAAATACACGGTGTCCATAAATTATCTTTACAACTTAAAGAGTTCAAAAACTTCAAAACTATACCAGATATTAACAAATGGTTTTCAATATGTGACAAGGTAACTCAGAGCC
This sequence comes from Schistocerca piceifrons, assembly GCF_021461385.2. Taxonomy (NCBI): domain Eukaryota; kingdom Metazoa; phylum Arthropoda; class Insecta; order Orthoptera; family Acrididae; genus Schistocerca; species Schistocerca piceifrons. Next base: position 946,138,222 of record NC_060140.1, on the reverse strand, counting down.
TTATTTGCCTTTCAGGTTCTGCAATTTTGACACAAACATGAACTTAAAATTGTGATAAAATGTGGACTCCATAGGAGGAAGCTCAATGTGTAGGCTGGTCATACAGACTAAATCCAATAGAAAAGAAATTTTGGAACACAGTATGGAAGGCAACCCTCATCCCAACCAAGTACTTGGGCTTGGTCATTATGGAAACAGGTACTGTTCTCCATGAAAAGAGTATATGTTGCCCACCAAGGAGGACAAAGTACAGCAGGCGTTTGCATGGAGTCCAACAAAATCTGTGCATACGCACCCAGAGAGTTGGATATGAGATGATTAACAGTGCACAGTATCTTGGTTAAGAGGTTATGGCTACATCCCTACAAGGTGCAGCTGCTTCAGGCATTATAGCCTATGTAAAAACCTCAATGCGAACAGTATGCAGTGGATATTCTAGGCAAGACTGATGCAAACAATTACTTTTTGGAAAAGATTGTTTCTCTGAAGAGGCAACGTTTCATGTATCCGGCAAACTGAATCATCATAAAGTCCATATGTGGGGTTCACAGCATTCTCATGTTACATGTAAAATGGAAGGAAACAGTGACAAGGCAAAAGTTTGATGCAAAGTGATGCGCAATTGCATCACTGGTCCATTCATTTTCATCGAGTCTGTTGTCAGCAGTGGTGTTACAAGAGTTTGCTGTACCACAACTGAACTTTTGGAACTGAACTAGATGTCGTACTCCAGCAGTATGGGGCACTATGCCACAGGTCCATAAATGTTCGTCAATTTCTACATGAAAAGTTTCGGGGTAGGTGGATTGGACAAGGTGGTCGAATTCAATTGGCTTCCACAATCCCGTGAGCTCAGCCCATTAGACCTTCCCGTGACGTTTTGTGAAGAAACTGTTGTACTGAACCAAGGTTAGAAATATAAAGGACATGAAGGCGCACATTCACCATGCATTTGAACAGGTCATGGTGGAGATCTTGAATCGTACGTGGAGAGAAATGGAATTTTGACTCGACATTATCCATCCCATAAGGGTGCACACACTGATTTGTATGAATAAGGAAACAAAAATTATTCAACACCATTTCTTAATATCTAGAATTGTTTTAAACGTATTAAAGCTGTAAAGATAATTTATCAACCAGCTGTATATAATGAGTACAATAAAATGTTACATTAATTTCATCACTTATCAAGGTGACCATATTGATATACATCTATCTGGTGAGAGTAATGAAATTTTTTACATTGTGTTGACAAATGTAACATTCCCTGGTCCTGCCCTAGAAATCACGAACTCCACCACCACTACTTGCAATGATACTATTCCTGTGATGGCTGTACCTTTGCATAAAAGAATTCAGATAAAAGAAGGGGACCACAGTGTTCCAACAAGTTAGGCCAGGAGATGTGCATGGATAGCCTAATGATTAATGTGACTTTTCATGAAAAGCAAGAAATTCAGTTTCAAGCCTAAGTCCTCGCAAATTTTCGTGTGTCAGTGGAGGTGTATATCAATGAGTCACTGTGATGAGTAGAAAGATTCATGGAATTTTTATTGCATGCTCATATAAATATACACTGTGTGAGAATCATAAACTGGCTGTTTTGGGATAAGGAACTGATGGTTGGAAATGAAATTTTATGAGATGCAAAGTGATGAATGAGCAATGTTTATCAGATATGTGTTTGGAAACTGCTTATGTTAAATAACAAACACCTGGCTGCTACAATGATACTGGTGACACTGCCTTGAAAAACAGGACACAGTTGCCTGTAATGTGTCTGTAGAGGACTATACCATTGTTAATGGTTACTTGTTGAAGACATGCATTTAATGTATGGTACAGCAAGAAACAATACTTTAAAAGCTGAATGAACATGCATGGAAAAGTTTCACAATAAGTTTATGTTTCTCTATCACCTGTACAGCATTGCCTCAAAGTTTGGGACTAGGACTGTTGATAAAATATCAATATATCTTCCAAAAGATATCAATATACATTGGCAATATTGTTTCACCGATATAGCAATACTGAAATGGCAATATCAAATGCTGATATTTTTATTTTATATTATATCTTTCCTGCATATTTTTTTTTATAAATATTTGAAGTTTCTCTTTTGAAATTGTAGTGAAGCAGTTTTACTTTCACTGTGTGAAGGAATCTTACTACTTTTTGAGCTTTCATCATGTCCAGTCTTTCTCTTCAGCTGTGTGAAGGAAGTATAGATGGCACAAAGAAGAAATCCGATTGCACTGGAGGGGGTGGGGGTTGTGAAAGGAATAACAAGATATCCAATTTGAAGAAACAGCATACCAGTTGTGTTAAAAATTCTTTTTTAATGCAACTATTATGCTATTTCTTCAAATCTAAATGACAAGATCGGTCTTTGCAGTGGGCGGAGATGTGCGAGGGGAAATGCTGACATAATCAGCAATCGGTGCTACCGACAGAACCTGCAATGTTTAACTTCATCACGCAATTTTGACACTACAACTGCTAGATAGGTTGCCGGCATTTGAAAAGGGAGGGGGGGGGGGGGGGAGGGGAGGGGGGCGGAAGCGAAGTTGACATTAAGTGTTCCAGACAAATCCAATACACGACAAAACCAAATGACAGACCCATTGGCCCCCTTTTATTGTGCCACATACCTGCAGTTACCACTGATAGCAAACTAGTTATCGCCAAGTGTGAATGTGCATCGTTTTCCTTTCAATTCTTGCTCCAAACGAGATAAGCAGCCTGCTAGCTTGTTGATCTACAGAATATCTAATAATAAATCAATACTTAAATCTACAGCTCTAAAATTGGCAATACATTTACAATGTCCAGCCGATATTTTTTTTGGCTGGTACATCGATATTTTTTTTCAATATATTGAGGGCCAATAACGATATTTTTTTTAAAAATATCAATATATCAGATTCCCAATATTTTCAAAAATATCACCAGTCCTATTTGGCACACACTACATCCCTGGTCTGAGCTAGTAGACATGCTTGCTCTCATCATTCGTTGCAGTGACGCTGCTCTTGTTATGAGTTTGGTAACCCATTTCGTTGCCACTGCCACTGCCACTGCCACTGCCATGGCTACCACAACATTTTATGGGGTGCAGAGCTGAGCCACGAAATTCCACTGACCCGTGCCATCTGACAGTTGTGTGGGGCCAGCTGCCAAGCAGCAGCACAATCACATGTCAGAAGACAGCATTGTCTTAGGGCCTGTGCACACTGCCTATGGTCAGCACTACTTTGAGACACTGACCAACAAACTAACTTCATATAAGCTTGGACCAGAGCGGACACTATCATGTTCTATTGTATTTGCTTGCAGTAATATGAACTCTGCGCTCTGACAAATTAAGTTTTTATCTTGGACTTGGCCTGGCTCCGTACCTGGACTTGTATGGACTGTTGGAACTGTGTTTACAGTAAAATATTTACAGCTCTGTGGGTATTCTTATTTGTGTGTGGAATCACAAAACAGGTGGTGGCAAGGGCAATCTGACTTGTCACATGCATTTCTTGCTGACTAGACAATGACATCCAGCAAGTCCTTGGAGATGGTGCTCCAAAGCTTACAGCAGCAGCAGCAGCAGCAGCAGCAGCATCAGCTGAAAAGCCAGCAGTATTTGGAATTGCAACAACAGGAACACACAGCCACTTTGGAAAGGGTGCTGACCAGATGACTGACAATGTCACAGCAGCTGCCAGCCTATCTGCCTTCCTTCCCTGCCTATGATAAGTCTGCAGAGTACCGAGAGGCATAAAAGATGGGCTTATAGTAACACTGCACTGCCTTCCAGGTAACAGATGCCACTACCATTAAGGGCCTTTTTCTCTCTTGGGCTCTGTCCCCCATGATCACTCGTTAGGAAAGCTGACCTTGCTTCAGGAACCCATTTCCCTCTCATTTGATGAAATGTGTTGATTGTTACCTTCTTATTACGACCAGCAAACACATGTTATTTTCTCAAGGGTGGAAATTTATCAGTGCACGAAACAACCTCATCAGTCGTAATGCACTTGGGCCGCGGAATTGCAGTCGTATTGTGCTTGGACTGCAGAATTGCAGGTTCTAAGTCAGAACTGCTGCTTTGTTAACTTTCAATGTAAGGAGTCTTATGCTGATACTATGATCTGGGCTGCTACCATTGGGAAGACCCCTGAAAAAGAAGTCTGTTATTGAGCACTACAGTTTTAAGAATCCGCTTGGACAATGTTCTTTCCATTACTCAGTTGTTTGAAATTTCTTGAGTGGAGGACTGACAGTTGGATTCCTGCCTGCTGTCAACTTGGACAACTGCTGGCACCCGGGTCTAGTTGCACTCCCCAAGGCAGAAATCACAGTGTGGTGGGCCATTCATACTCCTCGTGCACCACATGTCCACAGCACGCTGTTTCTCTTGAGCCCCTTCCATCGTACCCCACCAGTTTTGTTCACCATAACCAGGTGGATTTCCCTCCAACTGAAGGACATTAATGTCATCAGCTCTGAGTGTGACAACCTTGCCATAGTTTCTAACGAGTTGCTCATCAATGTGCATGTCAATGGGAAGCTACTTCAGTTGCAGTCAGTGCATCCACACTTTGATGGTTCAATGTTGTCTCCAGCTACAAGTAACACTGTTACCTAGAACAGACAACAGATCCCCCTTCTCTGACAATTTATGGTGGATACAGCAGATAAGATGATGGTGCACCTATCAACTTTTCCCGTGATATATAGTGCTTTCTTAGAAAACTTGTTTGGCTTGGATACCTTGACAGTCTCTGGATTCACATTACCAATTTGGTTAAACTGGTTTCTGACCATGTGCTCTACAAAGCATTTTGCAAGAACTCTTTGAACATTTCTTCACTGGGACTAGGCAGATAAGGAGGAATTCGACACGTTGAAAGCTATGGAGGTGACTGAACCCATTTCGTCCAGCCAGTGGGCCATACCGATTGTAATCGTAAAGAACTTGTCTGGAAAACCCTGCCTAAGCAGCAATTTTAAAGTGATGATTAATGCACAGACTGTGATCAACATATATCCCATCCCACATCTAGAGGAACTGGTGGCAAAACTGCAGGAGAACAGTATTATTCAGAGGTGGATTTATTGTGGACATTTCTGCAGCTTCTGCCTGATGAGGACTTTCAGAAGTTACTTGTTACCGACACCCCTACGGTTTCTGTAGATATAAACAGTTGTCGGTTTTTGGGATAGCAAGTGCTTCGGCACTTTTCCAATATTTCTTGGAGCAACCCTCACAACGTATTCCCTACTGTATCAACTATCTCGATGATATTGTGGTCACGAGTCCCTCCTTTGAGGAGCATCTGTGAAACCTTCAGCTTCTGTTTCTGTTTCAAACTCTGCAGAATGCTGATCTCAAGTGTAACTTGGATGAATCGCACTTTTTCCTACTCACTATGAACACCTCAGAAATGTTATCTCCAGGCAGGGACACAGCTGATGCACAGCCAGATTGCTGCCACTGAGGTTCTTCTTCAATGCACTAACCTGAAGAAGCTCCAGGATTTTCTGGGCAAAGTTGTGTATTATCATAAATTCATACCACAAGCAATTACCATTGCAACTCTTCTTAAGCAGTTATTGAAAAATGGTGCATCATTTGTCTGGAGGACTGTGTGTGACCAAGCATCCACTAACATGAAGGAGCCCCCTTGCCTCACTATGCACCAGCTGGACAAGCAGCTTGTCTTGCCTACTGATGTGTCCCAGCTCAGGTTGAGGGTTGTGCTTGCCCGTCACAACTCTTGACAGTTCACAACAGTTAACTGCATTTGCCTGCAAAACACTCAATGTGGCACCGTGGAACTATTCCAAAATTTAGAAAGAGGCTATTGCTATTAATTATGAAATCAAAAAGTTTCATGTGTTTTTATATGGTGTGAAGTTTCATCTTGTCATGAACTGTAAGCCTTTAGTCTCCCTCTTTGGCCCTGTCACACAATTGCTGAATAAGACAGTCAAAAGACTGCAACTGTGAACCCCAGTTCTTTACCAATTATCATTACGAGATTCACTTCCGACCAATGCCTGAGCACTCCAATGCGGACGTACTCTCATATCTGTCTATCGGCCCTGACCCCAGTTTCGACCCGGAGGAAATCCTTTGCTTTTATCTTTAAGAGGAAACTCAGAAGGCAGTGGATGGCTTTTTATTACAAGCAGCCCTGCACCAATGTTACTCACTATGGTCAGCACCCATGCAGCCTTGGGAATGTCCTGTTTCCTATACATTATCAACTGCTGTTCTATGATAGGGAACTCTACTGTATATTCCCTCACCTCCATCTTCTCCATTCACTGTTTTTCCCACACCCTGATGGTGGATAAGGCTCCGTAGTTCACCTCTCAGAGCCGGCCGGTGTGGCCGTGCGGTTCTAGGCACTTCAGTATGGAACCGCGTGACCGCTACGGTCACAGGTTCGAATCCTGCCTCGGGCATGGATGTGTGTGATGTCCTTAGGTTAGTTAGGTTTAATAAGTTCTAGGTGACTGATGACCTCCGAAGTTAAGTCGCATAGTGCTCAGAGCCATTTGAACAATTTCACCTCTCAGACGTTTCATGACCTTTGTTCATAGCATGGCACCACCACACCAAGGTGCCACCATTTCGTCCCAGTCCAACAAGAAGGCTGAGCACCTCAAAGGGACCTTCACAATACAGTTGAAGAAGGAAATTGGGGATGCCCCAGTGGAAGAGGGGCTTAGGCATTATGTAAGCTCTTACAGGTCTACTGCTACTGGCAAGAAGGACCCAATGGAGTTGCTACACGACTGCCAACCACGCATAGCGCTACACTTTCTATTGTCAACTCCTCACAAACCTCACACGCCTCACTCAGTTCAGTCAGCGCGCTATGCACCCAACACCCCAGTCTGCGAGGGGCATTTTGCTGCAGTGAGTGTTGGATCCAGAGGTAGCACACTGTCAGTGGAGTTGGCAAGTCTTCACGCTGCAGACAAGTGACATGTTGATGGTCTAACGTTGCAAACAAATTCCACCTGCAGATAGTGGAACAGCCTCCACCTCCACTACCCCCGCATGACCCTCCCAAGCCGACCCACCTATCAGAACTCAGTGCCACCTCTAGGGGTGCCTTCTCTTTCCTCGGTCCAGCCTCCTGCGCTGTGGTCCCCCTTGGCCACAGCCCCCCCCCCCCCCCCCCCCCAATCTGTTGTCTTTTCCAACCCCACACAGGGTCGTCATGAGCTCATTCAGTGGGTGGAACTGCTGAGTGAGCCGCAAGAGTCTCCTCCTCACATTCCTGCTCCCACACCCGAGGAGTCTGACATCCACACGGCCACCATTCATGTGTCAGCACCTCTAGCAGCTGGCGTCACACCACAGAAGGTCTGCTCACAGTGGACTCATCATTGTCAGGGACACTTCATGCCCTGTGTTCCAATGGTGACAGACGTTTGCTGCCAAATCCTAAAATCAACTCGATTCAATATTTTGGCAATCCAACTGTTTGCTGTCTTCAGGAGAATGCCGCCGGCGCTGCTGCCGAGTCTCGCTGAGAACTGATGCCAAGGCTGCAAATCGACATTCTATATAGACCTCCATACCGTGCATGGTGCATGCACTGCCAACCACAGTTGCTGCCCTCCAAGGCTGGGCAGGTGGCATCGCCCTTAGTAGAACATTGGCAGCACTGATGCACTGCACTCAGAGACTATTTTCGAACACTGACTCGTTACACCGAAGAACATTCCATTTTGATGCGAGATAGTACAGGATTCCATGTCCTGCTAAGAGGGAATCCATTGTTTGTGTTAATTAAATTTTCTGCCAAACTTATTTCAATTGCCACTTTGTAAACACTGTTCCAAAAGCCAGAAGTGTTGCCAACTATCACAATTTTATCAAATTTCACCCCCATTCCCTCGTTTCAGCAATGTTCTGCTACCGCCAGTTTTTCTGGCTGTTGCAGCCTCATATGACAGTGATGTTCTACACACCAGCTGTGAACTGTGCGAGTCAAATGCACAGTTCAGGACAGCTGCGTAAAACATCGTTGTCATACAAGACTACAACAGTCAGAAAAATTGACGGTAGCAGAACACTGCTCAAACGAGGGGCACGGGATGAAATTTGATGAATCTGTGAAATTTGCCAACACTTCCGGTTTTTTGAAACAGCATTTATAAAGAGGCAATTGGAATTAGGTTGGCAGAAAATCTGATTAACAGAGACAATGCATTTCGTCTTTACTGGATGTGGAACCTTGTACTATCCCACATCAAAACAGAACATTCTTCGGTGCGGCCAGTCTGACTGTTCGAAAATAGTCTCCGAGTGCGATATATTGTTGCCATTGGTGTTCTACTACAGGTGGTGCCACCTGCTCAGTCTTGAAGGGCAGCAACTGTGGTGGGTGATGCATGCGCCATGTACAGTATGGAGGCCTATATAGGATGTCGATAAGCAGCATTGGCATCAATTCTCAGCGGGACTATTTTAGCATCAGGCAGCAAATCGAGAGAGATTTCCAAGGCTTATTACACTGGGAAAGCTTACAGAGTCACAGGTAGCTGCTGTTTGTGCCATGTGCAACAGTCTCTGAAGCCCAGAAGGCCATGAATATATGAATATCATGTCCCTGCATACCACAAGGCAGTACCCGGTACAGGGGAGGGATGCTGGTGTTGCATCGACTCCCCTTCGACATTCTTCCCCTGCCCTCCCAAAGGGAGAGAACTGTGGTAACCCATATTTTCATCACTTGTTTCATACTGGCAACACTGCGGGGGGCTACCACAGCATTTGATGAGGTGCAGACACAAGCTGTCAAAATTCAGCATGTCCAGGGATGGCACCATCACATATCAGAAGATAAACCCACCTCAGAATCTGTCCCGTGTCACTGACTGCCAGAGTCATCTTAAGAAATTGATGAACAGACTAACTTCTTATAACACTGGACTTGTACAGACTGTCAGAACTGTGTTTGCATTAAAATATTTAGGGCTTTGCCCTTTTGCTTATTTGTGTGTGGAATTACAACAATGAGTGAATCAATGCATATAAGAGACTTGAAATTATCAGGGGATCTTTGAGTGACAAAGAGAATTCTGGTTCATCCACAAGCTGTGCTTAGGAGCATATCAATAATATGGTACACGGGACTGAGTTCCTGTCCTGGTACAAATTTCCAGTGGCCCTTTAGAAGCCCAAGAATTTTTTTTTCTGATTACAGACAAAAATCAGAAGCAAAAATAATCCAGAGTACATGGAAAATAAGACAACTAATTAAAAAGCAAATTGTACTGCTCATCTTAAACATAAACACAAAATTTAAGCCACATTATAGATATAAAGTAATTAAAAATACAGTAACAGTTTATAAACACTGATTGTTATTGGTAAGCCTAATTTTACTGACCAGGCTTCCAAAAAATACAGTCTCCATTGTCGATTGAGGCTGCCTGAAGTTCAGTTTCTGTGAAGCTCCCAGCCAAGGCTTTGCACTACGTGGGGTGCTGAAATCAGTAAATGCTTAACTGAAGATGCAAACATAAACAGGGAAAACTAGTCAATTATAAAAATAGCATAATGTCTCATGAAAACTAGTTACTGAACAAATCTTTTAACAGGACACCATCTTGCACATTTTCTTTTGGTACTGAATACAAAGTTTTTGACCTGAATCAACTTTTAGAGAAAAATCATTAAAAACATATCAGCAATGTGTTTCAAAGCAACCTATAATGCTTGACTTTGTAATCATTTTATAAAATTTACTTAAAAATTAGGAAAAGGTGCTGTTTCTTTTAACACTAAAACAGTCAAAAAATCTATCCATTTACATACTTAAGATAATGGTTAATGAATATGAAAGAAACACAACTCCTGGTTGTTCAAAAATGGTTAAGCATTTTTCTGCATGCTAGTTGTATTTTTTTGCTCTTCATCACTGTCTGTGTGTTGCATGTAACAAAATTACTCAGTCTTACTCATTCACAACTTTGCTACGGAATTCTATGAACCCTTATCTCTACCTTAAGAATTATGCATCCTGCGAACCAGATAATATATATACCAAACGAAAGTGTTGGTATGTCCACTCCCGGGATTGGAATGACTCCTTACCCTCTCCCTTAAAACCCACATCCTTTCGTCTTTCCCTCTCCTTCCCTCTTTCCTAACGAAGCAACCGTTGGTTGCGAAAGCTTGAATTTTGTGTGTATGTTTGTGTGTCTATCGACCTGCCAGTGCTTTCGTTTGGTAAGTCACATCATCTTCATATATGGCATCACTCCAGCCCTACACCCACATTCAATCATTCTGGATTTCAGCCAATCTCCTTACAGAGCAAACTATTTTTTTGCCACTAACTCTTCTGATCATTCAACCATGACCCCCCCCCCCCCCCTCAACTCCAGCCCAGTCACACCATGGTCACTTCCAATGAATTGCTTACCTTTAACATAGTCTCACTGTACTTTCCTACAGACTTGCCAAAGAACACAAATTTTTTGGCAGAAGAAAGAATAACACCTACAATCTTAAAACACCTACAATTTTAAAACAGTCTCCAATTTGAGCATTCTCCACTGTTGTGATGAACCACAGTGATTACCTTACAAATGGTTTCCACCAACTGTCTGACATTTTCATCTACAAGCCCTGCCATAGAGATCCCACCCAAAAGGCTAGCGTAACTTCAGACCCCCTACTCAAATCCCTAACTTCATTGCAGAATGCAGGACATCTCCCTCAAATTCATCTTTCCCCACCTGATTCCAAATATTCTTCCTTCCTCACCCCCCCCCCCCCCCCCCCCCCACAAAAAAAAAAAAATTGCGCGCACGCACGTACACGCGCGTACCCACACACACACACACACACACACACACACACACACGTGCGCATTACAAGCTTCCCAAAAGTCATAAACCTAATCACCCTGAATGCCCAACTGAAGCTGACTACTGTACTCCCACAGAAAGACTCTTGACTTTTTGTGACCAAAACTTCCTACCCATTTCTAACAGCTTACACTCCTATAGCAAGGACACAAACACAACCTGTCACCCAAATCCATACCTGGAGCCTCACTTGTCATTGCTGATGCTGTCTCCCTAAACATCATTAATGCCTCAAACCAAACTCCAAACCCTTACTTCATTCCTCATTCATTTGATCAACTGATTAGGAATATTGAGAAATCCTACATCCCCAAAAAACTAAACTTTTCATTGGGTACAACAAACATTTCAGATCTTGGAATTTTGCTGAAATTCTAGGTTTGTAACCATTTTTTCGTTAAAATGAATGTAGAGAGGAGAATGAAATGGCACTGTAGATAATCATGAACCACGATACCTTTTTTATGTTAAGTTAAAATTGATTTAGTGAACCTGTGGGCTTTCTCAATATTTTGTAACAAATAAGCATATATCATTAATTAACTCATACTTTATTGCCAACATAGATGGAAATGAAACAGATTACACCTATTTTCGATTCTCTTTGGAATTATATTCCACATATGGTTCTTTCATTGATACGTGTTGGCAAATTGTATGCATCGGAATAGGAGTTCTGGATGATTTCTTCTTTTGGTAGGACTGGTAGAAATCATCTTGGATCATGCTTTTCCTTATCATTTATAAGCAGATATTGATTATTCTCTTTGTTTAAAACAGTTCTTTATGGTATATCCACACATTTCCCTAGTTCTCCAATCACCCCCACGATGCAGCTATGGGATATCCATCCCACAATCTACCCAATATTCCCCAAAGTGATACTCTTCCAGCCAGTCAACCTACAAAATGTACTGGTCCATTCTTATTACTAACCCCTTGTGTTTCCGTACAGAAGACTCACGGGCAAGATCTGTTCTATACAGACACCCTGCATACCCTATTCTATCAGAAGTATGGTCACTGTGTGTGTGTGTGTGTGTGTGTGTGTGTGTGTGTGTCCACATGCGCATGCACATGTGTGCCTGTGAGTTTTTAGCTCTGACCAAGGCCTCTGTCCAGAAGACCACTGTCCAGGAGTTCAACAATATTTTCAGTCTTGTTTATATGCCCGTCGAGCACTCAGTGCTTGGCTATATAGTGAGGGGCTTACCTTTACTCTTTCCATTATCTGTATTTCACCCAGGATTTTCCTACATCACAACTATTGAAGGTATCTTTGTGTTCTTTTCGTTGAAGTAACAAGCTTTAAACGAGACGACTTAAATTTCTATTTATTTCTTTTGCTTGTATATTACGTTAGACATTCACTTCTTTTTTATTTAATGTACTAAAAGTGACACCCATTGCCTCTAATTGTTATCAATAACATAAATGCAACAAAAAATGTGAAATGAATCAGAAGTATTCTACATTAGAATTATTCAGTGTGTTGCTAAAACACCGTGAAAATATACATTAGTTGTAAAGAAAAGGTAAGCTTATTGTATAGTGGCACTTCCTCATTGGAGAGAAAAAATTTTAATATAAATGCTATAATTAATGAGACAGCTGTTCACCGCTCAACTTAAACAAGATAATGATATCTGGAAATATTGCAAGAAGCAACATAATTATGGAGCATTTAAAAAAAAAATTAATCCGTAAATGCAAAAAGTGAACATTTTTGAGGAAACATTTTTTAAATATCATAGCAAAATACTAGTTACATAAACCATCCACATTGTTTTGCAAGGCAACAATTCCAATAGTGTGTGTCACTTCTCTAAAATTTTCATCGTTTATATCTAGAGGTAGAGGGGACAAAGTTTCAAACTTTTTCCAAAAAAGTTGATAAATGCAGAACGGAAGTCAAAAGTTTTGTTAATATACACATTCAAACAAACTTCTTTTTTTATTATTAATATTAATTACAGACAAATCTACTTTATTGTTTATTTTGTATAGAAATACGATAATGGACTACAGTATAACACTTCAGGAGTATCATACTTTCCTATAAATGTTTGGTAAGCATAAGTGCAAAGCAGCAACAAACATAGTTGAAATACAGGACAAAAATACTGGCTACAACAATACTAAACTGTAAATCTACTGATCAATTCAACAACATCCTTATAAAACTCTTCTGCTCCTTCCAGTACATTAAAATGCCTCGTAAATGTTAAGGACATGCTTTTTCTTTTCCTTGCTGGCCATGTTGTTCTTTTCCACGATCGTTGCTTTCCTCACTTTCTGACTGCAGTTTCTGGATTTTTGTACCTCAACCTTTACAAAATTTGCATGATAAGTACCACAATACTAACAACAATACCCTCTTTTTAGACTTTTCACAAGCCATCACCGGAGCTGAGCAGTTACTTTGAAAGGCATCTTAGGCTGTACAGCTTTTAGTGCACTGGATCCTTCACTTCCCAGTCTTTATTTAGTACCTTGACAACACCATGTTGTTTTAGCACTTTATAGATTCAGCTGGTGAAAGAATATCTTCTTTGTTTCAGTAGTCTTTTTCCACTCTACCACACATTCCGTCAAGAGGATACAGCTGTGACCCACAAATAGGGAAATAAATATATCAACTTATTAAATTTTCTGCTTTCTCCCATAAAGGTCATTAGTGTGCAAATCATTGCTGCATTTTTATTGACCGGTACAGGAGTCGGAAAACAAATTAATTTTATCTGAACCAGTTTCTGGTTGAGGTATGTCAAGGTTTCTCAGAAAATCCAGTAGATCAGGGGCCACTCTACCGCATCCTTTAGGTCCTCCGATTTCAAACCAAGTATAAAAAGCAATCCTTTCTTTTGTCTGTGCTTGGGACTGAACCACAATGCACAAATTGCGCAGTCAAACTTGTCTTGAAAGTAAGACTTTACGTATGGAAAACTTTGGTACTAGCTTGATTGTGTTTTATATTAAAACATCTTTCACCACATTTGGATTTTCCTCCTCCATTACTGCAGAGAACTTTTTTGCATGAAGTTCGTGCAATCAGTGGTTTCTTATTCATTGACTATTTTCCTCCAGATATAGTTCCTTTTTTAAATTTCAGCAGACAAATCTTGCATTTTGTGCATGCACTTGTATGGGGAGTGTTAAATGAAAAATTGAAGCAGTTACAGAAAATATGTTTTTTTTTTTTAACATTTTATCTGTATTCAGCTCAGATGGTAAATATCCTCTTTTGGACTTTTTCCTTGAACAGTGGCTTTCTCTATAACTATACATTTTGGTATCGTTCTTTATTGCTTGTGTAATTTCCTTATCTTTAGTAATGCTGTCATCCCCCCTTTGGTTTTCAGCTGGTAAGTTCCCCATTAATGAAATTTATTGGCCAAATTTGAGGCTCTGTCTTTAGACATCCCTGATGATGTTTGAAATGTTGTGACACATAATAGGTACTGTCTGGCCACCTTTTTTCTATGCTGCACTTTATAAAAACAATATTCTTCCTTTTGCCTTTTTTCTGTGTTTTTACATTTTAGTGATGTGATAACCATGTATTTTAGTGACAATTTATCCTACTCAATTTTGTTTAAACTATTTATATGACAATGAAAAGTTGTGATATCATCATAAGAGACATCAGCTGCTCTGCAGTCTTTTCTTCCTTAGTCTTTTGGGTTCACTGGTATGTCAGCCCATGTGAACAGGCCAGCATTTTCTTGTTCTTGTTGAACTTCCTGGATACTTTCACTCTCCATCTGGACTTCCTACCACCTAAGCACTCAGTTACATGCACAGGAGACTCTCAATTATCCATGAGTGGATTATCTGTGGCCTCTTTAGCGGCTGAAAATTTTTCTTTTACCCAGGAGTGTGTCTGTTGAACAATGTCATGTTACAACATGAGTGCAGTAAACAATGTGCTGCTTGAACACATCAAGTGCTGTATTGTATTGTTGTGGTGGATATTGTATTCATCTGGTATCTGTTGGTGCCAAACAATGTCTGAAAAACAAAAATGTGTTGTGCTGACAATACAGCAGAAACTGGAAATAATACTCAAACTTGAAGAAAGCAGTACTGATACCTAGAATCTGGCACTGATTTACAATGTGGTTGAAACTATGATCCGTGATATTCGGAAAAATAAAGACAAAATAATTCAACTTGCTAACAGTTCTGACTCATGTAAATGGTTGTCAAAGCAGAAGGCTATGAACACATCTACACATGCAGATCTGGATAAAGTCACATTGGAATAGTTTCAGCACAAAAGAGCAGATCGCACACAAGTATCTGGTCCAATATGCATCAAACAGGCCCAGTTTATTCTTCAAAACCTTGAAGAGTGAAGGAGATTTTAATGCATCTTTTGGCTGGCTAACAAGATTTAAACAGCATCATGGTATCAGGGAGATTGCCATGTAAAGAGAAAAGTGTAGATACTAAGGCTGCTTCTGAATTTTTAATGATTTCCAGGAGTTCACTGCATGAGAAAATTTCGAGCTGTAGCAAATATACAGTGCGGTCAACACCGGGTTGTTTTGCAAGTGTCTACCAACAAAGACTTTAGCTTTTGAGACAGATTGTAATGCATCTGGTTATAAATCAATTAAGGAAAGGATAATGACGATGTGTTGTGCTAATGGTAAGGGATAACATAAAGTTAAACTTCAATAGGTAAATGCTATTTTGTCTAAAACTGACATGGTGAGACCGTGGCTGTGTACAATTAATGTAGGTTAATTCTTACAAAGAAGAAAACAGCAACCAGCCACTATTAATACTGCTATTTATTTAGGTAAATAGCACCGTTACCGGTTTCGAACTGGCAAGTTCATCATCAGATGGCTGATCACATGATTTTCAAGATACACTTCGCAACAAAATCGCGCGGAATTTTCGACGGCAACAACACACCAAAAATACTTTGACACAGTGGAATAACAAAAATTGAAAAAGGGACGATAATGTAAAGTGTATCTTGAAAATCAAGTGAACAGCCGTCTGATGATGAACTTCCCAGTTCGAAACCGGTAACAGCGCTATTTACCTAAATAAATAGCAGTATTAATAGTGGCTGGTTGCTGTTTTCTTCTTTGTAAGAATTAACCTACATTAAATAAGTAAAGTTAAAAAAATTACACTTTTTCAAAGTAAAATAAATGCACAATTTACATGTCCATTATTTTCACCAGAAAAGGGTCTGTATGGGCCACACAGTATTTAAAACATGCTTCCACAATTACATTGTGCCACAAGAGCAAGAACATTTAACACTGAAGGGTCTACCTGCAAAGGCGCTATAAAAACTTATTGAAGAGGACAGCAATCTTCAAATATTTTGGAAACAACTGACTTTACTACACAATTCATGATGTGTCAAATGTAAAACAATCAACCATAGCCAAGTCATGGAAAAAGATTAATCCTGAAATTGACGAAATCAGGGATTCCATTGGTGAAGAAGACTTCTCATTAGCAACATTAGTTGCTGTTTTGGAAAACCGAGCGAGGTGGCGCAGTGGTTAGCACACTGGACTAGCATTCAGGAGGACGACGGTTCAATCCCGTCTCCGGCCATCCTGATTTAGGTTTTCCGTGATTTCCCTAAATCATTTCAGGCAAATGCCGAGATGGTTCCTTTGAAAGGGCATGGCTGATTTCCTTCCCAATCCTTCCCTAACCCGAGCTTGCGCTCCGTCTCTAATGACCTCGTTGTCGACGGACGTTAAACACTAACCACCACCACCACCACCACCACCACCACCACCACTGTTTTGGAAAGTACTCCTGGGTGTGAAACCATTAGCAAAGAAAATATTTCTGAATGATTTGACGTGGAACAAACAGGCCCAGGTCACGAGATGTTGAGTAACAGTACTATAGTTCGTCAAGTACAAGGGAAACCATAGGAGCTACATGACAGTGACAAAAATAGTAATCAGTCATGTACCAACACTTCATTGGGCCAAAGGGTTACTGGACTCCCTGTAACAGCAAGAAGATTCTTCCTTTTCTGAAAAGTTGGTGTTGCGTAAAATTCATAGTGCAAAATGTAAAAGACAAGCTACCTCACTGAGTCAGAAATCAATTCAAGACAATTTTGTTTCAGAGTAGTATAGTGTAATGTGAAACTGGCTTGCACTCTATTCTTTGTAAGTACTGTCATCTCACACATAATACAATGAATAAAATAGAATTTATTACAAACATAAGTTAAGTGGTTTTTAATTATGACACTGCAATTAATTTTTGTTTTTGAACAACTGTATTACATTACCATGCACTTTAATTGCGGATTATCCGTGGAATTCAATTATCCACAGTTTTCAAGTCCCCAATTACCACGGATAGTTGAGAGTACACTGTATGCGTTTATCAACTTTTGCTGTAACTGGTTGACAGTAAAAATGAGTTTTACAAAAACTCTTTGCTTTCCAACACCCTATAACAACAGCAATTATCAGATTCTGACGAAACTGTTTGAACAGGTCGTGCACGGCAATTAGATTGATTGGCAACTACAAAGACCTGAATTTTGAAAAATTGAGCATTTATCAAGTTTAAAAAATAATACACTCCTCAGCTACCTTTTGAAGATTTTTTGAATAAGTTACTGTGAGAAACAAATATGAGACAATTATTCTTGCAAGCAAAGTTGTAGGAAGCCTCCCTTAAAAGTGGGTATGAGGAGTGAGAAAAAAAGCCAATGAAAGAAGAAAGGCAAGAGGTAGGTGAGGGGAGGGGGAAGAGGGAAGGGGAGGAGGTGAAAAGGCCTGAGTAAATGCACATGAAATTGCCTGAGAATGTTATTACTGACAAAAATTGCAACACACATTTCCTGTGAGAAACATTTTCTGTTTCACTCTAAAGTAATAGTTACGCCCATGTTATTTTTAAAGTTGTTAGATGCAGCTGTTTATTGGTAGCTCGATAAATACTTCTGTTTGCCAATACTCCTTCTTCCAAGTGGTTTTAACATATTCTATAGTTCAAAAAAATCCAACACCAAGAAGTATACACAAACCACAAAGTCTTAATGATAAGGAGCTAAGAAATGTAAATGCTCTCTGGTCTTGAGAATCCCCTGTGGGCTGCACGAGTAAACCTCTACATTCCATAGCATCAAATGGAAGAGGATCAAGTAGATTCCAGAATCTCCCTCCATGTAATTTTTAGGATACTACAGAAATAATGACAGCGATTGCTGGCGGGAGGCATGATGAACAATTTGACAATCAACTACATATCAGATATGTTTGATGAGCAACATGTTGCTCACATACGCATGGTACTACTTATTTTCTGAAGAATGCTTGCACTACTTTGTCATACATAGCCAGGCATTATGCTGCAGAAATATGGAGGAGGAGGAGGAGATTATTGTTTAACGTCCCGTCGACAACGAGGTCATTAGAGACGGAGCGCAAGCTCGGGTGAGGGAAGGAAATCGGCCGTGCTCTTTCAAAGGAACCATCCTGGCATTTGCCTGAAGCGATTTAGGGAAATCACGGAAAACCTAAATCAGGATGGCCGGAGACGGGATTGAACCGTTGTCCTCCCGAATGCGAGTCCAGTGTGCTAACCACTGCGCCACCTTGCTCGGTCAGAAATATGGTATGTGAAATTGTCTGAAGGAGGCAAGTAACCATGGCTCATAAATCTCCTCAATGTTACTTTCTGTTCAGACTATTCTCAACAGGAGGATGTTGAGATTGCATTTTGCACCCAATGGTATAGAACTTGGCACTTGTTCACCGAGCTGGGCAACAATTGCAAGCTGTCCAAGTGAGGCCACTCTGGCAGTTACTAGCAGGTCTGTGGGCATCCCGTAGAATAGGCTGAGGAGAGACTTGTGCGAATACACCACATTTTGTAACTTAGCATGCCAATGGCTCACTGCAATCTGAAATGTTGGTATTTTTTGGACAGTGAAATCTAAAGGAATAGGATTTGTGTCATTAGTTCAACCTTTAGCAGATAAGCCAAACCACGGGCAAGTGAACACCCCTTGTGGAGCTCTAAAATCAGATGAACACTAGGAATGAAACTATATGGTCCATTATGGCCATATGGACAAGTTTATAGTCCTTCCATGTTGTGATCACATTGCACAATCCAGGGTGCACTAATGACATTCTTTTATTCAAACAAATAATTTTAGAGGAAAGGTAACAATTCACCAAATAGTAGCACCCCCCCCCCCCCCTCTCTCTCTCTCTCTCTCTCTCTCTCTCTCTCTCTCTCTCTCTTTCTCAGACACTCCCGCGCACACACACACACACACACACACACACACACACACACACACACACACACACACATCATATGCGTGTGTGCTTGTAGCTGCATCGTGCTGGCTAAATGTACAATGATGCTAGGGCTACAGATATGCAGGTAGACTGGGACGATGGGTCGTGTCGAATGCACTGGGAAAGGTGAGAAGGAAGGCAAGAAGTGGGAGGGGGATTGGGAAATGTGGCTGGTGGCTTGGAGGGAGGCAGCAGGTGAACAGGACAGGAATGGAGGAGGGAGATGCTGCAGGTGAACAACAAAGGACTGCACACTGCCTCAGACAATTTTGTGAAAACATGGAACACCTAACTCTGGATGACTGAACAGGGATTTGAACCGCATTTCTCGAGAATGTGAATCTGGTGTCTTACCACCACGCCACCTCACTCAATAAAAAGTTAAAAGAAAAGAAGGGTCACGTGCCACTGAGGACACTGGAAATGACACATTGTCTTTTAACTGTAAAAGAATGGGCTATATTTCTTCAAATGGGCATTTGTACCTATCAGCAGTATTTGTAATTTCCTCTCCTGAAGATGGAAAGCCATTCTGTCTTCTTCTAATTTTATATTTTTCTCAAATCGGTTTGGTTTTGATACAGTTAATTACCTGTCTACCAGAAATTTATGATAGCTGAACACTGCACTGTCTGTGGACATCTGCAGTAATTTTATGTTAGATGAACAAAAGGAAATGGTTGCGTTATTTTCCACATAATAATACTTGTAACATTTCAACATAAAAACTGCACAACTATAAATGATATCAGACTGCACAATATTTACTTCAAATTGTCATTATTAATCATGAAATCGTATAGATTGTAATTGATAGCACCATGGAATCCAACTTGAGGGTCAATTACATTAGGCCAATTTCCTTGTTGTCTGATAATTAACACAAATGACTTTTCATTAGACAGTGGTTTTAAATGACAGACAACCTGCACATGTATCAAATGCACACTCCAGTGTGCCACTGCAAGACTAATTAGTTACACTTGCTTAATGAAAGCAGTTGCCTGAGCTGATGGCGGTGGGCAGGGGGTAGGAAAGGATGCACAGAGGGGGTAGTGGGAAAGAGGCAGGTCTTTGGACAAATGACTTTGCAGCCACACAACAAGATGAAAAAAGCACAGTGGGCACAACAAAAAGAGATGAAGAAGGAAGGAGAGGAGGGGAAAATGAGGGGAAAACAAGGAGGGGAGAAAGGATGGACAGGTGATGACGAGTAGTGAGAAAGGGAGAGGAGAGAGAAGGGATGGTAGCTGAACACTGAGACTGAGAGGAGAGGGAGAGGGGGAGAGAGAGAGAGAGAGAGAGAGAGAGAGAGAGAGAGAGAGAGAGAGATAGAGAGAGGAGAGGGAGAGGGGGAGAGAGAGAGAGAGAGATAGAGAGAGAGAGAGAGAGAGAGAGAGAATGCCTGCATGGGGGGGTGGGGGGGGGGAGGGAGCGGTGGGAGAAGGAGTGGTATGAAAAGATGAGAAAAGGCAAAGTGAGGCATTGGGAACAGTTTAGCAGATGTTTAGGCCGGGGAATTGCGAGAGTTCAGGATATATTGAAGAGACAATTCCCATCTGTGTAGTTCAGAGAAACTTATGCTGGAAGAGAGTATCCAAATGGACCGCATAGTGAAGCAGCTGTTGAAGCAATCTGTGTTGTTATGTGCAGCATGTTCGGCAATGGGTGGTCAAGTTCGCTGTTTCCCACAGTTTGGCAGTGGCCATTCATGCGAGCAGACAGTTGATTATTTGCCCATGTACAATGCTGTACAGTAATTGCAGCATAGCTGATGTACAAGGTCTGTGAGAAAAGTATCTGACCTTTGTCCGGGGGGAAAAAAAACTGCATTACTTGAAGTGTTGGACACCGAATCATCCTCAAAGTAGTTTCCTTGGGACTCCACACACTTTCCCCAGCAGTGCTCCCACTGTTGGAAGTATGCCAAAAAGGCCTCTTTCGAAATGGAGTTTAGCTTGGCAGTCGTTTCTGTCATAATGTCTTCTTGTCTGAAATCATGTTCCTTTCAATGGCCTCTCAAGTTTGGAGAACAGGCAGAAGTCACAGGGGGGAACATCGGGAAAGTAAGGAGCCTGTTGAAGCACAGGAATCTGGTTTTTCACTAAAAAAAAGTCTATATCAAGTGCGATGAATGTGCCGGAACATTGTCGTGATGGAAGTGCCAATTTCCTGTTGACCGCAAGTCTAGTCTCTTGCGCCACACAGCATCAAGTAGATGAAGCTGGACATCCCTGAAGTACACTCTTGTTTGATCCTTTGGTGCACACTCATGGTGTACCACACTGTGGGAATCAAAGAAAGCAGTCAGCACCACTTTGAGGTTGCTGCACACTTGGCTGGTCTTCTTTGGTTTTGGTGACGAGGAATGCTTCCACTGTGACGACTGGGATTTGCTTTCCAGGTCATACCCATACATGCAGAATTCATCACCAGTTATTAAAGTGTTCACAAAGTCGGGGTCACTGTTAGTGGAGTCCAGCATGTCCTGTGAGACTTCAACACGCAGTTGCTTTTGCTCTGCTGTCAGCAGCTTTGGCACAAATTATGCTGACACTCTCTTCATGGCCAAATCTTCAGTTACAATGGAAACCGCCATAAAAGTGCTGATGCCCACCTCCTATGCAATTTCTCTGAGAGTCGCACGGCAGTCCCACATCGCCACAGTGTTCATTTTGCAATGACCTGGTCATTTTGGCATGTTGATGGCTGACCTGAACGTGCTTTGCTCTCCACCGATGTGCAGCTGTTTTTAAACCGGTTGCACCACTCCTTAATTTGAGTGATGCCCATAGCATCATCACCGAAAGCCGTCTGAACCTTCCGAATATTTCCAACTGGGTGTTGCCCAGTTTCTGACAAAATTTGATGCAGTATCACTGTTCCAGTCTTTCCGTCATTTCCCCTGCAATGCAAAACAGATGCGAGCACTACACACTACCTCACTAAACTGCCGCTTGCCAGTGACTGAAGTTACCAACAGGCAGCAAAAGATTCACACATGCGCACAAAGGTTGAAGGTCAACTCGTGCAAGTGCACTAGAATCAAATCCATCAAGTGTTCACAAAAGAAAATATGGTCAGATACTTAGCATGGCTGCTTTTCCACACGGCCCTGTCTTCTATAGAGTAGAAAATGCCTGCGACGACTACAATAGGAGGTGGTAAGTGGGTTTATGGGACAGGTCTTGCACCCAGGCTGCCTTCTAGTGATCAACTAATGGGGTGCAAGGATTGGGAATAGGACTCGAATAAGGATCAACAAGGATATTCTAGAGGTTGGGTGTGTGGTGGAACAGTACTTTCGAGGATGTGGTTAGGATTTTGGGTAGGATATCCCTCACCTCCTGGCACGACATGACGCACTCGAAGCACTAGTGGAGAATTTGGTTGAGTTTTTCACGGCCAGGGTTATACTTAGTGACCAAAGAAGTACTGGTTGTTGGCTGGTTAACAGGGGTACTGGTGACAGAGAAGCAGGTGGCACAGGAGACTTGTTAATGGATGTGTTGGATAGGATATTGTCTGTCAGATTGAAGGCTTTGGTAAGGTTATCAGTATATTTCGATAATTACTGCTGGTAGAATTTTGCGCAGAGCATAACTTAATCATAACTAAAACTTGGTTCAAGAATCATGAAAGAAGGTTGTATACATGGAAGAACCCTGGAGATACTAGAAGGTATCAGATAGATTATATAATGGTAAGACAGAGATTTAGGAACCAGGTTTTAAATTGTAAGACATTTCCAGGGGCAGATGTGGACTCTGACCGCAATCTACTGGTTATGAACTGTAGATTAAAACTGAAGAAACTGCAAAAAGGTGGGAATTTAAGGAGATGGGACCTGGATAAACTGAAAGAACCAAAGGTTGTACACAGTTTCAGGGAGAACATAAGGGAACAATTGACAAGAATGGGGGAAAGAAATACAGTAGAAGAAGTATGGGTAGCTCTGAGGGATGAAGTAGTGAAGGCAGCACAGGATCAAGTAGGTAAAAAGACGAGGGCTAGTAGAAATCCTTGGGTAACAGAAGAAGTATTGAATTTAATTGATGAAAGGAGAAAATATAAAAATGCAGTAAATGAAGCAGGCAAAAAGGAATACAAACGTCTCAAAAATGAGATCGATAGGAAGTGCAAAATGGCTAAGCAGGGACGGATAGAGGACAAATGTAAGGATGTGGAAGCTTATCTCACTAGGGGTAAGATAGATACTGCCTACAGGAAAATTAAAGAGGCCTTTGGAGAAAAGAGAACCACTTGTATGAATATCAAGAGCTCAGATGGACACCCAGTTCTAAGCAAAGAAGTGAAAGCAGAAAGGTGGAAGGAGTATATAGAGGGTCTATACAAGGGCGATGTACTTGAGAACAATATTATGGAAATAGAAGAGGATGTAGATGAAGATGAAATGGGAGATACGATACTGCGTGAAGAGTTTGACAGAGCACTGAAAGACCTGAATCGAAACAAGGCCCCGGGAGTAGAGAACATTCCATTAGAACTACTGACGGCCTTGGGAGACCCAGTCCTGACAAAACTCTACCATCCGGTGAGCAAGATGTATGAGACAGGCGAAATACCCTCAGACTTCAAGAAGAATATAACAATTCCAATCCCAAAGAAAGCAGGTGTGTTGACAGATGTGAAAATTACCCAACTATCAGTTTAATAAGTCACAGCTGCAAAATACTAAAGCGAATTCTTTACAGACGAATGGAAAAACTGATAGAAACCGACCTTGGGGAAGATCAGTTTGGATTTCATAGAATTGTTGGAACACGTGAGGAAATACTGACCCTACGACTTATCTTAGAAGAAAGATTAAGGAAAGGCAAACCTACATTTCTAGCATTTGTAGACTCAGAGAAAGCTTTTGACAATGTTGACTGGAATACTCTCTTTCAAATTCTGAAGGTGGCAGGAGTAAAATACAGGGAGTGAAAGGCTATTTACAATTTGTACAGAAAGCAGATGGCAGTTATAAGAGTCGAGGGGTATGAAAGGGAAGCAGTGGTTGGGAAGGGAGTGAGGCAGGGTTGTAGCCTATCCCCGATGTTATTCAATCTGTATACTGAGCAAGGAGTAAAGGAAACGAAAGAAAAGTTCGGAGTAGGTATTAAAATCCATGGACAAGAAATAAAAACTTTGAGGTTCACCGATGACATTGTAATTCTGACAGAGACAGCAAAGGACTTGGAAGAGCAGTTGAACGGAATGAACAGTGTCTTGAAAGGAGAATATAAGATGAACATCAACAAAAGCAAAATGAGGGTAATGGAATGTAGTCGAATTAAGTCGGGTGATGCTGAGGGAATTAGATTAGGAAATGAGATGCTAAAAGTAGTAAAGGAGTTTTGCTATTTGGGGAGCAAAATAACTGATGATGGTCGAAGTACAGAGGATATAAAATGTAGACTGGCAATGGCAAGGAAAGCGTTTCAGAAGAAGAGAAATTTGTTAACATCGAGTATAGGTTTAAGTGTCAGGAAGTCGTTTCTGAAAGTATTTGTATGGAGTGTAGCCATGTGTGGAAGTGAAACGTGGATGATAAACAGTTTAGACAAGAAGAGAATAGAAGCTTTTGAAATGTGGTGCTACAGAAGAATGCTGAAGATTAGATGGGTAGAACACATAACTAATGAGGAGGTATTGAATAGAATTGGGGAGAAGAGGAGTTTGTGGCACAATTTGACAAGAAGAAGGGATCGGTTGTTAGGACATGTTCTGAGGCATCAAGGGATCACCAGTTTAGTATTGGAGGGCAGCGTGTAGGGTAAAAATCGTAGAGGGAGACCAAGAGATGAATACACTAAGCAGATTCAGAAGGATGCAGGTCGCAGTAGGTACCGGGAGATGAATAAGCTTGCACAGGATAGAGTAGCATGGAGAGCGCATCAAACCAGTCTCAGGACTGAAGACAACAACAACAACAACAACAACAACAACAACAACAACTACTACTACTACTACTACTACTACTACTACTACAACAAATATGCTGGACCTTATTGATGGCATTAGAGATCATGATGTCATCATAGCAACTATGGTTATGTAAGTCAATAAATCAGTCAAGAGGACTAGGCCAGTGTATCCGCTAGAAAGAGCAAATAAGCAGTTGTTAGCATCTCACTTAGACAATAAACTGCAAACACTTAGCTCCAGAATGATGGCTATAGAGGGATTATGGGCAAAGTGTAAATTGTGCTCTGGACAAGTATGTGTCTAGTAAGTGGATTAAGGACAGGAAAGACCAACCGTGGTTTAACAACGAAATTCGGAAAACTCTGAGGAAGCAAAGGCTGTTGCACTCTTGTTTCAAAAGAGGACACGTAAATGGTGACGGGCATAGATTAGTAGAGATTCATGCATCTGTGAAAAGATCTATGCACGAAGCATACAACAGCTACCACCATCATACCTTGACTGAAGATCTGACGGAAAACCTGAAAAAGTTTTGGCCCTATGTAAAATCACTAAGGGGATCTAAGGCTTCCATTCAGTCACTCGTTGACCAGGTTTGACAGTAGAAGACAGGAAAAGGCAGGCCAAAGTTTTAAATTCCATCTTTAAGAAATCGTGCACAGGAGAATTGTACAAACCTACCATCGTTTGACCTCTCACCGAGTCCCATAGTATGGATGACATAGTAATAAGCATTCCTGGCATAGAGAAACAACTGAAAGGGCTGAAAGTAAATAAATTGCCAGCTCCGGATGGAATCCCAATTCAGTTACACAAAGAATACTCAGTTACACAAAGAATACTCTATGTCATTGGCCCCATACTTAGTTTGCATTTATTGTGAATCTCTTGGCCAGCACAAAGTGCTAAGTGACTGGAGAAAAGTGCAGGTGACTCCTATACATAAGAAGGGTGAAAGAATGGACCTGCAAAATTACAGACCAATATCTTTAACATCGGTTTACTACAGAATTGTATAGCATATTCTGAGTTCAAACATAATAAATTTGCTAGAGACCAAAAAGCTTATACCCACAAATCAATGTGGTTTACAGAGCACTGCTTGTGCAAACCCAACTTACCCTTTTCTCATGTGATGTACTGCGAACTATGGATGACGGGCAAGGGCAACAGGCTGATTCCATATTTCTGGATTTCCAAAAAGCATTCGACACAGTACCCCACTGCAGACTGTTAACAAAGGTATGTGCATACGGAATAGGCTTCCAGATAAGTGACTAGCTGGAAGACTTCTTAATTAATAGAACCCAGAATGTTGTCCTCGACGGCAAGTGTTCATTAGGAACAGGCGTAACATCAGTTTTTCCAAGGGATGTGTGAAGGGACTGTTGCTGTTTTCTATACACATAAATGATCTGACAGACAGGGTGGGTAACAATATGCAGTTGTTCACTGATGATGCTGTATTGTACAGGAAGGTGTCAAAGATAAGTGACTCTAGGTTGATACAAGCTGACCTAGACAAAATTTCTAGTTGGTGTTATGAATGGCAGCTGGCTCTTAAGTAGAAACATGTAAAATAATGCGGATGAGCAGGAAAAACAAACCGTATTGTTCGGATACAGCATTAGTAGTAGTGTCCTGCTTGACACAGTGACATTGTTTAAATATCTGGGAGTAATGTTGCAAAGCGATATGAAATGGAACAAGCAGTCAGGATTGTAGTGGGGAAGGCGAATAGTAGCCTTCAGTTTATTGGGAGAATTTTGGGAAAGTGTGGTTCACCTATAAAGGAGACCGCATATAGGACACTAGTGCAACCTAGTCTTGAGTACTGTTCAAGTGCTTGGAATCCACAACAGGTCAGATAGAAAGAAGACAGTGAAGCAATTCAGAGGTGAGCTGCTAGATTTGTTACTGGTAGATTCGATGAGCATGCAGGTGTTACGGATATACTTCGGTAGCGCAAGTGGATATCCCTGGAGTGAAGAAGACATTCATTTTGAAGAATGTTACTGAGAGAGTTTAGAGAACCGGCATTTGAAAGTCACTGCAGAATGATCCTACTGCCACCATCATACCGTCAGTCATTTTTCCCTTACTCTGTCTGTGAGTGGAACAAGAAAGGAAACGAATAGTTGTGGTACAGGGTACCCTCCACCACACACCATACGATGGCTTGTGGAGTATGTATGTAGATGTAGAACTGTAGTCCTTCGTCTCCCACTCTACATTCAAGACAGTGCTCATTCGCTTCACCGTCTCTCCACATTTGCTGTCCCATTACAACCAGATTCCTATTTGGCCACTGTGGATGCGACTTCCATGTACACCGGCATTACCCCTGCCATGGCCTTGTAGCTATGGAACACTAACTTTCCCAACATCCTCCTGATAACAAGCTCACCATCTCTTTCCGAATCCTCCAAACCAACCACATCCTGATCCACAACTATTTCACTTTTGAAGCCCAAATTTACAAATAAATCTGTTTTACTGCCACGGGTACTCGCATGGAAACATCCTATGCTACATTATTGATGGGCCATCTGGAGGAATCCTTCCTATCCAGTTAATAACTGAAACTTCTTATATGGTACATTCACTGATGACCTTTTCATGGGCGTCGCCGCACCGGAAGTTATTTTTCTCAGCGGATCGCACTCTGTTAAAACTAGAGCGCAATCCTCCGCGGCCAAGCAGCAGCCAGGCGAAGGTCGTTCAAGGTCACCCACCATGCGCAGCTACAGCGTCTAAGCGAAGACAGCCTTCTGTTCCTTGTATACAAAGAAAATGGTTTGTCTGTAGTTACTACACAAGTAGCATAACTCTTGTTGGGAATAACACCAATAGAAAATGGCTGTCTTCGCTGAGAAAAATAACTTACGGTGCGGCGACGCCCATCCGATCGGGCGCTGATTGGCTGGCTGGGCTCTTATAAGTAGCCACATCCGCTGGGAACCCAGTATCGCTGCTGATGCCACAGCAGGCTCATTCGACTCGTGGCAGCCGCACAGTACAGACAGCCATGCCTTACCGTCGGAGAAGATACCGAAGAGCAAGACTTCCAGTTTACTAGAATGTAGACATGTTTGACATGAAACCTAAGCAAACAGAACAGTAGCAGCTACTTGGAGGACCTATTACTTTTGTAGGATGTAAGATTAATTTCTGCTGCACAACTACAGAGGTTGTGAGTGGTAATACTTGGCTCACAATTGCTGTTTTACGAGGAGGTGATTCACCACTTGGAGGACTTGAGAGCTATAATGAAAGAGATATTATCAGCTACCGTACATTTTCTGTTGGTGTTATTCCCAAGGCAAGGGCAACCTTTGCTCTTTCCTGCAGAGCCTCAACATCTACTCCCAAATCTGCTTCAGCTTTTCTCAACCCATCGTGCCACCTTCCTTGATGTTGATCTACACGTCTCAGATGACTCCATAAATTGTCTGTTCATATCAAGTGCACTTACCACCAACAGTACCTCCACTTTGACAGGTGTCACCCATTCCATATCATCTCTTCCTTAAAGCCTTTCCATTTGTGGATGTCACATCTGCAGTGGAAAGCCGTAGTTGTCGAAATATACTGAGAACCTTACCAGAACCTTCACTGACACAAGATATCCTATTCATCTGACCATTAAACAAGTCTGCTTCACCATGTGGGCTATATGGATACTCCCTTCCAGCACAAGTTTCACTGAACATGCATCCTTGCATCCTTCCCTACCGTCTTCCACCTCCATCACTCCGGCAACTGCTTTCAAAAATCGAGTATCGACAATTAGTGTTGGCACATCCACAGAATGTGTGTTCGGGTGGTTAGGTGTGTGAATGTTTGTCTTATTGCTGGAAAGAACTAGTGCTCAAAAGCTAGGGTAAATGCTGTTTTCTGTAATGTGTTACTGTGTTGCATGCATCAATCTGCTATTGATGAGTGGTTGCCTTTCCCTTTTGCTCCATCCAGGAATTTCCATTACTGTCTTAAATTAAAATAACTTCTAGTAACTTTTAGACTAGCAGCTCGTCATAAGAACACATTCACTAGCTAAGAAACAAATGTGGCTTCTTCATTACTGTACCAGAGCTTGGTATCAACTTACGGCATCACTTAGCATCTTCTTTGGCACTTAAAAGAGTGGGAATGTGAGTGGGGAGAGAGAACTGCATAGACTAATCTTAACCACACAGTACAAAATGCCATGGAGAGTGGATTTGAAGTCCACCTTGCTCATGTAGAACTGCCTAGGAGGGAGATGAGACTTTAACTTTGTTCTTTTTGCAACCACTGCATGAACTAGAGATGAAAGGAAGATTATTTGTTGACGCTATGTACGTTACTTTCCATTTGAGAATGAGATGCATTGCAAATAATGGTTGTGCGTACAAAAAAAAATTTACATACAGAGTGGCAGCCATCGTTTTCAATACTATTAATCAACACAGATATTATGGGTTGGACCCAATCAACACGCTTTCAATAGTAACCGAAACCCAAGTTATGTTTTCTTTTTCAATTCCCACAGCATGTCTCCACATTTCTATCTCAGTTGTAGATTATGTTCATTTGATAATTATTATCAGTCCACCCGACAATGAAGATTTAAATTTCAAAATACCCTGTGGCAATACAGCAATGGATTGCACGAAACTGCTGCTGTGTACAATTCCATACAAATATGATACCCCAGAAATTAATTATGTCATATGTAATTTGAATTGTACCATAATTGAGCTAGTGGATGTGAGTGCAAACATCGCTGTAATTGGTGTTAACTACATTTTGCAAAGAGAGGTTCTTACAAAACATGCTATGCATCTTGTATCAAAAGGAAAACCTCAAACACAGCCAAGTTTACCTACACCTGTTAGGTGCATATGAAAGAGGACACCAGCTCAGGAAATACTGGATATGAAAATCATAGCTGGAAACAGCTCTGGGCCCTACTATTCAGTCCACTTCTCCTCAGCAGAGAAAGATTTCATCTGAAACTCTCAACACCGCCTACACACTCAACAACGCGTACACACAGAAATGGAAAACTGGCATTTCCACTTCCTATGCAAAAGTGTTAAAAATCAAGCAGCCAGTGAGTGGCTGAAGCAAAGTAAGCTGCAAAAGTGTTAAATGCCTGCACCCAATTTTTATGTGAAAACAAACAAGATATTATAAGACTGTCAACTAGAACAAGAGAAGTTCCAGAGGAGAGCAGTTCTGTTTTTCAGCTGGCGCCAAGAAAAAGCACTTCTCAAACAGATATGGATGCAGTATGATCAAAATGGTAGCCAAAACTGTATGTACACTATCCTTATGTGACAGAAGGCCATATAACCAATAAATGTAAAGTGGATAAAGTAACGTACCGCTCCAGACGAATCCTACTCTATCCCTGATATTATGATGGTGACTATTATTTTTACATATAAATTAAATCTTACAAAAATAAATTGATGAACTTTATATCCTTTTACGAGAGTAGAATAACATTATATTATGTATTAATGATCACTGATTAAATGTAGATCAATTATAATGAAGTGTACCACCTGATTTTAATTAGTTGTAGGTGTCTGCTAATGAACAAAGAATTACAATGCAGCTTCAATATATGTTAGTAGCAGCAAAGATCTGCAATACAGTACCCTTAGTTTTGATGATTACTGCTTGCAGTACAAAATTATAACTGTATTTGTACATCTCAGGCCTACACCAGACAGCAACAGTGAAATATTTGCACAAGCCTTCAAAGAAAATTAACTTACATTTTGAAAACTTCTCCAAATATGGGGTATAATTTCTTGCAGATATTAATACTGACATAAGGTTAACTGTGCCTACACAACTTTATCAACTTAATATTCTAAAATCACACATGTTAAAGATAATTCAACAAGACAATTTACCTGTCTTGATAATGTAATTAAAAATCATAAAAGTGTATGGTCAAAATTAAAACTAAAATGCCTGTATCAGACTGAAATTAAATTAAGGATGTCAGTCTTCTGAATGATGAGAACATTTATACGAGGGCGGTTCAGAAAGTAACCTCCGATTGCTCACAGTGCGGGTTGTGGGGGGAGTAGCGACGCCATCTGTGCGTTCACGCACTCAACAGGTCAGTCGGCATCAAGCCGTGGTCGAGTGAACGTCGTACCTACGCTAGTTTAGTTTTTGTGGCAGTTTGAAATGTGTGCTGCAATAGAAAACCCCGCCAAATGTGAAGTGCTTGCTGTCATAAGGTTTTTTACAGCCAAAGGATGTTCTGCAGCAGCTATTCATCGTGAGCTTTGTGCCGTGTACGGACCAAGAGTTATGAACGAAGGAGTTGTCCGTGAATGGGTACGTTTATTTAAAAGTGGACGAGAAAACGTTCATGATGAAGAGAGGAGTGGTAGACCATCATTGGTGACTGACGAACTCGTTCAGACAGTTGATGCAAAAGTTCGTGAAAATCGACGTTTCTCAATGTCGGAGTTGTCTACTGGTTTTCCACAGATTTCTAAGACTCTCTTGTACGAGATAGTGACAGCAAGATTGGGTTACCGTAAGTTCTGTGCACGATGGGTGCCCAAAATTCTTACCGACCACCACAAAACTCAAAGAATGGCCTCTGCATTAGACTTTCTGTCACGTTATGAGGACGAAGGAGAACCATTGTTAAACAGAATTGTGACCGGTGACGAAACCTGGATTAAGTACGTGAACCCTGAGACAAAAGAACAATCAAAGATGTGGGCACATTCAAATTCGCCTACCAAACCAAGAAAAGCCTCGCAAGATTTTTCTGCCAGAAAACTGATGGCAACGGTGTTTTGGGATGCCAAAGGGGTGTTGTTGGTTGAATTCATGGAACGTGGTACGACCATTAATCAAGACGTGTACTGTGAAACAATAAAAAAGTTACGACGGGCTATACAGAACAAACGCCGTGGTATGCTGACTTCCAGTATCGTTTTTTTGCACGATAACGCCCGTCCTCACTCTGCTCGCAGAGCAACGGCCCTTCTTGAGTCCTTCAAGTGGGACGTTATCAACCATCCACCTTACAGCCCAGACCTGGCGCCAAGTGATTATCACCTCTTCATGCATTTGAAGAAATGGCTCGGGTCACAGCAGTTTGATGACGACGAAGAGCTCAAAGATGCGGTCACAGGCTGGCTCCAGGCACAAGCGGGTGATTTTTATGCAGAAGGAATTTCAAAGCTTGTGAAGAGATACGATAAGTGCCCCAATCGCTATGGAGACTATGTAGAAAAATAGTGCAAAGATGTAGTTGTAAGATGTATATATTAAAATATTTTTATTTAACTTGGTGTATTTTTTTAAATCAACCGGAGGTTACTTTCTGAACGGCCCTCGTATTTACAGCACAAAGTTAAATATGACAAAATGGAATGACCTCCTTGATGTGCTCATCAAGAGGACGTATTGACATTATCTGTCAATGCACCCTCAGATATGTTTAAAATCTGTTGCCTTCGCGTAGTGAAATACAACAAATTAACAGCGAGGAAACATGATTTCATGCCTTCACAGAACTGGGTCACACTTGATCTGTAACTATTTTGAAATCTTATGATTTGTTATGACAAATAAAACTGTGGTGCAGAACAGATGCAGAAATCACTGACTGTGTTGTAAACACTTTGGATTCTCTGGAAGCCTGGATTCAATTAAATGGTCTGAAACTAAACATTACAAAACACAACTCGTACAGTTCAAAATGAAACAATCTAAACCAAGTGAGATCTATGCCCTACATTTATAATGAGAAGATAGGACCAGCAAGCACAGTGAAATTCTTAGGACTAAACTTGGACGAAAACTTAAGCTGGCAGGCACATTCAGAATATTTAGTTAACGAACTAAACAGCCTTTCTTTTGCAATGGGAATGTTACATGATGTAATAGACATGGGCAGCCGAAAAATTGTCCAGCATAGTTACTCTGAATCTGTCATCAGATATGGCATAATTTTTTGGGGTAATTCAAGTTATATGGTATGGATATTAAAACTTCAAAAAAACAATCATTAGGAAGATGTTTGCCGCACATCCAAGAACCTCATGTCACCCACTGTTTAAAAAACTAAATATATTATCTGTCCCATCACTATACATTTTTGAAATTCTAATTTTACTATACAGTAAACCTGAACTTTTCAAAGAATTTTACTTCAAGCACACTTGCATAACTAGGCAAAAACAAAAATTTTGTGCTCCCTCCACACCGATTAAAGCTATATTCTATGACTTCTCAATATATTAGCATGAAAATATAGGCTGTGTTATTCTGAGCATGGAAATTGGTCATCTAAAGAAAAAATTACATGTACTCTTAGTGGAAAAATGTTGTTATTCAGTGGAGGAATTTATGAATGATGAGGTAAATAAAAAGATTTTTGTACAAAAATGTAAAAGTATTGTACTGCTAGAAAATTGTTTGATAACTGTTCTTGTTATTATTTTTAAATCTGTAAATTAAATCCCTAAAATTATATACTGACATGTCTCCAGTACAACAGATCATATAATCTCAGTATTGTATGTTATGAGATGAAATAAATCAAATCAAATCGAACAAATATAGGGCAGAAGAGAGTTTAACCAAATGCAAGAAGAACAATGATTACATTAATATCTTCCAAAAGAACACAAAACTGCAGGAGATGTTATGAATACTGTGATGGGCCACAATGGAGTATCATGTTCCCAGGGATGATAAAACTCACAAAAATAATTTTATCACATTATCTCCAGAACTGGTAACAACTGACAGTAACTGATTAATATTTTTTAGGTGGTAATGTTTTAAAAATGTATGTGTTTGATACTATAGGTACGTAAGAGAAAAAGGAATTGGCACCAATGCAAATGCGAGAGAGACACAGCAAAGTGGAAAATCCTTTGTGCGCCATAATTACCAGAACCCAAGAAGTTTGTCATAGAGAGAAGCTGCCACTGCAAAAGCCGAAACTATTGTTAAACAGGATCTAAAAAAGTACACTTCTTTGTTCATTAAAAAATGTCCTGTAATTATCTCTGGGTTATTGAAGTTAGGCAAAATTCAATAATGGAAAATAAAATCCAGGATGGAATGTAACAATATTATGAAAAGGATACTTGCTACTCACCGTACAGCAGAGATGCTGAACTGCAGATAGATACAACAAAAAGACTGTCATAAAATGAGATTTCAGCCAAGGCCTTGGTCGGAGATAGAACACACACACACACACACACACACACACACACACACACGCATACTTCTGCAGTGCATGACGGAAGACACAACTGGGTGGCAGGGGTGTGGAAGAGGCTGGGGCAGAGACAAGGAGGGGTAGCAGGGTAGCGGTGACGGGACAGCAAAGTGCTGCTTGTGGGAGCATACACGGCTGAGGTGAAGGGAGGGTAGGGCAGCTAGGTGCAGTTGGAAGGGGAACATTCCAGCACTACACAGTCCTCTATTCCACCAACGCACCCACAGTCTTTTTACCTCTCTCCTTTTCTACTAACCCTCCCCTGCCCTCCATCTAATCTCCCAACTGCACCTAGCTGCCCTACCCTCTCTCCACCTCGTCCCTGCTTACTCTCCAGTAGCACTTCACTGTCCTCCACCCCTACCCTGCTATCCCTCCCTCTCCCAACCCAGCCTCCTCCTTACCCCCACCTCGGCCACATCTTCCATCATGCTCTGCTGCTCCCAGTGTGGCCTCAGCAGTCAGACACTGCATGTGTGTGTGTGTGTGTGTGTGTGTGTGTGTGGGTGTGGGTGGGCGTGCGCGTTTGCATGCAAGCTAGCTCTGCCGAAGGCCTTGTTGGGCGAAAGCTCATTTTCTGACAATCTTTTTGTTGTACCTATCTGCAGCTCAGCATCTCTGCTATATGGTGAATAGAATCATCCTTTCATAATATTGTTGTTGGAGTAAGTATAGATATGAATTACTGATACTGATAATGAACATTTGCATTTCTGATAGTGAATCTGATCGGAAAGAAGACTCTTATACCAAAAGGGCACGTTACTGTTATGTTGTTCTTCTGGTCAGACCAGTGACAAAAACTCTGGTTGTTAACATAGTTACAATCTGGGGAAATTCAAGGTATCATTCTGGAGGAGTAAAGCAATCGCTTGTATTAATTACTTGACTGGATGATGGAGATCCTTTCCATGAAAGTTAGGCATCCAAAACTTCTAACTTCTAGAGGATACAGAGATACTGAACACCTGGGAGCAACAATTTTCGTCCTTTGGTATTCAAACAGAAATTGAGTTTCCAAAAAATTTGCATCTAAATGCCAGTGGGAGAAGTTAGATTTTCAGGAACCAACATCACAAGAGGGGGGAGTCTGAATAAATAAATTTAACAGAGAGAGACAAAGCAGCAGTGGCGAGTAGGGATATAACTACTTTCTTACTGACACAGACCTAGTGACAGGTTCAATGGGGACACAGTGGAAACCATTTAAGTACTTTACATCAAAAGGAGAATAAACATCTGCATTGCTTACACATGACACAATAGACATGTATGTCTGCTTACTGAATTTTTACAGCTTTAAGTTTGAAGATAGGTAATCAATTTTCTTGTGATTACCGGTATATGAATATGCTCAAAAGAGGAAAGAATAAAAAGAGACAGCCATACTAATACTATAAATGTGAAAGTAGCTCTGCCTGTTACACATTCACGACTAAACTGCAGAACAAGTTTGATGAAATTTGGTATGGAGATAGCTTTAACAAAAAGGAAGAACATAGACTACTTTAGAAAGCGTGTAGTACAAGACATTTGTTGATTTGGAGTATATTGTTCAAATCAGGAAAAAATATTTTCTTTTTGAAAAAGCTTTTTACTCTTCTACATTTGAACTTTTATCGTATTTGTGAAAAATGCTTTTATTGGGTGACATTTTCTACGTAATGTTGTTCAACTTAATGAATACAATGCTTATACATTCCTAATGTGTTTAACCGATACTTCCATACTAGTATTATTAAATGCGAAAGTAAATCCGTCTGTAAGATCCTCGCGAATAAACTGCTGAACAGATTTTGATGAAATTTCAGAAGGAGATAGCCTAAACTCTGAGGGAAGACATATGCTACTTTAGAAAGTAAAAGAAGAAAAAAAATAGACCAACCCCTAAGAGGATGACGTAGGGAATGAACATCTTTTTTAACATCACTGAACATAAACCATATTAAAAAATTATTAAGTTTGTTGCATAATGTACACATTGTATAACATTTACCTACTTC
Source organism: Schistocerca piceifrons (assembly GCF_021461385.2). Lineage (NCBI taxonomy): Eukaryota > Metazoa > Arthropoda > Insecta > Orthoptera > Acrididae > Schistocerca > Schistocerca piceifrons. The sequence goes on along the minus strand of NC_060140.1, from coordinate 946,101,803 downwards.
ACTAGCGTGATGCATAGATGCTTTCTCCTGCCCACACTCCACACCGCATCGACATGTGTTGGGGCAGGAAGGGTGGGAGTTGAGTGGGGAAACATAATCTACACACACAGTTATAATGTACAAACTTTCGGAGCCAGTGGCTCCTTGTACTGGCAGATGGGTTGAAGGGTACGGAATAGGGGTGAAGGAAAAGTACTGGTAACATTTAGGCGAAGGTGTAGAGTTCAGAAAAGTCTCTCAGAACCTTGGGTCAGGGGAGACTTACCAGATGGGACAAGAATGAAAGATAGATTGTTAGGGACTGCACTGGGCGATATTTGAAAACCTGAGATCTTAAAGGTGGAAAATAGGGTAATATGCAAAACAGAGATTACTGCTAAAACGTTGTGAATGAGTTGTTAAGAGTGGAAAGCTAAGTGCATTGTATGTGATAGAGGGAGGGAGGGGCACAGCAAAAAATAAACAGGTCAGAAAATGAAAGATGTAGAGAACTAAAATGGAGTGAAGAAAGGAATAGTTACTGTGAAGAAAAGCTGAGACCAAAGGAATTCATGTAAATTAAGGCCAGGTGGGTGGCGAGAACGAAGGACATGTTGCAGCATCAGTTCTCACTGCAGAGTTCTGAGAAACTGGTGTCCGGGGTAAAAATCCAGATTGCATGTGTGGTGAAACAGGCACCAAGGTCATGATTGTCAAGTTGCACATGCTCTGCAACTGAATGTTGTGTGTTGCCAGTATACACCCTCTGCCTATGCCCACTCATCCTAACTGATAACTTGGTGGTAGTCATGCCAATGTAAAGACTGAATAGCATTTACATAACAACTGGTATATGACATGTATCATTTCACAGGCGGCTCTCCCCTTGGCAGTATATGCTTTGCAAGTACAGGGCTGGTGTAGGAGGTGGTAGAAGGGTGCACATGAAAAGTCTTGTAGCAGGAATGGTCACAGGGGTAGGAGCCATAGGGTAGGGAGATGGGTGCAGAAGGAGTGTAAGGTCTGACAAGGATATTATGGAGACTGGAAGGGCAACAAAAAGCTATTCTAGGTGTGGTGGGCAAAATCTCAGACTGAATTGACCTCATCTGAGGGCATAATCTTAGGAAGACATGGCCTTGTCGAAGTAACTGATTAATACATTCAAGACCAGGATAATACTGGGTGACTCTTAAGCTGTTTTTTGAAGGTATCGGCAGTACCAGGATTGGATGTGATAGCCCAGAAAATCTGCTTTTGAAATAGGCTGGTGAGGTAATTGTGTCCAGCGAAAGGTGAGGCGAGGGCAGTAGAGCATTGCTGTAAAGAGTGAGCATCTGAACAAATACGTTTGCCTCTAATACCAAGGCTGCATGGGAGGGCACATTTGACATTGAAAGGATGGCAACTGTCAAAATGTAAGCACTGTTGTTTGTTGGTAGGTTTAATGTTGACGGAAGTGTGTAGCTGGCCTTCAGTGAGGACAAGATCAACATCAAGGAAAGTGGTATGGGATTTGGAATAGCACCGCGTGAAATTTAATTGGGAGGAGATTTCAGGAATTTTAACAGATCAGCCTGACCATGGGTTCATGTGGCAAATATGTCATCAATGTATCTAAATCAAACCAGGGGCAGGAGGCTTACAGATCCCAGGAAAGTTCTAAGTGACTCATATAAAGGTTACTATAGGAATGAGCCATCCTGGTTCCCATGCCTATCAGATCAGGTGTGCGGTCATGGAAATCTTCTCATCTCCTCTGGTAAGTCTCCCCTGCCTGGGGTTCCGAGTGACTTTTCCAAACTCTAACCCTTTTTCTAAACCTCATCAGCTCTTTTCGTTCACCCCTTTTCCTTCCCCTTCAACCCTTCTGCCAGAAGAAGGTGCTACTGGCTCTGAAAACTTGCAACTGTAATACCTTTTATATGTCTGTTTTCCTGCTGCCACTTGGTGAGTAGATTTTTTATCAATCCAATTACATTATGTTTTCAAAAATTGATTATTTTTGTTGATATATTAACCAAACAGTTAGACACACACAGCAGCCAATGTTATTGCACATTCAGTAGCTTACTTACCCACCATCACTCATCATGGCAAAACTAGCGATAGGCGAGCACAGCTGCAGGTAACAGCTAGTATCAAGTATATACACAAAAGAATGTATCAGCAAAAACTGAATCTAATGGTAACAAACTGACTCTATGGAAAAGAGTGATCATAGGACGTCACATCTCTGACGATTGTTCAGTGTATATCTTTTTTTCCAGGTGTGTATATGTGACAAAGGAATTAACAGTGTAGTTGAAATTTAATCAAGCCTAAAGCTAATAGTCGAATTGCCAAAAACATACAACACTCTTAAATATTTTAAATTTACCATCAAAATAAAATAATTACAGACCAGTGAGCCAGTAACTAACTCTAGCTGAGTTTATGACAATGGGAACCTTGTGAACGATCCCACTACTACACTAAATTAAGTGCACAGGGATTATAGATGGACATTAAAGAACTTATCTGGGTAGAAGTAAGGATAGCACAAATATTTACTCTGATGGTATAACAACAATAGAAATTCCTGGATGGATAAAGAAAGGTAATCAATCGCCTATAGCCAACTGATGTCGGGTGCACTGAAACACACAATAGAAAACAGTATTTGCACGAGCTTTCAAGCTCTTGCTCTTTCTTTAGTAAAAATAGACACACACACACACACACACACACACACACACACACACACACCACCAAAACGCACACACCTGTGACTACAGCGAGTCTCGTCAGATGATTTCGATACTTTCTTCATTAATTCCTATTACATGAATAACACTGCTGCAAGTGAACAAAGCCACAGATATAACAGAATGCAAATCGTGCTGAAACATTCTGCAACATTTTGAACATGTAATTCCTACCATTAAATGGAAAGGGCTCAAGGTAAGCAGTATCACATCCACAATAGCAAAATTATATTCTCAAAATAGGATGACATTTATGGTCTCTCCAGTTATTCGAACATGATTTTTAAAAAATATGGATGTAACAGCATGTCCATCCAGTTCACTGATTAATTGAATACATACTTTGACTATTTCCCTTGATCCTTAAAAATGAGATTCTTACACTTCCACACAAAAAAGGTGTCAAGTCATTTCCAAATAATTACCATGGTCTCCCTTGTAACCAATCTCTCCAAAGTAGAAGATCACAGAATGCAGCTCTAAATCTGTGAACGTTTGTCTGTAAATAACATTCCCACTGTATCGTTCCATGTCCAGTCTGCCAACAGTGAAAGCAATTTAAAATGTTTGATCATTTATCCTTTCCTCATACAGACTGTCAGTTAATGCTACGCTTATGGATCTCAGCATTGCATATGACTCAGTAAGCCACAAAATTTGGATAAAAATCTCTATGGTATTGGTTTTAGAAGCAGTCTGGATGATTGACTGATCTGGCCACGCAACATTAGCCAACATGACCTCACAGTGCTCATACTGTTAAGAGCTGAAAGTGATGGGAAACTACAGCCATTATTTTCTTTCCAAAGGGTAGGCTTAATGATGGTAGCATCCTATTGGGTAAAATATCCCAGAGGTAAAGCAGCCCCCCCCCCCCCCCAATTTTGATCTCTAGGTGGGGGCCACTCAGCAGTATATCATTATAAGAAAAAACTAAACTGGCATTCTTTGGGTAGGAAGTGGAATGTTAGATCCATTAATTGAATAGGTAGGTTAGAGAATTCAAAAATGGACACAGATAGGTTGTTGAAGTTGGATATAGTGGGAACTGGTGAAGTGTGGTGGTAGGAAGAACAAGACAACAAGACTTATGGTCAGATCAGTACTGGGTTATCAACACAAAAGCAAATAGGAGTAATTCAAGAGTACACTTAATAATGAAGAAGAAAACAGAAACGTGAGTAATCTAATATGAACAGCACAGTGAACACATGTAGTAGCCAAGATAGACAAGAGCCTAAAGCCACAACAGTATCTCAAGTTTATATGGCTAATAAATACGCGGATGAAAAAGATATTGAAAGAGTGTATGATGGCATAAAGAAAATTATTCACATAGTTAAGCGAGACAAAATTTAATCATGGCGTGTGACTAGAATCTGGTAGTAGGGGGAAAAAAATAATTACAAAAAAATAAATAAATAAAATATGGACTGGGGGGGGGGGGGGGAGTGAAAAAGGAAGCCATCTGATAGTATTTTGCACAATGCATAACTTAATCACTGCTATGATTTGTTTTACAAATCTTGAAATACTTGGACAAGACCTGGTGACATAGGAAGGTTTCTGATTGATTATACAATGGTAAGACAGAGATTTTGAAACCATATTTTAAACTGTAAAGCATTTCCAGAGGTAGATGTAGACTCTGACCTTAATTTATTGTTCATGAACTACAGATTAATACTGAATAAACCGCAAAATTTAAGAATTTATGGAAATGGGACCTCGATAAACTGAAGGGATCATAGGTTGCCGAGAGTTTCAGAGGGAGCATTAGGCAATGCTGGATGAAAACAGGAGAAAGGAATACGACGGGTGAGTACTGAGTAGCTTTGAGAGATGAAATAAGAAAGTAGCAGATTATGAAATAGATAAACGGACAAGAGCGATTAGAAATCCTGGATTTCTCATCCGGTGAGCTAAGTCTCCCATGACCTGCAGTTCTGGGTGACTTTCCTGAAATCTGCCCCTTTTCCTGGACCTCTCCGTCCTTTTCCCTCACCCCTCTTCCTTCCCCTTCAACCATTCTGCTTGAAGGAGAAGCCACTGGCTCTGGAAGCTTGCCTAATTGCAACCTCCTTTTATTCATGTGTTCTGCCGCTGCTTGGTGAGTAGATTTTTTTAACTATCCAATTGAATTATTCTGTCAAAAATTGAGTGTTTTCACTGCGAAATATTTAATTTAATTGATGAAAGGAGAAAATATAAAAATGCAGCAAATGAAGTAGGTGAAAGGAAATGCAGATGTCTAAAAATGAGATTGACAGAGGTACGAAACAGCTATGCAGGAACGACTGGAGGACAAATGCAAGGCTGTTGAAGCATGTACAGCTAGGGGTAAGATTGCTGATGCCTACAGGAAAATTAAAGAGACATTTGGAGAAAAGAGAAGCAGCTATACGTATACCAGGTGCGCAGATGCCAAGGCAGTGCTATACAAAGAAGGGAAACTGAAAGGTGGAAGAAACATATAGTGGGTCTAAATACGGAAACAAAATTTAGGACAATATTATTAAATGAGAAGAGGAAGTAGATGAAGATGATATGGGAGAGATGATACTATGAGAAGAATTTGACAGAGCACTGAAAGACCTAAGTCAAATCAAGGCACCTGGAGTAGACGGCATTCACTCAGAATATTGAGATCCTTGGGAGAACCACCCATGGCAAAACTATTCCACCTGGTGTGCAATAGATATATGGGAAAGCCAAAATACTATCAGTCTTTAGGAAGAGTGTAATAATTCCAGTTCCAAAGAAAGCAGGTGCTGACAGTTTTGAATACTATTGAACCATCAGTTTAATAACATTTTAATGTAAATTATTCATAGAAGTGATGAGAAACTGATAGATGCCCACCTCAGGGAAGATCACTTCAGGTACCGGAGGAATGTGGGAATAAGTGAGGCAAGACTTGCACTACAACTTACCCTAGAAGATAGGCTGAAGAAAGGCAATCCTGCATTTATAACACTTACAGATTTAGAGAGTTTTGAGGATGGTCACTGGGATGCACTCTTTGGAATTCTGACGGTAGCAGGGATAAAATACATGGAATGAAAAGTTATTCACAAGTTGTACAGAAACCAGACTGCAGTTCTAAGAGTCAAAGAACATGACAGTGTAGCTGTTGTCCAGATGTGAGTGAGACAGACCTGTAGCCTATACTTCATGTTACTGAATATGTAAATTGAGCAAGCTGTGATAGAAACAGAGCAGAAATTTGGAAAATGAATTAAGGGTCAGGGAGAAGAAATATGAATTTTGACATTTGCTGATGGCATCACGATTCTGTCAGAGACAACAAAGGATTTGGACGAGCAGTTGAATGGAGTGGATACAGTCTTGAAGAGAGATTATAAGGTGGACATAAACAAAAGTGTAATGCAGTTAATGGAATGTAGTTGATGCATCCCAATCAGTTTTGCTGTGGGCAGACTCAAATTCAGTGACATCGTTGATGGGTTGGAGGAAACATGCTCTGTAGTGAGGAAAGGTTTTTAAGCAGCATGCTGCATGAAAGACAGTGGCTCGACAGAGCTGGAGGTTGGCAAGTAGGTCACGAGGTGGCATGAAAGACTCTGGTGTCAGCAGTAGCTGTGTGTGTAGCAGCACTTGTGATCGATGTGAACGAGGGGGGTGAGCGAGCTCCGTGGGCTGGGTCAGATGCCTCATTTTGATGGAAAGCAATCTCATCTCTCACTCTGTTCAAGTGTCTGCTTGTACACTCCTTCAGCAGAGGTTGAAATCGAGGAAGAAACTATTTTGTGAGGTTTGACATAACTCACTACCAAGTATGTCACTTGTGGAAGACACATTTTTGGCTGACTGTCTTTTGTTGATTGTGCACACTGCAGCTGCTAATTAGGCATTAGTATGAAAATGTATGTTACTTGAGTTAGCTAATTTCACTTCTCTATTTCTGTAGAAGGCCGATAATACTCTGTGCACTCGTTTTCCAAGCTACCTCAGGACCGTTTTGTAATTCCAAGTGGCCTGCAGCAAGTTTGTCCATTCTGGACCAGCCAACGACATTGTGCATATTCTGGCTCTGGCCGTGTAATGTTTAATTGAGCTGAATATCCTGGTATGGTGGTACACAAATCTTCCGGGCTTAAGCTTACGAGAATATTTTACTGCTTTGCTCTTTCTTAGTGTTATCACAACTAATTGCCAATTATCAGTAGTAGTCAGTATACTGTTCTTAGGTTGGAACTAACTTGATTTTGTTATCTCTTGTAATGCACTACTAAAAGGTGATTGAAGCTGACCTTATGCAGTCACCTTTTAACAGTAAAAAAAATCCTAGGTGAATACTTTACAATTTCCTTTAATAACTTTATATTACGGGCAAGGGCCTATCGTTTTGTTTTTGTGTTTGTTTTAGTGTTGCAATGTCTTATGCTGCCTTATGTACAAGGAGTGTAACAAAACTGTTCTCTCTTCAAATATAAATGTAAGTTAATAGTTCCCATTTGACTGTATCATTCTGTTTGCATTAATGTTATTTTTGCTGGGACTTTGTCCTGTGTGTTCTGGTTTTTAAACAATAATATTTTTACAAATTGGTTGAGCTGAAGTTTTATCAATATATTTCTTTTAAATGTCAAGAAATGAACACTTTTGCTGTAATAAAGTTTGCATTAATAAGTCTTAGGATTTTGAGTGAATGTTCAGCAGCTTTCCACTGAAGGAACCCTGTTTTCTAGCCAACCTGTTCAATCTGTGTGAACGCTTTTATGAATGTGAGATGTGGACAATGCAGTTCAGTTCACACGGGAATAAAGGAGTTCAAAATGTGATGTTACAGAAGAATGTTGAAGATTAGTTGGGTACATCAAATAACTAATGAAGATGTACTGTATCAAAATAGGGGGGGGGGGGGGGGGGATTAACGGCACAACTTGACTAAAAGAGGGAATCTTCTGATAGGACACATCCTGAGACGTCAAGATTGTCAATTTGATGATGGAAGGGAACATGGATGGTTAAAATAATAGAGGAAGAGCAAGGCTTGAGCACAGTAAGCAGACACAGGTTGCGAGCTGCATCAGACCAGTCTTAGGACTGAAGATGATGACAAATTAACAACAACAGACACACCGATAAAACGTGCCTTGCACACTTCAACAATATGAGACCAAATACATTGAATGCCACATGGGTGTGCCACATGTCCTGTATTTGGGCCCTTGTTCCTTCATAATCTGCATAAATGATCCACCAATATTATGTTGAGCAAGTCCACACACTAAGCAGATGAGACTACATTCATTACGGCTAGGAAAGACATAAAGAGCATTGAAGTAGCAAAGTATGGATCATTCAGTGCATCCAATATTTGGTTTGAGATCAATTTATTGCATGTTAATAATGAAAAGCAGTTAATATTATCTTCAATTCATCTGACAAAAAATTATAAAAGGTTACTATTTTTCTACTAAACTTCTTGAGATTCATCTTGACTCAAAATTAACATCTGAGTGTAATGCTGATTACATCTGTACAAACATGTCACAAATTTACTGAGTAATGCAGTTACTGGAATGTAGTTGATGCATCCCAATCAGTTTTGCTGTGGGCAGTCAAGTTTTGGAGATAAGTTATTGTTCAGTGCACACAGTGTCAGTATAAGAACGTTTTTCCAGACAAGTGAATTATTCTTTGGCACACTGTCCCCCCTTCCATTCCTTTACTATCGTCTGTGATATGCCCTGTGAAGAAATCTTAACAGTTCTGGTGCCTGTGGTGCCTCTCTCAGCTTGTCACTTAAAGTCTGGGACTTAGCAACCAGTATCATTTGTGGAATTAATTGACCTCTTGTAAAATGTTGTTGTTGTTGTTGTTGTTGTTGTGGTCTTCAGTCCTGAGACTGGTTTGATGCAGCTCTCTATGCTACTCTATCCTGTGCAAGCTTCTTCATCTCCCAGTACCTACAGCAACCTACATCCTTCTGAATCTGCTTAGTGTATTCATCTCTTGGTCTCCCTCTATGATTTTTACCCTCCACGCTGCCCTCCAATACTAAATTGGTGATCCCTTGATGCCTCAGAACATTTCCCACCAACCAATCCCTTCTTCAAGCCAAGTTGTGCCACAAACTTCTCTTCTCCCCAATTCTGTTCAATACCTCCTCATTAGTTATGTGTTCTACCCATCTAATCTTCAGCATTCTTCTGTAGCACCACATTTCGAAAGCTTCTATTCTCTTCTTGTCCAAACTATTTATCGTCCACCTTTCACTTCCATAAATGGCTACACTCCATACAAATATTTTCAGAAACGAGTTCCTGACACTTAAATCTATACTCGATGTTAAAAAAAATTCCTCTTCTTCAGAAATGTTTTCTTGCTATTACCAGTCCACATTTTATATCCTCTCTACTTCGACCATCATCAGTTATTTTGCTCCCCAAGTAGCAAAAGTCATTTACTACTTTAAGTGTCTCATTTCCTAATCCAATTCCCTCAGCATCACCCAACTTAATTCGACTACATTCCATTATCCTCGTATTGCTTTTGTTGATGTTCATTTTATGTCCTCCTTTCAAGACACTGTCCATTCCATTCTACTGCTCTTCCAGGTCTTTTGCTGTCTCTGACAGAATTACAATGTCATCGGCAAACCTGAAAGATTTTATTTCTTCTCCATGGATTTTAATTCCTACTCCAAATTTTTCTTTTGTTTCCCTTACTGCTTGCTCAATGTATAGATTGAATAACATCGGGGAGGGGCTACAACCCCGTCTCACTACCTTCCCAACCACTGCTTCTCTTTCATGCCCCTCAAATATTACAAATGCCATCTGGTTTCTGTACAAATTGTAAATAGCCTTTCGCTCCCTGTATTTTAGCCCTGCCACCTTCAAAATTTGAAAGAGAAAACTTTTGACAATGTTGACTGGAATACTCTCTAAGCCTACAAATGCTGGAAACGTAGGTTTGCCTTTCCTTAATCTTTCTTCTAAGATACGTCGTAGGGTCAGTATTGCCTCACATGTTCCAATATTTCTATGGAATCCAAACTGATCTTCCCCAAGGTCAGCTCCTACCAGTTTTTCCATTCGCCTGTAAAGAATTCGCGTTAGTATTTTGCAGCTGTGTCTTATTAATCTGATAGTTCGGTAATTTTCACATCTGTCAACACCTGCTTTATTTGGGATTGGAATTATTATATTCTTCTTGAAGTCTGAGGGTATTTCACCTGTCACATACATCTTGCTCACTAGATGGTAGAGTTTTGTCAGGACTGGCTCTCCCAAGGCTGTCAGTAGTTCTAATGGACTGTTGTCTACTCCCGGGGTCATGTTTCGACTCAGGTCTTTCAGTGCTCTGTCAAACTCTTCAAGCAGTATCGTATCTCCCATTTCATCTTCATCTACATCCTCTTCCATTTCCATAATATTGGCCTCAAGTACATCACCCTTGTATAGACCCTCTATATACTCCTTCCACCTTCCTGCTTTCCCTTCTTTGCTTAGAACTGGGTTTCCATCTGAGCTCTTGATATTCATACAAGTGGTTCTCTTTTCTCCAAAGGTCTCTTTAATTTTCCTGCAGGCAGCATCTATCTTACCCCTAGTGAGATAAGTCTCCACATCCTTACATTTGTCCCTATCCATCCCTGCTCAGTCATTTTACACTTCCTGTTGATCTCAGTTTTGAGACATTTGTATTCCGTTTTGCCTGCTTCACTTACTGCATTTTTGTATTTTCTCCTTTCATCAATTAAATTCAATATTTCTTCTGTTACCCAAGGATTTCTACTAACCCTCATCTTTTTACCTACTTGATCCTCTGCTGCCTTCACTACTTCATCCCTCAAAGCTACCCACCTTCTTCTACTTTATTTCTTTCTCCCATTCCTATCAATTGTTCCCCTATGCTCTCCCTGAAACTCTGTAACACCTCTGGTTTAGTCAGTTTATCCAGGTCCCATCTCTTTAGATTCCCACCTTTTTGCAGTTTCTTCAGTTTTAATCTGCAGTTCGTAACCCAATGTATATTGTTAATGGATGAATAAAGAGATTGATTGATTGATAACCAATAGATTGTGGTCAGAGTCCACATCTGCCCCTGGAAAAGTCTTACAATTTAAAACCTAGTTCCTAAATGTCTGTCTGACCATTATATAATCTATTTGAAACCTGTCAGTATCTCCAGGCTTCTTCCATGTATACAACCTTCTTTTAGGATTCTTGAACCAAGTGTTAGCTATGATTAAGTTGTGCTCAGTGCAAAATTCTACCCGACAGCTTCCTCTTTCATTTCTTACCCCCAATCCATATTCACCTACTACGTTTCCTTCTCTTCCTTTTCCTACTATCGAATTCCAGTCACCCATGACTATTAAATTTTCGTCCCCCTTCACTATCTGAATAATTTCTTTTATCTCATCATACATTTCATCAATTACTTCGTCATCTGCAGAGCTAGTTGGCATATAAACTTGTACTACTGTAGTAGGCGTGGGCTTTGTGTCTATCTTGGCAACAATAATGCATTCACTATGTTGTTTGTAGTATCTTACCCACACTCCCATTTTTTTATTCACTATTAAACCTACTCCTGCATTACCCCTATTTGATTTTGTATTTATGACCCTGTATTCACCTGACCGAAAGTCTTGTTCCTTCTGCCACCAAACTTCACTAATTCCCACTATATCTAACTTTAACCTATCCATTTCCCTTTTTAAATTTTGTAACCTACCTGCCCGATTAAGGGATCTGACATTCCACGCTCCGATCCATAGAACGCCTGTTTTCTTTCTCCTGATAACGATGCCCTATAATTAAAAATACCAATGAATATATGCCTCATTACCAAAGTTGTCCAATTCATTCCAAAGTTATCCGATTCATTCGAGGGAAAACCAACATAACAATAAACAGTGACAATCTTATCATCAATATGACATATGCCAAAATCAGCAGACTAACATTCCAGCACCCATGATTAGGAAATTACAAGGCAGTTTTACATTCATAGGTTTACGAACACGTAACACGTTACCAGGAAAATTACTTAATACGTCGCTAAGCACGTATAGAAACATAATATGCAAGTGGCTTAAGGGAAAGTTGCTTATGCAGGCATTTATAAAGTGTGCAGTGCAGCAACTTCCTTATTTAAAAAATGATGGAATAGAAAGTATTTCAGGTATTTTAAAATTTTATTTCATTAGGTTTTGAAAATGATATCTTGAAGGTCACCTTCTTTCTGCTGGATGCATTTGGAGAGTCAAACTCATGAGGGAAACTCCCCCATCACAGCCCCATCAGATTTAGTCGTAAGATGGCCCAGTTGATGGCCCACCAAAAACTGAACACAGATCAAGTGTGAAAACAGGAGGACAGTGTACTGAACCGTGGGGGGAAAAAATTAGAAACAGTGAACAGTGAACAGTCCAAGCTTAACAAGTGCAATATCACGAGAAATTGAACAACCTTGGCATCATGGTTAAGTGGTCATAGCATTGGACTGTAAATTGGATGAACCGTGTTCAAATCTTTAACACCTAAATCGGGCATGGAGGCATATCTCACTTACCAGGCATACAAATTAGGTGCGTTGATAAGAGATTACTATCATATGACATACATACTGTCACTAATGCCATGTATGACAGACCAGGCTTGTTTTCTGGCGGAGGATTCGGTTGACTTGTCGCCTCGTCATCAAACATTTGCAGTTCCAGTCTGAAAGCCACTTCCTTCTGGCTGCTAATAGAGTAGTTGTGCGGAATCAACTGTCATTATAGGTCCCTACCTTACACATTGCTGCTACAAATGAATGTCATACCACGATACAGACACAAATTAGAATACAGAGAACAGAAAAATAATAACAATAATAACAGATTTGGCATGAGGAAGGTTCAAACATGGCTCCCCTGCTTTTCAGTCCAATACCGTGACCACTTAGCCAAGATGCCGTTGCTCTTTCAGGCTGCTCTATATTGCACTTCTTGTCCTTGGACCGTCAATTGTTTCTTTTTTTTTTTTTTTTTACAATTCAGTACAGATCTGCATTCAGTTTTTGCTCACCCAGTGTCCATGGATGACGGATGACTGCTATACACCGACATAGCACAGTAAGAAAAACTTGAAGGGGTCTATATTTGCAAAGTGTGCTGGCCACTGAAGATCACCCCTCAAAGAGATGAGATGGTCAGAGAAGTGTTTGTGCAAGAGTTTCATTGATGTTCATGCTGCGTGAGCTGCAGTGCTGTCTTGCTGGTACTAGAAATCTCCAAATCCATTTCTTTAAGTTTGGGAAGAAAAAATTCCTTCACATCTGGACTTAACACTCCAAAGCGACTGTAACAGCCTTATCATTCTCTTCAAAAAAAACCATGGGCCAACAATGCCAGTTTCAGATAACGCGCACCGAACCGGATGTTCTGTATGCAGGGTATGCTCATGAAGTACTCGGCAGTTCATGCCACTCCAATATTGCAGATTTTTTTATTCACGCATCCAGACAAATGAAAGAGTGCCTCGTTGTTTAAGAACACAGGGGCGTCATGAGGCAGCTTTTCAATTAAGGCTTTACATGTATTTTTTCGTGAAACTTAATCACATGGATTGAGGGTGTGCACACTGCCAATTTGTACAAATGAAATTTCACGCATTAATGAAGAATTTGTCTCGCTGTGTGATCAGAAATTGCAAGAGAAGTTGCACATTTGCATGTATATCGCTTTGGGAATTCAAAATACCCAGCCTCTTTTTCTCTATGTTTTTTTTGTGTTCTGGTATTTCTCGGAGATTAAGGTTTCTTTTTCTGCACACTACCAATATCCATAAACACGTACACCCATGTAACAATTGATTTTCGATCACAAACATAGCCTTTAGGCATGATATTAAACTTTTCCTGAATGCATGCTGGGTTTTGATGACTGAATGGCCATTAGGAAATTAAGTCAACACACAAATGCGTGCTCTTCCCTCACCACTTCATGATCACCACTGAACTATCCCAAAAAAGTCGGGTCCTATTCTTTCAAAATCACTCAACCCCACACAATAATGAGTAGCGGTTTCCGAGTAGCATGTTTTTCAAATCAGAAAGAAGTTACTGTGCCACACCCTGTATAAGGAGCTTATCATGTGCTGTACAATGAACAATTGTATCCTTGCTCAATAATAGTAACTGAGTAACGGACTATTAATGTTTGTATCTTACCATGCCCTTTAACAAGGTATTTACACTGAACAGCCAGAACATTATTACCACCGACCTGCTATCGATATAAACCCACCCAGGTGATAGCAGCGTCACCTACCGAGGATGACTGCTAGTCAGACACATGCACAGTACATGTAGAATCAGTGAGCATGCTGTCCGTGTGTAGAAGGGGAGAGGTGCGCGATCTATCTGAATTTGACAGAGGGAAGATTGTGATGGCCTGGAGGCTCAGCACGATCATTTTGGAAACTGTACGACTTGTCAGGAGTTCAAGGAGTGCTGCAGTGAGTACCTTCAACACAAGGTGAAACCGTGTTCAGACATCGTGGGGTTGGGCAGCCACCCTTAATTACAGATGTCCGACGTCATAGGCTCATCAGACTGGCAAAACAGGACAAGCAGCGAACTGTGTCAGAACTAATATCAGACTTTAATGCTGGGGAGATAAGTGTCTCTGAACACGCAGTACACCAAACACTCCTCCACAGCTGATGACCCATGCATTTGCCAATGTTAACATCACAACATCAGCAACTACAATTGAAATGCACATGTGACCGTCGGCACTGGACATTTGGCACAGTGGCAGACCACTGCATGGTCTGATGAACCTCAATAGCTCCTCCATCATGCTGTTGGGAGGGCGTGAATCCATCATCTTCCAGGGCAACAGCTCCCTGACAGCTGTACTGGGGGACAGAGACAAGCTCGCAGTGGCTCCGTTACACTCTGGGGAACATTCATGTGGTATCCGATTGTCCAATGGAGCTTGTGGAAGGCACCATGACAACCAAGCAGTATCATACATTGGTTGCAGAGTAAGTACATCCCTTCATGATGATCTTGTTTCCTGATGGCAGTAGCATTTTTCAATGAGATAAAGCACCATGTCACAAGGGCAGAAGTGTGATGGAGTGGTTCGAGGAACACAGTGCTGAGTTCTAGTTGATGTGCTGCCCCCCCCCCCCCCCCCCCAACTCGCCAGATCTGAACCCAATCGAACACATCTGGGGTGTGATTGAATGAGGCATCTGAGCTAATCAACCATAAACCCCCCCCCCCCCCCCCTCAAGAAATTTATGGGAATTGGCTGACTTGCGTGCACGTCCCTCTGTACACAAAATAATGACATTGATTGTCTCTACGTGCTTAAAGAAGTATAATAATAAATAATCAAACAATTAAATTGACTGTTTACACTAACGTTTATTATTTCCATTGGTTTTTCTTTTTTTTAAATACTTTAGAAGCACCAAATGTAACGAGTTTCATATTTGGTAACTTACATTCATAAAACCTCTCATACTCACTCTTGTCTTATCTATTATTCATACTTTGTAAGCTCTGTGAAACCAAAACTACATTATAATGATAAAGATTCAAAATTACTGTTGAATGCAATAAAAATCTCTCAACTATAATTCAAGAATATAAATGTTTTGTGAAAGTACAATGCAATAAAATTACATGGAGTATACGGTAGCAAACAAGTTTTCTTAAATACATATGGCAAACAGAGGAATAAAATACATATAAATAACAATTTACAAGAAACAACCAGTGCACAAACATTCCATGGATAAATAGCATAACAAAGGCAGAAGGGGAAAACCTGCATACAAATATTGGTCAAATTACTTACATCTTTTGTTAGCTGACAGAATTATATGAGCCGAACAATAATACACACATGAAAATTAAGACACATTTCTTCCATAGCAACCTTCCTATATGTCGTTGCAGTTTCTGAAAACTGTACTTCGAATTTTCATCAAAATAGGAATAATTTTATTGTAAGATATTATTTTATCTACATAGCAGCTGTGGATGTATCATGTCAGAAGCTCTAATATTGCTCACATCTGGCAAAATGCACTTTGATAACTTTATATTCAATATTAGAAGTTCTAAAAGCAACTTTCATAAAATAAATAATGCTGTGGTGATCTATAATGACTACAAGCAGATGCGAAACCAGCAATATTCTAGGAGACACAATAACATTACCATTAATTTACCATGCACTCAAAAACAAATGGTAACCAAATATTATTTACAAAAATGCAAGAACAATGTATTGAATACAATGCTGCATAACTGTGAACATGTGCAAAGCATCAGCTTCCTCTGCACTGAATAGTTTTAACTCACCAACTCTGCACATAGTGCAGGATACTTTTCCTGAGCATGCAACAAGAAAAGAACAACAAGCATTGAGTGAAGGTGGTGTCTGTGGAGGTAGGTTAGTGGATTAGAAAAAATGTGGATTAGAAAAAATGGCCAGCATCAATGGCAAAAAAGTAATTCCAGCACTGCACCAATCCTCCAAAAATGTGGTGGCATGAATGAAAGGCAAAAACTGTTTTCAAACAATCAGTGTAAACTGATATTAACGATCACTGCCTCACCTTCACTTCAATATGCATTTGATAACTTTTTTAATAACATGGAGAAAATAAATCTGGCAGTGCAAAATTAATACAGTGAAACTTGATTTTATGAATGAAAAATGATGATTATGTAAGTTATTTTTTTATCATAGTAATAATGGTCATAATGTTGGTAAAAAAGGGAGTACTGACATATACAAATAACTAGTAAGTATATTGACAATATGTAAATAATCAGTAACGTTTACACTGAGGTGACAGAAATCATGAAATACCTCCTAATATTGTGTTGGATCTCCTTTTGCCTGGCACTGCAGCAACTCGATGTGGCATGGACTCAAGTTGTTGGAAATCCTCTAAGCGGAAATACTGAGCAATGTTGCCTCTATAGCCAACTCTAAGTAGCAAAGTGTTGCTAGTGGAGGATTTTGTGCACGAACTGATTTCTCACTTATGTCTCATATATGGTCGATGGGACTCATATCGTGTGATCTGGATGGCTAAATCATTTGCTCAAATTGTCCAGAATGTTCTTCAAACCAGTCGCGAACCACTGTGGCCCGGTGGCATCATTGTTTGGGAACATGGCAAGTCCATGAATGCAAATCTCCACGTAGCTGAACAGAACCATGTCCATGGCTTTGTGAGGCCTGTGCCACACTTAAACCCTGCCATTAGCTCTTACCAACTGCAGTCTGGAGTCATATCTGACCAGGTCTAGGGTCCAAACGATACGGTCCAGAGCCAAGGAGAGGCGCTGCCAGCAATGTCATGCTGTTAGCAAAGGCACTAATGTCGGTTGTCTGCTGCCATAGCCCATTAATGTCAAATTTCGCCACACTGTCCTAACATATACATTTGTCGTACATGCCACATTTATTTCTGCAATTATTTCACGTAATGTTGCTTGTCTGTTAACAGTGACACTCTTCAAAAATGCCGCTGCTCTTGGTTGTTAAGTGAAGGCTAAGGCTTTTGGCCAGTGAGTTGTCTGTGGTGGGAGGTAACACTTGAAATTTGGTATTCTTGGCACACTTTTGACACTGTAGATCTCAGAATATTGAATACCCCAATGATTTCCAGAATGGAATTTCCCATGCGTCTACACTCCATACAGCGAGAGAAGAGCTCTGACAGTTGACGCGGCCTTGGCGCACGTACTTTGTGCATCCACGACAGCCAATCAGGTCATGAGCTTTTGTTTATGTTACTGTGGCAACGCCCCAGTCTTGCCATAGTGCTGGATGACCGCTGCTTTCAGTCAGTTGCGCCACATGCTACGTTCAGTTTTGTGTGAATACGTGTGCATTCCGCTACTTCTGTGAGTCTCTTGGCGTGTGTATAAGTGGAAAATGGCTGCCTGTAGAGCAGAGAAGATGGCTTTTGGGAAAGGAACTACATTGAAATCGCAAGCACACAAATTTATATACAGATTGCGTGTTTACTTTGAAAAGGAATGGGGCAATGCTAGGCCTTTGATAACAGCAGGTAAAGTGGTTGACAGAGTGGCAGAAGCATTGAACATCTCTACGGCGACAGTGAAGAGAATCACAAATGATAAAGAGGCTGCCAATTCAGCTGAGAGCCCTGTTATTGTGACGCATGGAAAGTCAAGGAAGAGATCATGTTGTGTGACAAACAGACAAATTCGACGAAAGTGCTATCAGGCAACACATATACGCATACTACAGCAGGAAGTAGTTCCGACACTTAAAAAGTTGATGGCATCACTGTCAGACAGTGGTTTGTTCACAGATAGAACGACAAGTTTCTCCAGTGTTTTGAAAAAAATTGGGTTCCGTTGCAAAAAGTTCTCAGGACAAAAGGTATTACTTGAACACGGGCATTGTAGCATCGAGATGACGTTTCCTGCACGAGTTGCTAGCAGTGAATCTGGAAAATGTAATATTGATTGAAGAAACATGGGTCAATGTGCATCATGCATGTTCCATCGCATGGCCAGATGACACGCATCATGGAACTATGAGTGTGCCAACTGGTAAGGGAGGGCGACTAAATATAGTTCATGCTGGCTCTATGAACAGTTTTGTGCCTGATGAAGTTTCAGTCACAAAGAAACTGTCTACTACCACGAGGAGATGAATGCAGATACTTTCAAAGACTGGTTTGTTACTCGTTTGCTACCAAATGTCAGTTCTGGTTGTGATTTTGTAATTGACAATGTACCGTACCATTCTGTACAGTTAAATAAGGCACCAACGGCTGCTGCAAGGAGAGATGAAATAGTCAGCTGGTTGAAAGATAATAAAATAGGCTTTAAACAGAATGTGCAGAAAGCAGAACTTCCGGAATTAGCAAAATGATACAAGCCACAGAAGATGCATTACATGATTGATACAGTAGTAGAGAACCACGGCCACAAAGCTACATGTATTCCATCATACCACTGCCATTACAATGCAACTGAACTCATTTGGGCTCAAATAAAAGAAGATATTGCAGAGTGAAACAAAACCTTTACGTTGTGAGACACTGAGAGACTGGTAAATGAGGCTGTCACACGAACAATGCCAGAAAAAGCGTAGATACCGAAGACTGTGATTGTGGTGAGAGATGACCAATCAGATGGACGATGATCCTGAGATTTCCGTTCTCCCGCACAAAAAATAGAGGTAACGTCCTTATTCGATATTTTACACTTAACATTTGTGCAATTTGCTTTACCTTGTTAATGTTGAAAATCTGATTGTGTGTATTTTTATTTTGGCTGGAACCATAGTCACAGTAATTTTTTGTTAAAGATGTTACCGCTGTTTGATGGTAATAATTTTTATTTTATTGTTATACGATCCAGAGTTCAGCCATAGGCTATTTTCAATTACAGTAACTTATTTATATGTCAAAAGATATCAGACTGACCTGAAATACAGCGAAAGCTGAACCGTGTAACAATAAAATAAAAATTGTTGCAGTCAAATATTTGTGTGTGTGTTTGTGCAAGGTGACAAACACTGGTAGTGCATGTGAAAAAATATTCCATCAAAGAACACATCGGTCTGAAATGATAATGAAATAGACACCCTAGCTTGAAACAGGCGTTGATGTACTTCATTGGGGACATGTTGAAAATGTGTGCCCCGACCGGGACTCGAACCCGGGATCTCCTGCTTACATGGCAGACGCTCTATCCATCTGAGCCACCGCGGGCACAGAGGGATAAGTCCCTGCAGACGCACTATCCTCTATGCCCGCGGTGGCTCAGATGGATAGAGCGTCTGCCACGTAAGCAGGAGATCCCGGGTTCGAGTCCTGGTCAGGGCACACATTTTCAACATGTCCCCAATGAAGTACATCAACACCTGTTTGCAGCTAGGGTGTCTATTTAATTATCATTTCATTCTAGCAAAGCTGCATGGTCATCCACGGTAACTGTTCTTTCAGGAACAGATACCACCGTCATAAACACATCAGTCAGCAGGATGCTGCTTCTGCAGGAATGCTGCAATGAATGACGCAGCATTGTTAGATTCTGAAGAAGCTGAGTGTTGCCGCAGGATGAAGGTTGGGACAGGAAGGTCTACCACCCCACTCTCCCGCCAGTGGCTCTCTGCTCATCCGTATCGAGTACTGGCAACTGCGCTGCCAGCTGTAAGAGCTCTTCTCTGGACATACGGAGTATATCTGCAACTAACATTGCACATTCAAAGTCCGTTAATTCCCACTGTGTGGCCACAATCACGGTGGAAACCTTTTCACACGAATTGTACGAGTACAAATGACTGCTCCGCCAATGCCCTACCCTTTTATGCCTCGTGTACGTGATACTAGCGCCATCTGTGTATGTGCATATCGCTATCCCATGATTTTTGCCACCTCAATGTATAATGCACTTTTCATGTATGAAAAAGTTTTATGAATAAGAACAAAAAGCAATATAGACTACTACTAAACTGAGGAGACTGGCATGAGATATGGAAAGTAAATAGCAAACCAGCATCCAAATTATCAATAATATTTTCTGAAAATGACAAAATGATTGCTTTTAATCATTCACAATATAACTGTAAGACAACTATGTGTGCACATCAATGAATGAGGATTACAAGAACAGGAAATTCAAATCACAACATACAGCACAGCAAATGTCTCTGATAAGGGCATAGCCACAGAAGTAGATTACTGAATGAAAAAATATGGTTATGCAATACTGCAGGAAACATTCATTGATATTGACCGACAAAGAAGACATGAGGAGTGACAGAAATGAGACGACAACTCAAGTTATTCATATACAATAACACATAAATTAGTGATAATGTAGTTATAATTCAAACTTTGAGAGACACCCTCTGCAGTGAGTGAAGATAACACATTCAACTGTGATCCTAATTATAAGATCAGATCACATCAGGAGCACTAACAAAACACTACACCAGAATGATGGCAGAGAGTAGTAGCAACAAGGACTCTCAAAACAATGTTCTTTTATTGCTTTAATGCTGATGAAAAGGGAACAATAAAAGGAAAGATCTGCAAGAAAATATTAAGCAGTAAAATGCCTCATGTGTGCTGGGATAAATATGTAGACAATAGCTCAAATCAGCAATTAACAATAATATTTAGCAAAGTTTCTTTCAATGGGTTTCAAAAACCTCATGTAATACAAACAGTAGAAAATCACACAATTGAGAAACAAACAGCACTGATGTATATGTCCTAACACAAAGTAAGTTGTGGTAAATCAATGAGCTAGATAATTCTGATGTGAATGGAAGTCTTTACAAGAGAGATTTCTGAATTAGTTTTAAGTTGACTTTTTTTTTAATTTTTTAGAGAAGAAATTTATGTGGCCTGTCACAATATTTAAAACTATATGCATCTTGAGTTTATATAAATTTTGTTGAGGCAGAAAGAAAAATTGGATGACCTTCCTGACTACTGGAAAAGATAGAATGATGCCTTAACTTATTTATGCTGTGGTATGATATATAAGATTTGTTTTAAATATGAGCACAAGAAGAGATTATTCAAAGTATTTGATGTAATATAAATATACTTCCAGAAATTATCTATAGTCTGTTTCAAAACCTTGGGCTCACAATATACTGCTCTTACTTAATGTTGTAGGATGTAAAGATTTTTCTGGTGAAGATCTGAAAATAAATTCAAAACAAATTCCCACATTTTACCATTGTAATTCAAATTATTTTATCCTTTGTTGTCCTCAATATCCTATTTACAATTGGTCTTTGTTTTCCTTTTACTTCCCCAGCTACACTTAAGGCTTGCGAACATTATATTCTTTGCTTTATCCTATTACATTTTTCCTTTTTTTTTTTTTTGATAATGTAAATTATCTGAAACTCTGACTAATGTGGTAACTGCTACCAAGAACTTTTAACATATCACAATACAAGAATTTACTTTAATTTTAGTGTAAATGTCTCACTTCCTAGTGTTTGTAACTTTTCCATTGGCTGATTGTTTTCATATTTGGCTAACTATATTTCAGCTGCAACAATATTATGAAGAGGATAGTTGCTACTCACCATATAGTGGGGATGCTGAGTCTCAGGTAGGCACAACAAAAAGACTGTCACACAATAAGCTTTCGGCCAACAAGGTCTTTGTCAAAAATAGACAACACATGTGCACTCACACACACAACCACTGTTTCTGGCAGCTGAAGCCAGACTGGCTGTGTGTGTGTGTGTGTGTGTGTGTGTGTGTGTGTGTGTGTGTGTGTGTTTTTCTGTTTTTCACAGACCTTTTTGGCCGAAAGCTTACAGTGTGACAGTCCTTTTGTTGTGCCAATCTGCGACTCAGCCTCTCCACTGTATGGTGAATAGCACTATCCTTTTCTTATAATATTATTGTTACATATCATCCTGGATTTTCCATTGTTACAGTTTAGCTGCATCATTTAATGAAATTGTGACATCATACTATAAACATACACACGAAATTCAAGCTTTCGCAACAAACTGTTGCCTCATCAGGAAAGAGGGAAGGAGAGGGAAAGACGAAAGGATGTGGGTTTTAAGGGAGAGGTTAAGGAGTCATTCCAACCCCGGGAGCGGAAAGACTTACCTTAGGGGGAAAAAAGGACAGGTATACACTCGCGCACACACACACACACACATCCATCCGCACATACACAGACACAAGCAGACATTTTTCAGACATTGTGTGTGTGTGTGTGTGTGTGTGTGTGTGTGTGTGTGTGTGCGCGCGCGCGTGCGCGAGTGTATACTTGTCCTTTTTTCCCCCTAAGGTAAGTCTTTCCGCTCCCGGGATTGGAATGACTCCTTACCCTCTCCCTTAAAACCCACATCCTTTCGTCTTTCCCTCTCCTTCCCTCTTTCCTAATGAGGCAACAGTTTGTTGCGAAAGCTTTAATTTCGTGTGTATGTTTGTGTTTGTTTGTGTGTCTATCGACCTGCCAGCACTTTCGTTCGGTAAGTCACATCATCTGTGTTTTTAGATATATTTTTCCCACGTGGAATGTTTCCCTCTATTATATTGACATCATTCTATTATTGATGTCAACAGTTTACGATTTTGTTCCTGGGGCACTGTTCAGCCTACAACTTTAAAATGATAAATGACTGCAAAATATTTCTCTGTTGTTTCACAGTAATTTTCACATGTATAAATAATCCCAATGTAAATCAACATTCTTCTGAAAAGAAAGGGGGGAAGCAATTAATATATGATTTATAGTAGTTTTCACTGTACTTTCAGTTTAAGGTTCTTATGCATATGTCAATTATTTGTGGTAAAGCCTCTATGGAGCATGTATGAGGAATCTGTTTTACATGTTGTTATTGTACTGATTAGGCTCAACAGTTACCTAAGCAAAATAATGCTAAATATATTTCATGATGACAAATGCAGTGACTGACCAACAGTGTTGCTGAATAATTTAGATCATCATCATCATCATCATTATCATCACCACCACCACCATCACCATCACAACAGAAACAAACAGCAGGGTATGAACTGGAGGGAAGTCCCCTCTTTACATTGTAAAAAAGGCAATGAACAAGTGTACATGGAAAAGGAACAAATGGTTGTGGCAAGGGAAATTTTCCAAAATCATTAATATTTCACAATAACTGAATAGTAAATATGTACAACATTCCACAGTCAGCAAAGCCATTACCAAATTTGGTGTATTTCCCATGTATCACTGCATTACGAACTCAATACATTTACTGAGTGATATTCAGTGCATCATTTGAAGAGTGAACATATTTTGTAATTGAGGCAGGCTATGGACATTTTTTTAAAAAAGCAGTGAGCCTGTGTAGTGAATGAGTGTCCAGATGCAGTTTCAATAAATTACTTGCAACTGCATTCAGCTACTAAAATGTAACAAATCTGTACCAGCATGATGGACATACAGGAGTCACAAATCAAGTACGGTCATCGTGTTTATGATGCCACTGAAGATTGCAACAACTGTGAAGATTTTATGATTATGATGATGACTTATTCAGTTATTTAACTTTGTGAACATTTAGAGTACAAATGCAGTTTGATCATTGGTAATATTTACATTAAAAGAAGAATTTACCTGTAAATAATGTGTTATTTATCTTTCCCTACAAAATAATTGCCAGTACATCAGATAATATGAATACCCTCCACACTAAGAAAGGTTTTCATCTTTCCAATTATGTACATCAATACTTCCCCTCAAGACCTACCTCAAGAAGATCATCCAAACCAGAAATGAAACGGAGCTTCACATGAAACCCAGAGATCAATGATACGATTTTTTCTTGTGCAGTACATGTAAGCCAAGAGAAATGACAGATTCTGCAAATAATTTTAGCAAACCACGATGTGCACAGAATGATGCAGTACACAAGAAATTACCTTGGCAAAAAATAATACCAATATAACCATATCCTTCAAACTAACACTACTGACTTATTTCCACTGCAGTTTTTCAAATAAAGTTAACAAGTGAAAAGTCAGATACTCGACTCATTGCATACATTTTGGGATCAATCCACTGAAATCAATTGGGAATAATGTTCTGCTACTGACAACATATGAGTGACATCACTCTCTCCATTAAAAGATAGTATAAGAGTTTTCATTTTGACACATTTGAAAAAAATTGTTCAATTAAATAATTAACTTCATGAAGAACTATAAGCATACGGCTTGTGTATGATGTATTGTTCCCACTAAAAAGACCTAAAATATCACAAATGAATAAATACAATATGGAAAGGGTACATTGCTTCTCACCACACAGAGCTGGCAACGAGTTGCACAAGGGCACAAAAAAATAGTGGTAGAAATATTTGTGTTCATACATATTTCTTCCTTAGAAGTAGAAAACACATATATTCATGAAACAAACACTCTCACACATATCGCCACTGTCTCCAGGCACTAAGGCTCGACTGCAACTGTGTCTGATGTGAACAGCTGTCTAGCTGGATCAGGTAGTGAGGGTAAGGAAGAGGCATGGAGGTGGGGAGGGGGAGATACGGCTGGGTAGTGAATGGGGAAAATGCTAGTGTTGCCTGTGGGAGCATGCAGGGACATGGTGGGGACACAATAGGGCTGCTAGGTGCAGGATCGGGAAGCTGCGCTGGCCGGGAAGGAGAAGAGAGGAGGGGTGTGTGGAGAAAGGGATAGGAGAGAAGAAAAGAAGAGAAAGGGATATGTAAGTGCATTGGTGGGATATAAGGCACGTGCAGAACTGGAGTGGGAGCAACAAATGTGATAGGCAGGTGGAGGATAAGGAGTAGCAAAGGTGCATGGCAGGGCAGTTTCAGGGGCAAAGGATATGTTGTAGGGAGAGTTCCTGTCTGTGCAATTCAGAAAAGCTGGTGTTTGTGGCAAGAATCCACAAGGCACAGGCTGTGAAGCAGTCATGTTGGGCAGAATTTTCAGTAACTGGGTGGTCCAGCTACGTCTTTGCCACAGTTTGGCCATGGTCATTCATGCAGACAGGCAACTTGTTAGTTGTCATGCCCACACAGAATGTGGCACAGTAGCTGCAGTTAAAGTTGTAGATCACACAGCTGCCTCTGATGGGGTAGAAGATGCCCTACCCTGTCCCCATCATGCCCTTGTATGCTCCCACAGCCAGCACTAGCATCTTCCTCACTCCTACCCTACTATACCCCCTCCTCCCAGCACAATGATTCTTCCTTACCTCCATTACACAACCCAACTAAATTGCACCTCATGTCAGTTTCAGTCACAGTCAGGCATTGTGTGTGTGAATTATTGTTGTATGAAAGCGTGTTATTTCTAATTCTGAAGAAGGACTTTGCCCAAAAGCTGAAACACTCCTAGCATCCTTTTTCATTGTGGCCGTCTGTGACTCAGCTCTATGATGTGAGTAGCTAGCTACCTTTTCCATATTGTTGTTATTCCATCCTGGGCTTCCCACGATTTGATTTTGACAAACGACTACTGAATGAGATGTTGTCTGAGAAAATGCAAGAGTGGCCATGTATGAGAACAGCAGAGAAGATTGTTTTTATTGATATTTTAATATCCTAATTAAAGTTTTGAGTACATGCTATGTTTATGTATCATTCGTGAATATAATGTTACAAGAATAAGTGACAAAGCTATCCAGTCAGAATCTTCTTGAAATCTCTTATCAATATTCAGTATGTTACATTTGGGGAAAGTGCATAAGAAATGCAAGATTGAGATCACAAACAATTTGCTACAACATTCAATTATCTATCTATTAACTCAACTCCTGTGAGAATGGTGTGTGTCCTGTTCTACTAATGTACATATTTGCAATTATAGGCACATCCAGAACTATATATTACAGTAAATGTTACAGAATATCATGGAAGGAAGCAATATTGGATCTAACAATATAATATCAAACTGACACTGTGAACAGTTTCGATTATAGGTGCACACGATTTTCTTCTATGCTACAAGTGACTGTGGGAAGTTTTTGTGCAGTATAATTAAGTGGCTGTTTGCAGTAAACCATGGACAGTGCTCAGGATAATGTAGATCTAACAATACAATATCAAATATGTCTAATTATCCACTTATCCCTAATACCAAACCATAGAGAAGCAAGTCCTACCAGCAACATGTGAGCACCTAACACTACACAATTGCTCTATCAATATTTACTTTTCAAAATCATGAGAAATGACTTGCCATATGGAGTGAGGTAAAGGAACACCACATCCAACACAGCAAAATATATCAATAAAAATGCTGAATAAGATGATTTGCATCCAAAAACTTTAACTTTTTGCAGAAAACTGCAGATCAACTGAACCAAATATTTTTCAGCACAAAACTGTATTTCAGTTTAGAAAAGCTTTTTTTTTTTTAACACTAAGCACAAAAATAATAAACAAAATGAAAACGAAGGCAGCTTGTAAACACATCAGTATAGACTACCTTTTGCTCTCTGTTCATGTATGCCTAAAAAAAGTTTTTATATCATCATCCATAAGCATTCATAAAGGCAAATTAGATTATGTTAAAGCATATGATTAGATAATTAGAGCAGCTTGCCTGAAGAGAGTACAGCAGCCTGAATAACAATAACAAACTAACAAACAATAAATTCCTAAAACAAGAAGGCAGCATTGCAAATACAAGGTAAATAAATAGTCTTAAGTAATTGCTGACTGTTTCCCACATTCCTGAAAACATTTGGTTTAATACTGAAAACTGATTTCCTTAATACAATTTGACAGCACAGTGTTTCAGATCTAAACACCTGGAAGCAGAGTGGTCACACATCTGAACCTACACAAAAAACAGAAAATAAAGTAATGATAATGAGAACAAAAATACTACAACCACATATGCTGACACTGCAGTATTCCAAAGATCATTGCACTCACTTGATATATGGTTGGTGGAGTGCAACAAGGCTTGCATGTATTGTCATGGTGATGGCAGCTAGGTGGAAGTAGTCAAACAGTACAGGTAAATGGTAATGGAGTCCCCTGGTAGGCGAAAAGCGCAGATTGAGTGTGCGACTTGACACACATGCAATTGAGCTGTGCTGATCTGGTCCAAATGTCTGATCAGTAAACCACAGTTCTACTGTAAGAGTGAAATCAGCCCTCTCCAATGTCTCTTCTATCTGTGATATATGCAAAAAAGAAAGAAAGAGCATAAATAAAAAAGTGCAGCACTTCATTTACCTTATTTACATTTCACAATTAAAATTATTGTTTTATGTAAACACTGTGCATTACCTTGTCCAACACAGCGTGAAATGGTGTGACAAATACTGGTAGTAACAACATGCATAATATTACAACAGAAACATGGTGCTTAAAAATCTTGAGTCTTATAAACATGTATATATAACTGAAAACATGAAGAAGAGCATAAACAAAGCAGAACACATTCACACCTTAATAATGGCACCTCCAGTGAAACAAGGTGGCTGAAACAGTCAGCTGAACAAAACCTCCCACATTTACATCACCTTCATTTGATGGAAAGAAGAAGAAAGATGTAACTTAATATTAGAGATTAAGCACAAGCTTGGGTTCAACAATGATAGGGCAGGAAACTGGCAGATGTCTTTACAGAGAAACCATCGTATCATTTACTTCAATTGATACAATGAAACCAAAGAAAGACTAAATTTAGATGACAGGATATGGATTTAAACTCTGTTCCTCCCGGATGCAAGTTTGGTGCCTTGACCACAGTGCTCCTGCCCCCCCCCCCTTTTCCCTTTCTCAATTTATAATCTGTCAGCACATAAATCTCTCTCTTAATAACTGGACTTGCAGATTTTTGTTTCAATTACCTTTTCCTCTCTCTAACAAAAATTATAACAATCTTTATGTGCCAAAGTTTTAAGCATTGTCATTTATTGTACATTTACTTTAATGAAATCGCACCACAAATGTAATGGATTCATAAGAAAAGCACTTTATATATTATAAAATAAATGTTTACTACCATACTGGAGCTGAATGTACACAAATATCAGTTCAGTACGGTATAGTAATAACAGTAGCTAGTATAAATCATAAATCTTTCAGTAAGTTTAAGCATCTTTTAATTAATCTTAATCTTTTAATTAATAACTGTTTTAAATCACACTAAAAAAGATTTTCATAGAGTCCCTTTACATCATTAGGCAACAAGTTAATTAATGTCTTCCAGCAGCAAGTGGACTGTGCAGAAAGAGAATTTAGAAAGTGATCAAATAGTATTCAAACTTAACATTCTTCAATGCAAAAGTGAGAGTACTTTTTTTCCCCTGGTAACAATTTCAGCATGCTATGTAATGGAGAACACATTTGCCCTTTAAAAGTCACTTGGGTTTAACTTTAGAAGATTCTATCTCTTTCCTTCTCCTTTCCGTCCCTTACTTCTCTCTGTACTTCCAGCACTAATCCTCATCTTCAATCTTGTGCACTAAATGACTATTTTATCTTCTTTGTCTTCGATTATTCAAATGCCTTTGCTTTTACAGTTAGCACGTTATTTGTCTCTCTTTACATGAGGTTCTGAACAATTCCCTCTATTTCATATTGTAGATTTCCTCTCCCTTTCCTTTTGGTCTCTGATAATTAAATCCAGATGAAAGTAGCAAATTCATCCTCAACTGAGTCCCAATCAGAGCTTAATTCCGGATGGAACAAGCTGGCACTAGAGATTTAAAACAGTATTCGTGTATTAAATTGCAACACAACAATAATCTGCACCAGTGAACGCACCTGTTGTTTATATTAAATCTTGTGTTTTTTTTTGTTTTAACTATACAAAACTATGTTTTAAAAACCTGAATTTGAGAATAGTATTTTGTAAAAAAATGATCTCTCTTGGTAAGTTTTATTACAAGTTTCCAAAATTGAAAACTGATTTTGATGACTGGTGGTGGTGGTTGTATGGTTGAAGAGATATGTGCACCCAAAATTTTAGAAATTAATCACTAGTCCCACTAGTATCAATGATGTGCTATAGGTAAAAGACATTTTCTCACCAACGTAAAAAACACTGCCGGGAAAAAAAAAAAAATTATTACACCTGGAAAGACAATGATGATTTTGATTCGATTACTGCATATGCTTCCTGGGAGATAGTATATGTACTGATAAAGCTTCAACATTGCCTTTCAACAGATAGCCTATCGGCATATCTACCAGAGTGCAATCTGTGTCTACCCTATAAGAGGGAATGTTCACAGCCGGAAGGTTCAATGCCATGCAAACGTGTGAAGCACGCTGGCAATCGTGCCATGGAGACGCACTCGTGCTTCCTAAGGAGACATATGAGTCTCAATTTTATCATTGATAAAATATATGCTGACGTAATAAATTAAAATTTGAACCAATGCCATTACTTGAAGGAGACAGGGGATCTGGGTTAAAGTCCCAGCCTCGGCACAAATTTTAATTAATTGCTTCAGCTTCTACCCTTACCGCAGATGCAGGTGTCAGTGGTCATGTGAACATCCTCACATCCATAGATGAGGTTCTGGTCATCTGTGCTGCACAGACGCCCGCCAGGATTGTCTTATTGTAAGGGAAGTACTGGGGATCATACAGCTAGCACAGCACAGATGACAGGGCTTGTGAGCACATACGTGTACATACGAACTGTTGTGAACTGGTTATTAGCAATCTGACTATGGGCATGCACACCTCTAGCCAGTCTTCCACTGACACGACAGCATTGACATGCATGACACGACTGGTGCCATCAGAGGACCACTTGTAATATGGGATGGCTTGCCATGGTCTTCAGCGATGAAGCAGATTCTGCACACATGCAAGTGATCGTCATTTGCAAGTACAACGTAGGCCAGATGAGCACTGTCTCAGAGTGCATTCGTCCAAGAAAACTGGCTCCATCCCAGTCCTTATGGGATGGGGAGTGATAAGTTACGACTCTCACTCACCTTTGGTGTCCCATTCCAGGAACATCAACAGTGCTTGGTATGTGCAGAATGGTGTTAGACCCTTTCTTTTACAGTCTGGCAACAGGAAGGTGATGGGTTGCTCCAACAGGTAAATGCTCGTCCACACACTGCCCGTGAAACTCTATGTGCTCTGCAAGATGTGCAGCAACTTTCCTGGCCAGCACAATCTCTACGACTTGTCTCCAATTGAGCAAGTGTGGGATGTGATGGACAAGAAGCGACTCGTGCAACTTGTCAACAGAACACTGCGAACAAGTCTAGCAAGTGTGGCATAACTTATCCCAGAACAGTGTTTGCCATCTGTATGATTGACTTGATGCTAGAGTCAGCACCTACATTGCCAGCCGTGAAGGTTACACCACATATTAACACGAGAGTTTCAGCGTAGGTCAATACTTGGTACCTACGACCCATTTATGCTACTGATCTGTAAGAATCATCATTTCACATACTTCATATGCATTGCTGCTACAAAAAATCTTGAATGAACAGGAAACCTCTAAGAGGGTGCATTAATTTTTCCTTCCAGCAGTGTATATGACAGTGCTGTCCTTATTTTTACATTACTATAATATCTGTGTGTGTGTGTGTGTGTGGGGGGGGGGGGGGGGGGGGGGGGGAGTAGTACATGTGGCTGTATACGAACACCCATGTCACACCATCAGTTATCTCATTGTTAAAGTGAGATCTCTATTATCTATGAGATACCTGCCTTATGACTGTCAACAAGGATGTGAGCACGAAACATGATGACATCATCCAACAGCACTTCTTCATTGCGGTACAAGATCTGGAAGGTCTTACTCACTCCTGCTCCATTGACCACACATGCTGGGAACACCAGTTCACTTCCTGACAGACGAAGTCATCAGTGCAACCACAAACAGAAAAGAGGAGCCAAAAACTAATCATTTCATTTCATCTCATTAAGTTTTATGGATTTATAACCACACATTAAACCAAAATAAAACAGACAATGATATTATGTGGTAAACTCACGTTGGTTTCGTGGAAGATTTACTTCTACTTTGACTGGTAATTTTGGTGAAACCCGCAATGCTGTTCTGATCTGGTAGAACCTGAAACAAGATACAGTAAAAAACTTACTCTCTAAAGAATTATAGGTTAAATGATAAAAATTTAAATATCATTCAGCTTAAGGAACCACACTGAAAGAAATTTTAAAAAGAAGTATTGTACTATCAATTTTAAC
Source organism: Schistocerca piceifrons (assembly GCF_021461385.2). NCBI lineage: Eukaryota > Metazoa > Arthropoda > Insecta > Orthoptera > Acrididae > Schistocerca > Schistocerca piceifrons. The sequence continues at coordinate 946,070,390 of NC_060140.1, read as the reverse complement.
ACACTGCCAATCTTCAGATTACCCAATCATAAGAATGACATGGATATCAGTTGGAGAATTTAATACAGTTTCTAGCAAACAACTATAATGATAAAAACCACTGAAATTCATGCCATCTGTCAATGATTTATTATTAATACTTACACAATTTTCAGGTATCAGTATGTGATCACTTTGCTCTTCAAATAAATCTTTTATAATGAGATCATTAAAGGCCTTTTTTTCTGTGACATGTTTCTGTTAATATAATCATTGGGTACCATAAATAAAATTAAAACATGTAAAAAGTGAAGCAAGCTGCATAGATTGGCAATAATTAATTATGGCTTAATTTGTTATGGTGTTTAAAATTAACGAAATACGACAATGATCAGTGCTTATAATATTCTGCACAATCACAAACTTACAGGTTTTGGGTTTCCTAGTCATTATAGCAAGACAAAACAGTCACATAATCCTCAAGTAGGCCCTAATTCATTCTGACAATTCGATCATTCTGTGAATGTGTTCATTTATCTAGAGTATTTCTACATTTTCTCGTAAATCTCATTTGGAACTTAAGAGGGACTGCCAAGTTACCTAACTGAAGTTTGGAGAATCAAGATGATTATCAGTTGGTTTCATCTGCTCTTGGTGGCATTTGTTCAGCATACCACTCGGAATACTGCAATGTTGACAGCACAGGAAAAGCATTCCAACAAGAGGAACACTTCATTCTATACCTTAGGAAATTGTGATTCTTCCCCAGTCGAGAGTGAAGCAGTAACTATACTGGGGCAGATGTGGCCACTGAATTTGCTGTTGGCTGTAGTTGTGACATGGCAATTTGGAACTATTCCATCTGATATGACTTCAACTTCTCTTGATTTTCTTTTTCCCTTTGCTTTTTTCTCAAACAGTACATTTTCTAAATAAGGTACCATACTTATGGGATGTATTCGACTATTCCAAAATGCTAATTAACTGTTTCCCACTAAAATTCGTTACTCAAGGCAACATTTTTATGTGCTGAATGTAATGCTGCGCTTAGTTGTACTGGGAATCCGGATAACCAGAAGTTATGCCTACGAGAAAATTCTACTTTAGCTCACAGGGTTTTTCTTATATGATAATGTGTATTTCTGGGCATAGCGACACATCCAGTTATAAAAACTGGTAGTTCAACTTTAAAGTGACATATTTCAAATCCTGTGAAACTAATTAATTTAAGCGATGAATATTAATATTCAATTTCAGAAATGGTTACATCTTCCATCCAGGGCGCTGACCTTCCAAAATTTCTGTGGATTCTTATCAATGGCAGAATGCAGTAGGCCCTATACGTTTTCTGCGGAGTCTCGATTTAAAAAAAAAAAAAAAAATTAATACGTTTCATTTATACTCCTTTACGAACACTGCCTGTGTCATTAAGATCTATGCCGTGATAAAGTTAAATATATTGGTACTATATGCATACGATGAGCTGCCGTAGCTCAGTCGATAACACAGCTGACTTAAAAGCAACAGAAATGAGACCAAACTCGAGTTCAAACTTTTTAATTTATGTGCTGAGATACAGGATGACACATTGGTACCTTGTTTCGTAGTTGCCAGAGCAGTCAAGGGCGAACAGTGAAGTGTACATTTTTCATGAACTCTGAAACGTTCAATTGCGTTTTGCCACTGAGATGATCCATTTCAGACACATGCATTATACGACTCCCTGTCTGCAGAAGTAGTAGTTGCCTACGGAAGCACTATACTGGAATCCAAAGCGTATTTACACACACTACAGAATGCTTCGTCTAATTTTTTGTCGTAATAAAACCAAAGGAAGGTGTTTTGCTATCCTTCATGGTATGATCTGCCTGATGGTTTCTTGACACTGCTTGCTTGATGCACTACAGAAAACGACAGAAGACGTATTCTCGAGTTCCTTATTTTTTGGCTGAACATGCTTTTCACTGTTGTCGGTGTTAGTAAAAATCCACCTGTGGTGACGACGACAAATTTATGTCGAATCTGTTCGAATCCGAAAGTATGTATAGAAGCAAAACTCAACATTACGTTTCGTATCTCCACACGCATCCAGTAATGGCGCAACGTTTGAAAACAGCGAAAATCTTTGCCCGGCGACGAGCCTTTGCTTCGCGCATCCCATCAGTAGACCTTCTTCTTTATGCTACCTATTAATGCGTAACACCTTTCAGTCTATAATATAGGGTCCCGCGTCCTTCAAAGCCATTATCGCAAAAAACAAAAAGAGAACAGTCCAAGTCACGTGAAAACAATTTCACTGAAACCTTAAACCACACAGCTGCTATGTTTAACAAAAAGTGGCTATTGAGGTAGGCTGTAACAGTCAGCTTCCTTGTATCTCGGATTATTCCTTATAATTGCTCAGTATTGGCAAGCAGGGAATTTAAAACAATTGTTGAAGAATGTAGTGGGCGTATTGTAGCGTGTCACTTTTAAGGAAACATGAAAACAAACCGAAAAGACATGATTCCATTCTAACTTCCTTTAGAGTGTTTTAATAGCTCATTACTTTTTGATAAAGGCATGCGAGAAAACTTAAAGCTTTAAGTTTTAATTTGCCATGAATTTTCATATGAAGAAGCTCACACTCCGCTGCAGAGTAAAAATTTCATTCTGGAAACATACAGCAGGCTGTGGCTAAGCCGTCTCAGCATACTCTTTCTGCTGGTTCTGCAAGGTCTCCAGGAGAGTTTCTGTGAAGTTTGGAAGGCGGGAGACGATATACTGGACCAACTGAAGCTGTGAGGACGGTTCGTGAGTCGTGCTTGGGTAAGCTCAGATGGTTAGAGCACTTGCCCCCGAAAGGCAAAGGTCCCGAGCTCGAACCTCGGTCCGGTACACAGTTTTAATGTGCCGTGAAGTTGCTTTTGTCACACTAGGCGCGCCCCACAAGATTATGTATGTGGGTTCTCGTGCTCCGGCGCACCCAAGTAGTCGGCGCGTATGCTTCCGTTTCAGATTTTGCCTCAGCGCTTGTCAAATTACGCATTTTGCCGTTATACTTTTGTAGAACTAAATTTTATGCGCAGGACAACATACTTCATCAATTGATTAGGTGGCAGTAAATGGGATTTTTGGGTAATTTACCGAAATTTCCAATATGGCATTTGTATATGCGATTTCAGTCTTTCTCGGCGTATTCCACTCATTGAAACGTTGCGACAAGACGACGCCACCACTCAGCTGATAACCCGAGAAGAATTCATTAATGGCATTTGCATTCCACAATTACCTTTTTTTTAAAAAAACAATTTTTATCAATAGGCCCTCCTTATAACTCACTTCCTGAATGGCAAAACATAACCTACCAATTTTTCCGAATGATTATGCAGTTTCTGAAATAAGTACATTAAATAAGTACGTTCACACGCTAATTGTCAGTACAATCGGCAGCGTCCGTCCAGTCCCGCTCGAGCTATAAACAAACATGGAAAACTGCCTATTGGCTTCTGTCTCGGGTTCTTCGGCCGACGTTCATCTAGTGATTTTTCTGACGTTTCGCCAGCACGAGTGGCTGGCATTGTCAAAGCTTCACCCTCCATTGCCGGTGGTAAACTGGAGCCGAGCTCGCGGCCGCAGACTATATGTACCTGGCGAACCAACGTCCGAGGACTGCTCCGCGGTCATTTCCGGTGCGGTTCTCCTCTTGCTACCTGCGACGGTCGTTCACTGCAGTACGGGAAGCCAGGATCCGTTTACCTCAAGGTTTTCCTCTTTCTTGTTCAAACTGTTCGCGTGTTATTGTATTTCTACAGCTTCTCTGAACAAGCGCGTGTGATAGTGCTTCTCTACAGCCAGAACTTCCGTGTCGGCGAATTTTATTACGTGGTCGGTCTCATTCAGTGTGTGCTCTGCCACGGCCGATTTCTCCACCTGCCCCAGCCTGCAATGTCGCTTATGCTCTTTGATCCTGGTGTTAATTGATCGTCCAGTCATTCCGACAAACTTTTCCGCATGTGCATGGTATACGGTATATTCCCGACATCGCAAGTGGGTCTCTTTTCTCCTCCGCCGAGTTTGTCAACAAGTGGCCACGAAAGCCTTAACAATTTTGTGAAACATGGAAAACACATCAATGGCTATGCACTATTGTCGGTGAAAATACGAATATCGGTATCACCAAAAACTCAGGTTATTTCGAAAGCTAACAGCGTACAAGTGGTTTCTTAGTTCAAGTCTGTAATGTTTTGACTGAACGTGTTTGATGGTTGGTAAGGCATTGGATGGCTGGTTCAAATGGCTATGAACACTATGCGACTTAACTTCTGAGGTCATCAGTCGCCTAGAACTTAAAACTAATTAAACCTAACTAACCTAAGGACATCACACACATCCATGCCCGAGGCAGGATTCGAACCTGTGACCGCAGCAGTCGCGCGGTTCCGGACTGAAGCGCCTAGAAACGCTTGGCCAGTCAGTGTCTTCGTGAGGTCCTGGATACTGTACGTATTGTTTAGTAAGAAGGATGCTAGGTAACAAGAAAAAATAGTGTTTTGCATAAAAGGTGGAACCTATATCCAATAATTTCAGCTGCCCTAAACTTCCCTCGTTTAGGGCATTACTTAATTAGCACATTAATTAATATGTAATGAAACGTTTGGAGCGGTTTTATACACGAGAGTTCGATTCTTCAGAGATTCTAGGATTTACTGGTTGCCTCATATTTTGCGACTGTTGTTTCCTGCGATTCGTCGCCAATAGGATAGTTGAACATTAATGAGACTTTGCGCCCAATTCGACGTGCCACGTTTCATTTGTTTACGTTGACGGTCCGTTGCCAGTACTTCCATGTAGCGTCGACATGTTGCGGGTCTCATAGCATTTCGTTACAGTTTTGTGGCGTGGGACCTTTCCTAGGTTCAACAGCCTCAGGGAGCTCCCACCGGTAAGAGGCCGGGCTCGCATTTGGGAGGATGGCGGTTCAGATGTCCGTCTGTCCGTCCATCTACATCTCGATGCTCTGCAAATCACATTAAAGTGCCTGGTAGAGGGTTCATTGAACCACCTTCACAATTCTCTGTCATTCCACACTCATGCTTTCCGTGATTACCTAAACAGTTTAAGGTAAATGCTAGGACTGTTCCCTCGGAAGGGCGCTGTACATTTCCTTGCCCTCTCAGAGTTTCTGCTCCCCCTCTAATAACCTCGTCTTCGACAGGATTTAATCGTCTTTCTTTCCTCTACAAATTTTCCGACGCTATCCTCCAGATAATTTGTGTGTGTCGCAAGGCCCTAAGTCACGAAATTACTTGTAAAATATAGCTGTTTCCGCCCATTAAGAACGTGGTGGTGTTTTCTGTCATGTGGGGAGGCCTTAGTTCTGTTGCTCGGCTCCAGACTGTAGCGCCTAGAACCGCACGGCCAAAGACATTGGAACCAACATTGTCATTTTGAATGGTCGATTGTTGATAGTAGTAAATTTCAATGAGGACTGTGCTGCGTGAAATATTGCTGTGTATTCTTTCTTCTGTAGATTACTGCAAGGCAGTAGTGTACGCGAACTGTACCGTTTTGTGTAAATACACTCCTGGAAATTGAAATAAGAACACCGTGAATTCATTGTCCCAGGAAGGGGAAACTTTATTGACACATTCCTGGGGTCAGATACATCACATGATCACACTGACAGAACCACAGGCACATAGACACAGGCAACAGAGCATGCACAATGTCGGCACTAGTACAGTGTATATCCACCTTTCGCAGCAATGCAGGCTGCTATTCTCCCATGGAGACGATCGTAGAGATGCTGGATGTAGTCCTGTGGAACGGCTTGCCATGCCATTTCCACCTGGCGCCTCAGTTGGACCAGCTTTCGTGCTGGACGTGCAGACCACGTGAGACGACGCTTCATCCAGTCCCAAACATGCTCAATGGGGGACAGATCCGGAGATCTTGCTGGCCAGGGTAGTTGATTTACACCTTCTAGAGCACGTTGGGTGGCACGGGATACACGCGGACGTGCATTGTCCTGTTGGAACAGCAAGTTCCCTTGCCGGTCTAGGAATGGTAGAACGATGGGTTCGATGACGGTTTGGATGTACCGTGCACTATTCAGTGTCCCCTCGACGATCACCAGTGGTGTACGGCCAGTGTAGGAGATCGCTCCCCACACCATGATGCCGGGTGTTGGCCCTGTGTGCCTCGGTCGTATGCAGTCCTGATTGTGGCGCTCACCTGCACGGCGCCAAACACGCATACGACCATCATTGGCACCAAGGCAGAAGCGACTCTCATCGCTGAAGACGACACGTCTCCATTCGTCCCTCCATTCACGCCTATCGCGACACCACTGGAGGCGGGCTGCACGATGTTGGGGCGTGAGCGGAAGACGGCCTAACGGTGTGCGGGACCGTAGCCCAGCTTCATGGAGACGGTTGCGAATGGTCCTCGCCGATACCCCAGGAGCAACAGTGTCCCTAATTTGCTGGGAAGTGGCGGTGCGGTCCCCTACGGCACTGCGTAGGATCCTACGGTCTTGGCGTGCATCCGTGCGTCGCTGCGGTCCGGTCCCAGGTCGACGGGCACGTGCACCTTCCGCCGACCACTGGCGACAACATCGATGTACTGTGGAGACCTCACGCCCCACGTGTTGAGCAATTCGGCGGTACGTCCACCCGGCCTCCCGCATGCCCACTATACGCCCTCGCTCAAAGTCCGTCAACTGCACATACGGTTCACGTCCACGCTGTCGCGGCATGTTACCAGTGTTAAAGACTGCGATGGAGCTCCGTATGCCACGGCAAACTGGCTGACACTGACGGCGGCGGTGCACAAATGCTGCGCAGCTAGCGCCATTCGACGGCCAACACCGCGGTTCCTGGTGTGTCCGCTGTGCCGTGCGTGTGATCATTGCTTGTACAGCCCTCTCGCAGTGTCCGGAGCAAGTATGGTGGGTCTGACACACCGGTGTCAATGTGTTCTTTTTTCCATTTCCAGGAGTGTATGAACTGCACGCTCCGTGACACACTTATTACTTTCTTTAGTGACTTAAGATTCTACAGCTGAGACTGATTCTTGGACAGTGTTTTACTAACTTGTCATGCAATGGCTTTACACATTATTTGACAAGATTCTTCTCTTCCAGGAGAACAGGAAGAAACAAGTTCCATGGGTGAAAGAAGTGCACTAGGATCTAGAAAAATGCGGGATCACGGCAGAAGAAATTGTGAACAGACAGATCTTAAGGAAAAATGTTGCGGAGGTGAAGGATTTTTTCGAGCAGAAAACGAGGAAGAACAGACAAGAGTATTCTCGGCAGAAGAACGTGCACGAGTGAGCCTACGGATGGAGTACTGGCGAAAGAGGAAGGAAGAGAACTTCAGAAAGTGAGTGAAGTTGTGTAAACGTAGCCCATAGATGGCTGTAACGAAAATAAACAAATAACAATAATCTGCTCAAAACGGTGTGATACGTAGACAGGCCTAAAAACTGGAGTGGAATTCTAACTCTTTGAAGATTAGTCACCGAGAACAAGGTTGCAGCGAAGAGAACGGCTCAACCTCAGTGTCTTGCACGTTATTGAAGTATTTCACTCCTAGTTTAATGCGTTGTGGCGTGGGAAACCCGATAACCAGGGTCGTGATGCTTGTGCATCGGTTACTAAGCGATTGAAGATGTGATTTTTTTACTCCCCACCCAGCTCTAAAATACCCGATCGTCGTCGTGATAAATGGTGTGAACATACAGTCCCGGTTTTCAAACGTTACCAGTAATGTCGACTATGAAAATACACAGCGCGAGTTATCTGAAGTTCAGGCTTGTATTTTCCGAAACAGTCAAGATGTTGCAATTCTCTTTTCACTAGAATGAGCTGTAAGAACATGGTCTCAAAATGGCGAATAGTCTCTTGTCATGGTAATCTTTATTAGACAGATAATGGTTACAACTTTGGTGTTTTTTTTTCCAAAATGAGGACATATTGTAGTAATTTCTGCTACTAGAATCTTAGATCTCGACGGCGTTCCTCATGTTACTTCGACAGATAGTTTTGGAGAAATTACTGCATTTGGAATGTAGGATTCCTCTGTTTCGAACATCAAACTGATTGCTGTCTTGTGCAGAAGTTCGTGATTTCATACGGAAATATGACGCGCCGGATAAGGAAAAGCACTTTCTTGAAGGGGGCAGGGGAAATGCAGCCATGTGTTCACTAACGCAATTTGAAATTTGCGTCACAATTCGCTGCACCAGGCTTCGAGCGACCCGACATCCGAGTACGAGAATCCCGTATGGTACGGCGATCTTCTGCGATCAGTTTGATGTTCAAAACAGAGTAATCCTTATTTATAAATATGATTTCTCTGAAACTACCAGTCGGATTTCGAAGAGAAGTGCCTTTATTTTCTCTCTTTCAGGTCTATGACGCTAGCAGCGGAAATTACGGTTGTTAAGGTCTTCATTTCGCAGACTGGTTTTATGCAACTCTTCACTCTAATCTATCCTGTTGAAGTTTCTTTATCTCTGCATAACTATTGCACTTCTGCAACCAATATCGATTTTAAACTGCTTACTGCAGGCAAACTTGGTTTCCATTCACCGCTTTACAATGCTTACCGCCCCGCCCCTTCCACACATTCACTTCCCTCTATTGCGAAGTCTGCTATCCATTTATGCATCTGAATGTGTCTTATTAACCTATTCCTTCTTTTCGTCAAGTTTTGTTTTATGAATTTCCTTCTTTCCCCATTAGATTCAGCACGTCCTTGTAGAATCTCCAGTATTTTCCTGTACCTCCACGTTTCCAAACCTTCTGTTTGTCTGAAGTGTTTATCGTCCACGTATCAAACAAATACCTACCCAAAAGTCTTCCCAACACTTCAATACGTTCACATCGAATATAAATTTGTGTGTCTGAGAAGTGCTTTCATCCTATTATCACTCTGCACTTTACACCTTCTCTGCTTAGGCCATCGTCAAATTTTTGCTGCTGAAATAGCAAAAATAATATACTTCATTTAGCGTTAATTTTCTAGTAGAATTCCCTCAGCATTTAACTATACTTCATTTCATTATTCATTTTTTACTTTCATCGATTATCCCCATATAGCCTCTTATCAAACGAGAACCCATTCCGTTTAACTGCTATTCCAACACCTCAGCCCGCCTCTGATTGAGGTCTGCCGACAAAATTCTAATTCAGAGGTTTAATTTCTTCTCCTTGGACGTCAATTCCCTTTCTACATTCCGGGGATATGCTATAACCAGGTCTCATTCCCTTTTCAACCATTGCTTGCCTTTCATGCCTTTCAACTTATACAACTGCGGCCTAATCTATAAAAGTTGTCGATAACTATTCGCTACCTGCATTTTTTCCTCGTTACCTCCAGAATTACAAAGAGCAGAAATTGTTATAATTTCCTTTGAAATAACGAAGTTGGTACGGAAAGCTCTACAAGAAATGTTGCTACGACAAGAGACTACACGTCGTTTTTGAGAATTTTCTTAGAATTCACGTGAAGGATAAGAGAATTGCGATATCTTAAACAGATATGGAAGCGTACGTGACTCACAACGCATAGCACATTAATACACTACTGGCCATTAAAACTGCTACACCAAGAAGAAATACATATGATAAACGGGTATTCATTGGTCAAATATATTATACTAGAACTGACATGTGATTACATTTTCACGCAATTTGGGTGCATAGATCCTGAGAAATCAGTACCCAGAACAACCACCTCAGGCCTTAATAACGGCCTTTATACGCCTGGGCATTGAGTCAAACAGAGCTTGGATGGCGTGTACAGGTACAGCTCCCCATGCAGCTTCAACACGATACCACAGTTCATCAAGAGTAGTGACTGACGTATTGTGATGAGCCACTTGCTCGGCCACCATTGACCAGACGTTTTCAGTTGGCGAGAGATCTGGAGAATGTGCCGGCCAGGGCAGCAGTCGAACATTTTCTGTATCCAGAAAGGCCCGTACACGACTTGCAACATGCGGTCGTGCATTATCCTCCTGAAATGTAGGGTTTAGGGTTCGAATGAAGGGTAGAGCCACAGGTCGTAACACATCTGAAATGTAACGTCCATCGTTCAAAGTGCCGTCAATGCGAACAACAGGTGACCGAGACGTGGAACCAATGGTATCCTATACCATCACGCCGGGTGATACGCCAGTATGGCGATGACGAATACACACTTCCAATGTGCAATCACCACGATGTCGCCGAACACGGATGCGACCATCATGATGCTGTAAACAGAACCTGGATTCATCTCAAAAAATGACGTTTTGCCATTCGTGCACCCAGGTTCGTCGTCGACTACACCATCGCAGGCGCTCCTGTCTGTGATGCAGCGTCAAGGGTAACCGCACCCATGGTCTCAGAGATGATAGTCCGAGCTGCTGCAAACGTCGTCGAACTGTTCGTGCAGATGGTTGTTGTCTTGCAAACGTCCCCATCTGTTGACTCCGGGATCGAGACGTGGCTACACGATCCGTTACAGTCATGCGCATAAGATGCCTGTCATCTCGACTGCTAGTGATACGAGGCCGTTGGGATCCAGCACGGCGTTCCGTATTACCCTCCTGAACCCACCGATTCCATATTCTGCTAACAGTCATTGGATCTCGACCAACGCGAGCAGCAATGTCGCGATACGATAAACCGCAATCGCGATAGGCTACAATCCGACCTTCATCATAGTCGTAAACGTGATGGTACGCATTTCTCCTCCTTGCACGAGGCATCACAACAACGTTTCACCAGGCAACGCCGGTCAACTGCTGTTTGCGTATGAGAAATCGTTGGAAACTTTCGTCATGTCAGCACGTAGGTGGTGTCGCCACCGGCGCCAACCTTGTGTGAATGCTCTGAAAAGCTAATCATTTGCATATCACAGTATCTTCTTCCTGTCGGTTAAATTTCGCGTCTGTAGCACGTCATCTTCGTGGTGTAGCATTTTTAATGGCCAGTAGTGTAGTATGCGACTATTCTCTAGGAAGCAAAAACTAGTTTTGTTTTCACTGATCTCTAATAATGAAAAAAAGGGGAATTGTATTACTTGGTACGGTACACGGCTTTGGTGACAGGAAGCAGAGGACTGACACGATGTGTGTAGTAGCCACGACACGAGGTGTGTCGTTTACATGCGTCTGGCGCTGGCCCGAGAGACACGTTCGCCCGTGATAGGATCTCAAGTTTTGTTTCTTGCGCGAAAACCTAGCCTCCCTAAGCTCCCAATATACTTGAATTCGCCCCCACAGGGCAATCTGAGGCCGGTCTTTGCGCGTTGGACGACGAAGAGGTTGGCAGAAATAGCCGTGCGTTCTACTGCCAGTACCAACAATACTGACGGACACACGTGCATTCTCGGCCACAGTGCAATCCACGAATGAAGATGCAACAGCTAGGAACATCTTTCAGAGGTGAACAGAGATCGTGTTATAATTTGTTCAACGAATATAATAGCACATAAATTAATTCGCGTTCCACAATGATAAGCTATATAAACAATAGCTCTGCTTTTTTTTATATCATCAGGTGACTAAAAAAAAATTTCAATTGTTCATTGCAAATTACTCTTGTCGTTAGATACAGTTCCCTTTTGTGGCCGGCCGCGGTGGTCTAGCGGTTCTAGGCGCTTAGTCCGGAGCCGCGCGACTGCTACGGTCGCAGGTTCGAATCCTGCCTCGTGATGGCTGGGTGTTGTGTGCTGTCCTTATGTTAGTTAGGTTTAAGTAGTTCTAAGTTCTAGGGGACTGATGACCATAGATGTTAAGTCCCATAGTGCTCAGAGCCATTTGAACCCTTTTGTGGTTACAAGATATTTTTATTCCTTTAGTTGCAGATTGTTGTTCACTCTATGTATACAGACGAGAAGAATTGTCTTGTCACACTTCCCTGGGGCACTGCTGACGACACCCTTGTCTCTGATGAACATTCGCCGTACAGAGCAACGTACAATTTCTTATGTTCCTTATTCTTTTGGACGTACAGTGCCATTCCCTACAAAAATCATGTTGCACAATTGCAGCTTAACTGCACCTGTTGATTTGCTGTCGACTAAGCCCACATTGGGTAATGAAAGAGTCAGCTAGTTAGGTGCCCCATCTATGTAGGCTCTCAGAGGTTGGTACACCAGGGAGTCCTCTCCCGGCAGCCATATGAATCGGCAACTTTCAGTTAGCGCCAAGTTTCCGGTGCGTTAAGCAGAAATTCATCCCACGCTTCTGCCTCTATTTATTTGGAAGATTGTCCGATGAATATTTACGAAACACCTGGTAGTTTTGGAACTACGTCAGCACACAGCCATGGTCGGTCATACTGCATTTTGTCTTGGAACATTCCATCGCCTTTCCGGCATACTAATAATACTGTCACATCGAGAGTTTTTATTGGAAACAAGTGTTTTACTCAACTGACAGCAGAAATGAAAATAGTCTGAATAAGGGTAGAGTTTAGCTTTCCCGTAGCATCAACTGATGGACTACTACTTAATTTGAACATGTACTGGAAAATGAATCGGTTATGGCCTTGGCAAATGAACCAGACCGGCATTCGCATGAAATGATGCGGGAAAACTGTCGCGTATGGCGGAGGTCCTGCGAGCAGACGATGATCATAATGCGTAGGTAAGACCAAACCATGGCTGACAGAAACTTGTGGACGTCATTTATAATGAATCACTTACATCTGTATTCCGCAGGCCTTTGTACGGTGTGAAGTTCAAATGGCTCTGAGCACTATGGGACTTAACATCTGAGGTCATCAGTCCCCTAGAACTTAGAACTACTTAAACCTAACTAACCTAAGGACCTCACACACACATCTTTGCGTGAGGCAGGATTCGAACCTGCGACCATATTCGTCGCGTGGTTCCAGACTATAGCGTCCAGAACCGCTCGGCCACCTCGGCCGGGTCGCTGTGAGGTGGACAGCATACATTGTACAAGAAAATAATTCTCCCTTTTTGTTCCAGTGACACCTAGTGCACGAGAAAGAACATTTTTGGTACGTCCCTTTGTTCATCAGTATTCCTTTTACTTATACCCACGTTATCATTACTCAAGATGCATTTTTCTTTAGATATAATGGAGCGTGGGTTCTCAGAATAATGAGAATAAGGCTTTTCGCGATGAACAGAGCCTTTCTTGTTGCGTCTCCTTGTGTGTCACTCGAGCTAAGAAAACACAAACCAATCACGAAGCGCGAGCAGCTCTTCTTTGACTCTTCTCCACCTCGTTTACAAATCCTGCTGGATTCGGCTTCCGGGCAGACGTACAATACTGTAATACGTGGCCGAACGAGCGTTTTGTGAACGATCTCTTTCGTGTGTAATTATGCTTCCTTGTGATTCTTCCGGTAAATATTTCTCAGTCTGGCATCTGCGTACCCCATCTACCGGCTACTTATCGGTTCCACTTTATATCAGTCCGTGCACGTACTCATAAATATTTGAGATTTGTAACTGTACCAAGCGAAGTGGCGCAGTGGTTAGCACACTGGGCTCCCATTCGAGAGGACGACGGTTCATATCTGTGCCACGACGGTTCCTTTGAAATGGCGCGTCCAGTTTCCTTCCCCACCCTTGAAATAATCCGAGCTTGTGCTGCGTCTCTAATGACCTCGTTCCAGACGGAAGTTAAACCCTGATCTTCCTTCCTGCAGTTGCAAGTGATTCAACTGTTTGATGACAGATCTTGTAATCAATTTACGCCCATAACATTACAATTTATTATGTCAAAAGTCAGCTGCAGTCTTTGATCAGCACCCTCACCTTTAAATCTTTGTAACAATTTCATATCGCTGCGATCTTCCTGGGCAAAACGTCTAAATTGCACACAGACTCACATTGAAATTCCGGCGGCACATCGACGAAACGTAACGTTGCGTCCAGCCGCAATGAAATGGTACCAACAGTTTTACCTAGGCCGTGCTGACGTAGGCAATACCCACTGTGGGAAGGCCAGCGGTATCGACAACGGACGACAATGTCCAGGCAATGAAGGAACTGACTCGCAGCAATCACATATATTCTAACAATGAGAACATTCTCAGCGCGTTTCTCAAATGGCTCCGTGACCAGGTAGCCCATTTCGACCGTCGAAGAACCGAGCAATTAATGGAACTTTCCGATCGTTGTGTGCATAGACTTGCTGATCACCTTGAAAAATAATGTCACTGTCGAGCGTTGTGCAACATTCAGTAAAGGATACTAGACCTGCCACAATAACGTGTAACACTCTTTTTTTCTTTTTTCTTTTTTCTTTTTTTTCAAGTCTGGCGTATTTTGAAATGACAGACAGAGGAAATTCTTGTGACATGAGTCCTTTATTTGCATCTAAATACACTACTGGACATTAAAATTGCTATACCACGAAGACGACGTGCTACAGACGCGAAATTTAACCGACAGGAAGAAGATGCCGTGATATGCAAATGATTAGCTTTACAGAGCATTCACACAAGGTTGGCGCCGGTGGCGACACCTACAACGTGCCGACATGAGGAAAGTTTCCAACCGATTTCTCATACACAAACAGCAGTTGACCGGCGTTGCCTAGTGAAACGTCGTTGTGATGCCTCGTGTAAGGAGGAGAAATCCGTACTATCACGTTTCCGACTTTGATAAATGTCGGATTGTAACCTATCGCTATTGCGGTTTATCGTATCGCGACTTTGCTGCTCACGTTGGTCGAGATCCAATGATTGTTAGCAGAATATGGAATCGGTGGATTCAGGAGGGTAATGCGGAACGCCGTGCTGGATCCTAACGGCCTCGTATAACTAGCAGTCGAGATAACAGGCATCTTATCCGCATGGCTGTAACGGATCGTGCAGCCACGTCTCGATCCCTGAGTCAACAGTTGGGGACGTTTGCAAGACAACAACATCTGCACGAACAGTTCGGCGACGTTTGCATCAGCATGGACTATCAGCTCGGAGACCATGGCTGCGGTCACCCTTGATGCTGCATCACAGACAGGAGCGCTTGCGATGGTGTACTCAACGACGAACCTGGGTGCACGAATGGCAAGACGTCATTTTTTCGGATTAATCCAGGTTCTGTTTACAGCATCATGATGGTCGCATCAGTGTTTGGCGACATCGCGGTGAACGCACACTGGAAGCGTGTATTCGTCATCGCCACACTGGCGGATGACCCGGCGTGATGATGTGGGGTGTCGTTGGTTACACGTCTCGGTCACCTCTTGTTCGCATTGACGTCACTTTGAACAGTGGACGTTACATTTCAGATGTGCTACGACCCGTGGCTCTACCCTTCATTCGATCCCTGCGAAACCCTACATTTCAGCAGGATAATGCACGACCGCATGTTGCAGGTCCTGTACGGGCCTTTCTGGATACAGAAAATGTTCGACTGCTGCCCTGGCCAGCACATTCTCCAGATCTCTCGCCAACTGAAAACATCTGGTCAACGGTGGCCGAGCAACTGGCTCGTCACAGTCACTACTCTTGATGAACTGTGGTATCGTGTTGAAGCTGCATGGGCAGCTGTACCTGTACACGCCATCCAAGCTCTGACTCAATGCCCAGGCGTATCAAGGCCGTTGTTACGGCCACAGGTGGTTGTTCTGCGTACTGATTTCTCAGGAGCTACGCACCCAAATTGCATGTAAATGTAATCACATGTCAGTTCTAGTATAATATATTTGTCCAATGAATACCCGTTTATCATCTGCATTTCTTCTTGGTGTAGCAATTTTAATGGCCAGTAGTGTATTTTCCCTAAATGCTTATCTATCTGGAGCCCCCACTCCGCCACTTCCATTACGGGCCAAACCCTGCGTATACCATTAACTTACTGGTATTCAATAATCGGGCAGACAAGTGTTTTGTAAGCTACCCTCTTTCGTGGGTCCATTCATGTGTCCTTAGCGCATTGCCAACTAATCTCAGCGTTAGTTTAATGTGGTTGCTTCACTTCAGTCTGCTAACAGTGAATACACTCTGATAGTTCACGGCTGTTACTGTGTACAGTGGTTGAGCGCTAATATCGCAATCTAACAACAGTGAACCTTTCCCATTTTTATGCACAATACGCTACATATTTTATTTATGGGGAGGGTCGACTGCCAGTGTCTGCACGTCACCTCGCTCCTCTGCAGATCTTCCTGCATTTCGCTACTTTTTTCTGCGTTAAGGTAAAAAAAATAAACTTAACTCCGCCCGAACAGGCCATGAAGGCCTAACGTCACCGAAAGGCCGCCGTGTCACCCTCAGACCACAGGCGTCATTGGATGCGGATATAGAGGGGCGTGTAGTCAGCACACCGCTGTCCCGGACGTACGTCACTTTACGAGACCGTCCCCGTAAGGTTGATGGGCCCAAATTTCATGACTTTAGTAGGTTAGGGCCTGTATAAGCCCCGAAAAGTTACGGAAAAGGCTAAAAGTTTGTATATGCATTTCTTAATTTATTCTCCACTTGTAGGCAACTTACAATTACATTGTTGCAACGTACTAACTCCGGCGTACTAACTCCGGCGTACTAACTCCGGCGTACTAACTCCGGCGTACTTACTCCGGCGTACTTACTCCGGCGTACTTACTCCGGCGTACTTACTCCGGCGTACTTACTCCGGCGTACTTACTCCAGTATTTGACATAAACGCCGTAAAATCAGAAATACAAAAAAGGTGTTCGCGATTTCGTCTACCATAAAAAATTCTCAAAAATTAATTTAAACGCATTTTACCATTGTAACATTACCAAACCCTTTCACTATTACAAATCTCTCTAAGGCCATGAATGAAAAATGTTTTCAATTTATTTTCGGCGTTCTAAATGTGTCTCTCATATGAATGGGTGTGTCTGGATAGACCAGAGCATGTTTCACGATAATAAACCAAGCACTTCGTGCAACGAATCCATTTCTCTCCGCTTGCCTTTTTCGGTAGGAAAAAGTAAAATCATCTCTCTAAATAGAAAATTTCAGTAACAGTTACAAATTTCGTCCCCGGGATGAAAATCGGACCTACAAGAGACATTACCAACATCCCCAGATTTATTATAATGGCCGACGGGGCAACATAGGCCAAACCGTCGACAGTAGGGATTACACGCCAGAATCTACAACACACGACCGAGATAAATGGTTCAAATGGCTCTGAGCACTACGGGACCTAACATCTGAGGTCATCAGTCCCCTAGAACTTAGAACTAGTTAAACCTAATTAACCTAAGGACATCACACACATCCATGCCCGAGGCAGGATTCGAACCTGCGACCGTAGCAGTCGCGCCGTTCCGGACTGAAGCGCCTAGAAACGCTCGGCCACCGCGGCCGGCACGACCGAGATAACGATCAATTTTTGAACACAAACCAGTGCTCTTACTAGGAATAGCATGCTGTTAATCTGACTGCTGCACTAACTCATTTGAGTGTAAAAAGATGAAGTCCCTCGTACACGTAAGCTAAACGTGCTGCAAACGACAGACACTTGACTGTCACGTAGGCACTCACAATTAAACAATTCTTACTAACTGTGAAAACCGGAAATTCCTAGAGGGACGAAATTGGGAGCAGTGACGATGCTAGGGCCCCGTTACCTTATGCTAATCGCATCATCCATAGGCAGGGTCAAGGAGTTTTGAACCTTAAGCCGTCGGCACACGGACCGTGCTGTCGAACGTTAACGTTGAGCGTGCCAAGTTCAACGTGCTGCTGAACGCTCAGAAAGGATGCGCCTTGTGCATACGGTACGTGGGCCCCAACGTGGTGTACGCGATCGCAACGCGCTCCAGCGGCAGTTGAGGGATGTTTCTAGTTCGTAAATCACACTGTTCACTCAACGGGAGGGCGTAAAATTCCCACGTTAGCTCTATTAAAGCGCATATTTCCTCCATCGCCCACGAAAAGGAAATTACCATGTCCAATCAATAAGGACACAGACTTATAAAAGTTCCATTACAAACAGTGCGGTACAAATTTGGAATACTTCTCCGCATAAGGTAAACATTGTTTCATCATTCCCACATTTTAGTAAAACCCCAAGGTCAGCCTTACTTGATCACTACCCAGTAGCAGAATCTTTGCGACATGTGAATTACGAAGTGTAAAAGAAAAAGGAACAAAGTTGTCCTGTAGATTAAGCCAATCGAACAAAATCACCCCTCAAAAAAGGTGAATTTATATTTACATAACATCAAATTATAGCATTTACTTATATTAAACTAATAGTAGAGTATCAGAACCTAATAAAAACACGAATGTTACGAAAAAAAAATTAGAAGTGTTATGACGCGAACCACCACCCCAATTAAAACTGATTATTGTACAAAGACGCTACTCATTACGCTAATCCTACCACACAATTCTTGAATGTAATCATATTGTATTACCCATGCTATAAACGTTAATCGTACATAATTATGTTACTAATTGTAATTTAATTATAACAAATTGTACCAAGGATAATACGTTTTGGGTGGATCTTCAGTGTGTCGCTGTCTTCAAATAGCCTTTTCTCATAATACGCAAGTTACAATAATTCTTTTGTAACAAATATGATGTTTCTCATTATTTTATTGGAACAAATCACACAACTAACAACGGATTTTCCAGTGATTCTCAATTTGCTGGTGCTCAGAAACGGCAAATATACATACAGGCTTGAAATGAATGCTAATATGGCGCCTCACAACTCTGTACTGAAGGGTGACGGCGTGCGTGTGACGTAGATGGCGTTGTGCCATCTCATTGGTTAACGCTCAGACGCACGCTCAGAATACCTGACATGCCAGAAATTGCTCTGCACGTTCGGAAAGACTCCCGAACGTGCTGTTCCACGCTATGACGTCAGAAACTCGGCACGCTCAACGTTCAACGTTCGGATGCACGCGTTTTTATTAGGTTCTGATACTTCATTATTAGTTTAATATAAGTATATGCTATAATATTTGATGTTATATAAATATAAATTCACTTTTTTTTTTAGGAGTGACTATTCGCTTGGCTTAATCTACAGGACAGCTTGCGCTACTTGTATAAAGATATCTTGCTCCTTTTTCTTTTACGCTTCGTAATTCACATGTTGCAAAGATTCTGCTACTGGGTAAGAACAGTATTCAAGTAAGACTGACCTTGGGGTTTCACTAAAATGTGGAAATGATGAAATAATGTTTGTCTTATGCGGAGAACTATTCCAAATTTGTACCACACTGTTTGTAATGGAACTTTTATAAGCCTGTGTCCTTATTGATTGGACATGGTACTTTCCTTTTCATGAACGATGGAGGAAATGTGCGTTTTAATAGTTCTAACGTGGTAATTTTACGCGCGCCCGTTGAGTAAACAGTGTGATTTGCGAACTAGAAACATCTCTCAAACTGCCGCTGGAGTGCGTTGCGATCGCGTATACCACGTTGGGTCCCACGTACCGTGTGCACAAGTCGCATCGTTCCTGAGCGTCCAGCAGCACGTTGAAGTTGGCACGCTCAACGTTAACGTTCGACAGCACGGTCCGTGTACCGACGGCTTTACGCTAGATGTCTTCCCCAACAGCAATAGTATCTTCCAGCAGCATAACTGTGCGTATCACAAGGCCAGGATGATGCTGCAACGGTTTGAGGAGAACGACAGTGAACTCACGTTGATGTCTTTGCCATCAAGTTCGGTTTATCTGAATCCAATGAAACCCTGCTGGGACGCCAGGCACCAGCTCCGCGCCCACAGACCAATCGCCCGTAAACAACGGAAAGTGTGTGACCTGTGCTGAGGCGTCTACTGCCACAAATCTCTGTACATCTATAAAGTACTAGGACCTGGAAGAGCAGCTGAACGGAATGGACAGTGTCTTGAAAGGAAGATATAAGACGAACATCAACAAAAGCAAAACGAGGATAATGGAATGTAGTCGAATTAAGTCGGGTGATGCTGAGGGAATTAGATTAGGAAATGAGACACTTAAAGTAGTAAAGGAGTTTTGCTATTTGGGGAACAAAATAACTGATGATGGCCGAAGTAGAGAGGATATAAAATGTAGACTGGCAATGGCAACGAAAGCGTTTCTGAAGAAGAGAAACTTGTTAACATCGAGTATAGATTTAAGGGTCAGGAAGTCGTTTCTGGAAGTACAAGGTGCATTCAAGTTCTAAGGCCTCCGATTTCTTTTCTAATTAACTACTCACCCGAAATCGATGAAACTGGCGTTACTTCTCGACGTAATCGCCCTGCAGACGTACACATTTTTCACAACGCTGACGCCATGATTCCATGGCAGCGGCGAAGGCTTCTGTACGAGTCTGTTTTGACCACTGGAAAATCGCTGAGGCAATAGCAGCACGGCTGGTGAATGTGAGGCCACAGAGAGTGTCTTTCATTGTTGGAAAAAGCCAAAAGTCACTAGGAGCCAGGTCAGGTGAGTAGGGAGCATGAGGAATCACTTCAAAGTTGTTATCACGAAGAAACTGTTGCGTAACGTTAGCTCGATGTGCGGGTGAGTTTGTCTTGGTGAAACAGCACATGCGCAGCCCTTCCCGGACGTTTTTGTTCCAGTGCAGGAAGGAATTTGTTCTTCAAAACATTTTCGTAGGATTCACCTGTTACTGTAGTGCCCTTTGGAATGCAATGGGTAAGGATTACGTCCTCGCTGTCCCAGAACATGGACACCATCATTTTTCAGCACTGGCGGTTACCCGAAATTTTTTTGGTGGCGGTGAATCTGTGTGCTTCCGTTGAGCTGACTGGCGCTTTGTTTCTGGATTGAAAAATGGCATCCACGTCTCATCCATTGTCACAACCGACAAAAAGAAAGTCCCATTCGTGCTGTCGTTGCGCGTCAACATTGCTTGGCAACGTGCCACACGGGCAGCCGTGTGGTCGTCTGTCAGCATTCGTGGCACCCACCTGGATGACACTTTTCGCATTTTCAGGTCGTCATGCAGGATTGTATGCACAGAACCCACAGAAATGCCAACTCTGGAGGCGATCTGTTCAACAGTCATTCGGCGATCCCCCAAAACAATTCTCTCCACTTTCTCGATCGTGTCGTTAGACCGGCTTGTGTGACCCCGAGGTTGTTTCGGTTTGTTGTCACACAATGTTCTGCCTTCATTAAACTGTCGCACCCACGAACGCACTTTCGACACATCCATAACTCCATCACCACATGTCTCCTTCAACTGTCGAATTTCAATTGGTTTCACACCACGCAAATTCAGAAAACGAATGATTGCACGCAGTTCAAGTAAGGAAAACGTCGCCATTTTAAGTATTTAAAACAGTTCTCATTCTCGCCGCTGGCGGTAAAATTCCATTTGCTATACGGTGCTGCCATCTCTGGGACGTACTGACAATGAACGCGGCCTCATTTTAAAACAATGCGCATGTTTCTATCTCTTTCCAGTCCGGAGAAAAAAAATCGGTGGCCTTAGAACTTGAATGCACCTCGTATTTGTATAGTGTAGCCATGTATGGAAGTGAAACGTGGACGATAAATAGTTTGGACAAGAAGAGAACAGAAGCTTTCGAAATGTGGTGTTCCAAAAGAATGCTGAAGAGTAGATGGGTAGATCAAATAACTAATGAGGAGGTATTGAATAGAATTGGAGAGAAGAGAAATTTGTGGCACAACTTGACTAGAAGAAGGGATCGGTTGGTAGGGCATATTCTGAGGCATCAAGGGATCAGCAATTTAGTATTGGAAGGCATTGTGGTGGGAGACGAAGAGATGAATACACTAAACAGTTTCAGAAGGATGTAGGTTGCAGTAGGTACTGGGAGATGAAGAACGTTGCACAGGATAGAGTAGCATGGAGAGCTGCATCAAACCAGTCTCTGGACTGAAGACCACAACAACAACACTAGTTACATCCATGGCACACAGAATCACTGCTGAATAACGTTCCAGTGGTGGACCAACGCGCTTTTAGCTAGGTGGTCACAATGTTTTGGCTCATCATTGTATGAACTTCGTTCTTTCGCACATTCGCTTGATGTAACCTCGAAACATGAGCCAGCAAAAAAAAATAAATAAATAAATAAATAAATAAATCCCCTGCTAAACGCCAAGTGAGAAAAGAGTAAGATTCCTTTTGGCGTCAAACGTTTCAGCAGCAGACATTCATCGTCAGTTGTGTAAAGTCCAAACGTTACGAGCGAAGGCGTTGAGCGGCAACGGGTCAGATTTTAAGAGTGATATAATAAACATTCGTGATGAAGAGAAGAATGGTGGGACTTCTGTTGTGAGTGATGATCCTTTCCGGAAATTTGACGAAATAGTTCGTGGGAACCGGAGATACACTGTCTCTAAACGTTTTGCACAATTCCCGCAACTTTCTCGTACGGTTTTGTACGAGGTTATCACTGGTGATTTAGGCTACCGAAAGATCTGTGCTCGGTCGGCACCGAAGTTGCTCACTGAGGACCACAAAACCAAACGAATGGGCTCTGCCTTACACTTCTTTTCACGCTACGACGGTGGTGGTTTTCTGAAGAATATTATGGCAAGTGACGAAACTTGGGTACGATAAGTAAAAGCTGAAACCAAACAGTTCATGCCTTGGGGCCATACCAGTTCTCCATGCAAGCCGAAGAAAGTCTGCCAAACTTTGTCATCGAGAAAGACTATGGCGACGGAATTTTTTTTTATTTTCTTGGGGTGAGGGGGAGGGGGGGGGGATGCCGCGCCGTACAGTTGGGAAGAACCGATCGATAAAAACCAACATCGGGATATCAGTTCTAAACTACCGGTATTTGCTTGGTCTCGGTTATAACACATCTTTTTATTTTTTACTAATAACCAAGTAAATAACATAAATATCAATTAGCCATAGCAGCAGTGCTAAATTTATTTTTAAATAAACCTTTTTTAAAAAAACGACTTATTTTTATTTGTAAAATTTCCACTGCTTTGAAATATTGTAATATTATAGAAAATGGGAAAAGCGATCATTGCTATTTTAGTAGAAATGCCGTCAGAAACGACAATGACACTCATGGGATAAGAATTGATGTACAGAATTGCTGAGCGTGGCCTAATGGATGTGTACATATAGTGCGGGACACTTGCCCCAGTCTGTGTAGTGGTTTGTCGCTGCCGTCGTCGGACATTAATTGTATTACGGAATGGCATCATCCCTAGTAGTCCGACCCCGATAGCTGAGTGGTCAGCGCGACGAATATGAGTCCTAAGGGCCAGGGTTCGATTCCCGGCAGGGTCGGAGATTTTCTCCGCTCAGGGACTGGGTGTTGTGTTGTCCTAATAATCATGATTTCATCCCCATCGACGCGCAAGTCGCCGAAGTGGCGTCAGATCGAAAGACTTGCACCCGGCGAACGGACTACCCGATGGGAGACCCTAGTCACACTACGATCATCCCTGCTCTGGAAGAATTTTATGAAGTGCAATATCAGTGAAGCAAAATGTTCCACTGGTTTTAGAAGAACAGGAGGAGCCACAACAAACTTGCGACACTGTACAAGGAGAAAACTGAACAGTTCATTCATAGTTTACAATAAAAATTGAAAGTAGCTTGTCTGTGTCTGCACAAATCTTAAACTTAAGTTTTCAGCCTCTAGCACTGAGCATTCGTAACGCCCAAATAGCGGTACGATTCTCCATTACAACATGACTTTTGAGCAGAGTACCCGAAAAATTAGAACCAATAGGAGAAGAATGGTTGAGTTTTTGTAGTTCTCCACCACATCACTTTTCGAGAAAAGCAGTGAATAGTCGACGGACTAAGTTTTCTTTTATTTGACTATGTATCCTGAAACTGAGGGAGTCCAGATTTTTTCGATCTTTGTTCGATTTCTTCGTTTATTACAGGAAAAAAAGAATAAAAAACGAAAATCGATTATTTGAGAAACATGTTATTCTGAGCGTCTTTAACACTCAGATTCAAGTGGCGTTGGGGGAAAAAAAAGAAAAACAAAAGATATAACTGAAAAACGGTCGTTTGAGCGATATCCGCCATCCGTATGCCGAGGGAGTTTTACTGGTTGAATAAATGGAGCGTAAAACTGACGATCATTTCAGATGCCTACCGTGAAACTTCCAAACTTAAGCGAGCCATTCAGAACAAACGTCGCGGTATGCTGATAAAAAAAATATCCGCTACTGTGTTTCTGCATGATAACTCTCGCCCTCATAGTGCTCGAAAAACTCTCTAGAGATTTTTGAATCAGTTCAAATGGGGCGTTTTTGAAATGAAATGAAATGATCGTATCGCATTGTTGGCTGGAAGGTCCCATGCGGGGAAGTTCGGCCGCCGTATTTGCAAGCCCCTTTTAACTGACGCCACTTCGGCGACTTGCGAGCCAATGATGATGAAATGATTATGAAGGACATACAGCACCCAGTCACCACGAGGAAGAGAAAATCCCTGACCCCTCCGGGAATCTAACTCGGGACACCGTGCGCGGGAAGACAACGAGCTGTGGACTGGCGTTTTTGATCGTCCCCCATACAGCTCAGACATAGCACCAAGTGATTTTCATCTCTTCGCTCATGTGAAGGACTGGCTTGCGTCGCAGCACATCAATAACGACGGCGGACTTTTTCAAAGTGGCCTGAGGGACTGGCTACACTTCCAGACGGCAGAATTTTATGAAGAAGGAACTTATTAGCGAAACGCTACGACAAATGGTTACATTTAAACGGTGCCTATGTTGAAACCGTAGCAAAAAGTTGTAGTTCCAAGACGTATACAATAATTTTTTTCATGCAAGTTTGTAAGTAGACTGTTTAGGTTTTTATGTTGGTAACGCCGCGTAGCGCTCTGTATGAAAATCACTGGCTGTGCTGTGTGCAGTCTGTGGCTAGTTTGCATTGTTGGAACTTTTGCTATTGTAGTGTTGGGCAGGTGGATGTGAACAGCGCGTAGCGTTGTGCAGTT
This sequence comes from Schistocerca piceifrons, assembly GCF_021461385.2. Lineage (NCBI taxonomy): Eukaryota > Metazoa > Arthropoda > Insecta > Orthoptera > Acrididae > Schistocerca > Schistocerca piceifrons. Next base: position 946,045,553 of record NC_060140.1, on the reverse strand, counting down.
GGAGGTGAGCCGCCAGCAGTGGTGGATGTAGGGAGAGAGATGGCGGGGTTCTGAGAGCGGACAATTTGGACGTGTGTCCATCAAAGACAGTAAATTTGTAATACTGGAGATATATATATATATATATATATATATATATATATATATATATATATATATTAGTGCCTTCAGTAGTTTGAATCTTTTATTTAGCTTGCAGTATTGGCGCTTGCTGTAATGCAGTAGTTCGAGTAACGAAGATTTTTGTGAAGTAAGTGATTCATGAAAGGTATAGACTATTGTTAGTCAGGGCCATTCTTTTGTAGGGATTATTGAAAGTCTACATCTACATCGACATCCATACTCCGCAAGCCACCTGACGGTGTGTGGCGGAGGGTGCCTTGAGTACCTCTATCGGTTCTCCCTTCTATTCCAGTCTCGTATTGTTCGTGGAAAGGAGGATTGTCGGTATGCCTCTGTGGGCTCTAATCTCTCTGATTTTATCCTCATGGTCTCTTCGCGAGATATACGTACGAGGGAGCAATATACTACTTGACTCTTCGGTGAAGGTATGTTCTCTAAACTTCAACAAAAGCCCGTACCGAGCTACTGAACGTCTCTCCTGCAGAGTCTTCCACTGGAGTTTATCTATCATCTCCGTAACGCTTTCGCGATTACTAAATGATCCTGTAACGAAGCGCGCTGCTCTCCGTTGGATCTTCCCTATCTCTTCTATCAATCCTATCTGGTACAGATCCCACATTGCTAGCAGTATTCAAGCAGCGGGCGAGCAAGCGTACTGTAACCTACTTTCTTTGTTTTCGGATTGCATTTCCTTAGGATTCTTCCATTGAATCTCACTCTGGCATCTGCTTTACCGACGATCAACTTTATATGAACTTTCCATTTTAAATCACTCCTAATACGTACTCCCAGATAATTTATGGCATTAACTGCTTCCAGTTGCTGACCTGCTATATTGTAGCTAAATGATAAGGGATCTTTCTTTCTATGTATTCGCAGCACATTACACTTGTCTACATTGAGATTCAATTGCCATTCCCTGCACCATGCGTCAATTCGCTGCAGATCCTCCTGCATTTCAGTACAATTTTCCATTGTTAAAACCTCTCAATATACTACAGCATCATCCGCAAAAAGCGCCAGTGAACTTCCGATGTCACCCACAAGGTCATTTATGTATATTGTGAACAGCAACGGTCCTACGACACTCCCCTGCGGCACACCTGAAATCACTCTTACTTCGGAAGACTTCTCTCCATTGAGAACGACATGCTGCGTTCTGTTTTCTAGGAACTCTTCAATCCAATCACACAATTGGTCTGATAGTCCATTTGCCCTTACTTTGTTCATTAAACGTCAGATTGCGTTGCGCTAAAAATATTGTCTGTCAGTTTAGTGTTGATCAGGATAAGTACAGAGAGAAATGTCTGAGTACGTTCAGTTCTGCTCAGCTGTTTGAAAATCAATTAACGTAAGGGATATCCAAGCACAGTAATCATAAATTTTTCTAAGGGGATGTTTCAAGTTATTTTTAATTACAGCTGAACGGGCGTTACTCTCCGAACCGCCCTCGCACTTGTCGGTTAACGTCTTGGACTAACGTAAGCTACAAGTGGCGGTGTCTCGTTGTCAGTCCTCCAGCTTGGGCGTGGGTGGGTGGGTGATGCATATTCATGGCATGTTCGCCGCTGCTCTTTGTCCACGTACTGCTGGAGCAGCTCCGCTTATAACCGCGGCGCCAGAGGGCTTCCGTTCGTCCCCTGCGCCAGCCTCCCGTGGTGGTGGCCGCAGGTCGGCGTTTGAACTGCGAGCAGAGACTGTTTCCCCGTCATCTAACTGGCACTTTAATTTTCGCCCTACAAAGAGGCGCGCTCGCTGCCGAGGGAGGTGGCTATTACCGAGGGTGCGCGCACACACACACACACACACACACACACACACACACACACACGTCCCTTCCAACCCCAGCGGATTTATCCGCGTGGCAGCGGACCGGCCGGCAGCGGGTTGTTCGGGTAACCATTTCACGAGGCGCAGTGACTCTAACCAACGAATTTTTCCATTTATTGATATTTATCTATCAGGTTGCGTCTGACCGTGCGAGCCAAAACTACTTCTACATCTGCATCTACATGGATACTCTGCAAATCACATTTAAGTGCCTGGCAGAGGGTTCATCGAACCACCTTCACAATTCTCCATTATTCCAATCTCGTACAGCACGCGGAAAGAACGAACACCTATATCTTTGCCGTGCGGGATTAGCCGCAGTCATGGGCTGTGCGGCTGATCCCGGCGGAGGTTCGAGTCCTCCCTCGGGTATGGGTGTGTGTATTTATCCTTAGGATAATTTAGCTTAAGTAGTGTGTAAGCTTGGGACTGATGACCTTATCAGTTAAGTCTCATAAGATTTCACACACATTTGATTTTTTGAACCTATATCTTTCCGTACGAGCTTTGATTTTATCGTGGTGATCGTATTCTCCCTATGTAGATCGGTGTCGACAAAATATTTTCGCATTCGCAGGAGAAAGTTGGTGATTGGAATTTCGTGAGAAGATTCCGTCGCAATGAAAAAAAGCCTTTCTTTTAATGATGTCCAGCCCAAAACCAGTATCATTTCTGTGACACTTTCTCCCATATTTCGCGATAATACAAAACATGCTGCCCTTCTTTGAACTTTATCCATGTACGCCGTCAGTGCTATCTGCTAAGGATCCCACATCGCGCAGCAGTATGAGTCACAGCGCCAGAGATTGCGCCAAAGATCATTATTCCGCCGCCTCCACTGGCGCAGTAGTAGTTCAGAGGACGTCGAGAGCAGTCGTCGTTCTGTTGCGCGAGAGAGTAGACGATCTGAGTGTTGACTGAAATGTTGTACGGTTCGGTTGGTGTAATGTATAGATGGAAGAAGATGCAATTGTCAGAATATATTTGAGAAAGGAGATGGGCTTTTGATTTGTAATGCTGGTGTAATGGAATATTTTCGTCAATACATAATGAGGTAAAAAGGTATTACAGTTTTCTTTAATAACAATACCTCTTGCTCACAGGTACAGTCAACAAAGCATCTAGCTCGTGTTGATTTATTATACTTGTAATTTTGGTTTCTATGTGCAATTACAGTATTTCTGGTTTTTCAATTAGTTCATTGTAAATGGTGTTTAAAATACTTTGTCGTATTGAGAAAGAACCGAGCAAGATACATGTATGTCGAGTCGCACTACCACACGCAGAACAGTTACACTTGCACTTTGTTGTTTCGTAGATTTTATAGTTGCAGGGGACTTAATTAATCAGTTGTGTTAATGGAAATTCCTTGTCATTCTTTATTTTTATTTTATGCAGTCAGATTGCGTGCTAATAATAGTTAGGGCCAACCGGTTACGAGACTTAGTAACCGGTCACACAGCTAGTAAAATTATTGCATTTATTCATTACTATTAGTCTTTTCTTTTTAATTACGCCCCCATACAAGTATTCTAAAAGAGGACGGACAAGCATAGTGTAGGCAGTCTGCTTAGTAGGCCTGTTACATTTTCTAAGTGTCCTGCCAATAAAACGCAGTCTTTGGTTAGCCTTCCCCGCATTTTCTACATGTTTCTTCCAATTTAAGTTGTTCGTAATTGTAATTCCTAGGTATTTAGTTGATTTTACGGCTTTTAGATTAGACTGATTTATCGTGTAACCGAAGTTTAACGACTTCCTTTTAGCACTTCTGTGGATCACCTCACACTTTTCGTTATTTAGGGTCAACTGCCACTTTTCGCACCATTCAAATATCTTTTCAAAATTGTTTTGCAGTTCGTTTTGATCTTCTGATGACTTTATTAGTCGATAAACGACAGCGTCATCTGTAAACAACCGAACACGGCTGCTCAGATTGTTTATGTAGATAAGGAACAGCAAAGGGCCTATAACACTACCGTGGGGAACACCAGAAATCACTTCTGTTTTACTCGATGACTTTCCGTCACGAACTCTGACCTCTCTGGCAGGAAACCACAAATCCAGTCAAATCACTGAGACGATATTCCATAAGCACGCACTTTCACTACGAGCCGCTTGTGTGGTACAGTGTCAAAAGCCTTCCGAATTTTCTTTGACTTGGAAGGTTTAGTTCTTCATGAATTCGTGCCACAGGGACAAAATGTTAGTCGATGGTACTATCGGGACCCAAGGAGAAAACGGCCTGAAATGTGGCGAGACAATTTATAGCTCTTGCATCACGATAACGCACCCGCACATTCATCGCTCTTTGTACGTCACTACTGCACGAAAACTATGCTGCTCCATCCTCTGAACTGCCCAGGCCTGGCCCGTGCGAGCTTTCTTTTTTTATTAATTTCTAAAGTTAAAACCACGTCGAAAGGATGAAGATTTGCAACTACGGACAAGATAAAAGAAAATTCGCAGACGGCACTTCGCGCGATTCAGCAAAAGGCGTACCAAGAGTGCTTCCGGAAATGGAAACGGCGTTGGAAGTATTTTATCAATTGTGGAGGAGAGTATTTCGAAGGAGACGACGCGCAATAAGTAAAAGGTAAGCGTAGAAAAATTTTGTTGACGAAGTCCTGGAACTTTTTGAACAGACCTCGTACAGGGGAACGGAGGTAAGCTAGCGCCGGTGTGTTTCTCGAGTTTGCCGTCAGACAAAGGACGCATGTAACGCGTGGAATGTAGAGCAGACATCACTCCGCCATTTGAGTGATGTAGCTGTTGAGCCTGGGTCACAAATTTTGTTTCTGAGTGTTAACGCTGGTGAACGGTGTAACTTTCAGACTCGATTACGGGCCCGATGCCGATTCATTCCTGACCTGGCACGTGCCTGGTTCCTTGATTCTTTGCATACGATGATGGCGCCACCAAAAGGCCATGCGGCAGCCAGGGGTGGAGGCCGGGGTTAAGTACGACGTGGAAGAAAATGTGTGTGAAATCCTATGAGACTTAACTGCTAAGGTCATCAGTCCCTGAGCTTACACACTACGTAACCTAAATTATCCTAAGGACACACACACACCCATGCCCGAGGGAGGACCAGCCGCGCGCACTGTCCACGACTGCAGCGCCTCGGACCGCTCGGCTAATCTCGCGCGGCAGGAAGTGGAAGCAGCAAGGTCTGCTTTGCGCGTGATGTGTCTGGCGCAGGCCTCGTAAAGGCACGTTTACATCTGTGCGCCTGTGAGCATAGAACTGTATCGTTGACTATCGACAGTCGCCTCTCTGCCGAGCGCAGAGTCGTGGCGTAGCTTTCGTGGAGCGGGGGCGCAGTGTTGTGTTGATGCCGTGGCTGGAGCGCATATCTTACAAGTTATGGTGAAGTAATAGAAAATGTTTGCCACACAAGTTTTGCGTTTAATTTCAGTGTTCACGACGCAGTATCAATGTTTATCTGAAAGGTGATGTTTCTCCGTTTCCTGTGTCGTGTCGGGCGAATAACAATCAACCGCGTCGCGACGGTTACGGAAATATAATGTGGACTGTTATGATCCTAATTGCATGTTATAAGTGAAAGAAACACACATCGTTTTGACTGGCTGAAATCACGAGCGCAGGTCCTTTCTCGTTGGTATTGTTGTTGTTGTTGTGGTCTTCAGTCCTGAGACTGGTTTGATGCAGCTCTCCATGCTACTCTATCATGTGCAACCTTCATCATTTCCCAGTACCTACTGCAACCTACATCCTTCTGAATCTGCTTAGTGTATTCAACTCTTGGTCTCCCTCTACGATTTTTACCCTCCACGCTGCCCTCCAATGCTAAATTTGTGATCCCTTGATGCCTCAAAACATGTCCTACCAACCGATCCCTTCTTCTAGTCAAGTTGTGCCACAAACTTCTCTTCTCCCCAATCCTATTCAGTACCTCCTCATTAGTTACGTGATCTACCCACCTTATCTTCAGCATTCTTCTGTAGCACCACATTTCGAAAGCTTCTATTCTCTTCTTGTCCAAACTAGTTATCGTCCATGTTTCACTTCCATACATGGCTACACTCCATACAAATACTTTCAGAAACAACTTCCTGACATTTAAATCTATACTCGATGTTAACAAATCTCTCTTCTTCACAAACGATTTCCTTGCCATTGCCAGTCTACATTTTATATCCTCTCTACTTCGACCATCATCAGTTATTTTACTCCCTAAATAACAAAACTCCTTTACTACTTTAAGTGTCTCATTTCCTAATCTAATTCCCTCAGCATCACCAGATTTAATTTGACTACATTCCATTATCCTCGTTTTGCTTTTGTTGATGTTCATCTTATATCCTCCTTTCAAGACACTGTCCATTCCGTTCAACTGCTCTTCCAAGTCCTTTACTGTCTCTGATAGAATTACAATGTCATCGGCAAACCTCAAAGATTTTACTTCTTCTCCATGAACTTTAATACCTACTCCGAATTTTTCTTTTGTTTCCTTTACTGCTTGCTCAATATACAGATTGAATAACATCGGGGAGAGACTACAACCCTGTCTCACTGCCTTCCCAACCACTGCTTCCCTTTCATGCCCCTCGACTCTTATAACTGCCATCTGGTTTCTGTACAAATTGTAAATAGCCTTCCGCTCCCTGTATTTTACCCCTGTCACCTTCAGAATTTGAAAGAGAGTATTCCAGTTAACATTGTCAAAAGCTTTCTCTAAGTCTACAAATGCTAGAAACGTAGGTTTGCCTTTTCTTAATCTTTCTTCTAAGATAAGTCGTAAGGTTAGTATTGCCTCACGTGTTCCAACATTTCTACGGAATCCAAACTGATCTTCTCCGAGGTCCGCTTCTACTTGTTTTTTCATTCGTCTGTAAAGAATTCGCGTTAGTATTTTGCAACTGTGACTTATTAAACTGATAGTTCGGTAATTTTCACATCTGTCAACACCTGCTTTCTTTGGGATTGGAATTATTATACTCTTCTTGAAGTCTGAGGGTATTTCGCCTGTCTCATACATCTTGCTCACCAGATGGTAGAGTTTTGTTATGACTGGCTCTCCCAAGGCCATCAGTAGTTCTAATGGAATGTTGTCTACTCCCGGGGCCTTGTTTCGACTCAGGTCTTTCAGTGCTCTGTCAAACTCTTCACGCAGTATCTTATCTCCCATTTCGTCTTCATCTACATCCTCTTCCATTTCCATAATATTGTCCTCAAGTACATCGCCCTTGTATAAACCCTCTATATACTCCTTCCACCTTTCTGCCTTCCCTTCTTTGCTTAGAACTGGGTTGCCATCTGAGCTCTTGATATTCATACAAGTCGTTCTCTTCTCTCCAAAGGTCTCTTTAATTTTCCTGTAGGCAGTACCTATCTTACCCCTAGTGAGACAGGCCTCTGCATCCTTACATTTGTCCTCTAGCCATCCCTGCTTAGCCATTTTGCACTTCTTGTCGATCTCAGTTTTGAGACGTTTGTATTCCTTTTTGCCTGCTTCATTAACTGCATTTTTATATTTTCTCCTTTCATCAATTAAATTCAATATTTCTTCTGTTACCCAAGGATTTCTATTAGCCCTCGTCGTCTTACCTACTTGATCGTCTGCTTGTAACCTCCCCCTCACTTACCGACCTTAATGACAGTGAAAAATTAAACCGCGTGTACCTAATGGAAATTTGGGAAAAGCAATCGTCACCGAAGTTAATCTATCGGTAAAGAGGGAGGAAAGGGTTACATCTAAATGAAAGGAAAAATGCAAATGAAACTGGTGGAAATTAATTTTGAAAAGGGGTAAAGTTAATAAAGAAAGTAAATGTGCGGCCGTTACGTTAACAATTAACTAGCGGTAATTAGATATTTGAGATTTGGGGGAAATCACGGTCGCCAGTCCTAAGGACAATTACTATAGTAACTGAAAAAGAAAGGTTATTACACATATAATTAACACTAGAAGCGTGGCAACTGCAGGTTGACACGTGTAGTGTGAAAACTGAAAGTTTGTCAGAAGTAATAAATTTCGCTACACTCTGACTTAATTTAGCAAAAGAATTAATAAAACCGGAAAATCGAAAGTTAATTTAGTGACTGAAGTTAATAGTGAGCTTTCTTTCTGAAGCACATCGAAATCCAGTAAAATACGGTTAGTCTTGGACTACCTCAACAATCATTTCAAAAGCAACTTGACTCTACGCAATTTAGAAACGAGAGATTTAACTTTGAACTTGAATTAAATGATTCTGAACTATTAACAATAGTAAAATTTAGTACGTACCAAGCTGAGCTGCAGTCACAGGTAAGCTAAAATATGCTAACAAAACTCGCACTCTAAATTTGTGCTCGTGTAACCTAAATATTGTAGCCAGCTACTGAACTTTGAAATTAAAGCAGTGAAATGGAATCATATTACTTTAATGCTGGCGTTTGAATTTCAACGACACTCGGGTTCATTCTGGAAAGGGAAGGGACCCTGCTTGGTAATGCAACTGGGACAATGAGCAACAAAGGTTCATGCTAAGTTGCTGTAATTTTGCGAGACAAATGGAACAATTTGAAAAGCTGAGGTCTGCCATACAGTTCTGAAACTTTACGTGCTTTTAGTCTTCCTTGTTGGTTGATTGAAGGTTTGAAGCCGTCGATCGAGGAGGTGGCGACAGTCACTCATTGTCGGCCGTCGCTGTTGCAGAAGCTGGAGGTTGGCGCGCCTTCTTCTCGACACGGTTACCAGGCGAAACGGGCTCTTGATGTGCGCCAGCTAATGCTTCCCGTCCGCGACACCATGTCAGAAACTATCATCGCGAGTCGAGCGCAATTACATGCTGCCAAACCCCGAAAGCGCGGCAACTCGCGGGAGCGTCACACAACACACTTGCTCCACTCGCTACTCCAGCCAGACTCTCTCTGCTCTGCCCGCGCTTCACGCGGCAGAGTTAACACTACCAAAGATCCTACACACTTTGATTCTTCACACGACCTATCGATGTAATCGTTCGATAGCAGTTTTCCCTAGGCAAGACCCAGCGTAAAATACAAATACTCTTTACACAACAAACTAATTATACATCGACATAAATGCATAAATATATATATACAAACAGTAAAGCAATTACAATATATAAAGAGACAGAAATGTCATATCTTGCGGTAGCAAAACAAGGAAAAAAATAATAGTACAATAGATGGAAATAGGAGGATATGCATTTCCGGCGTTACATGCTGCCTTCACTACTTCATCCCTCAGAGCTACCCATTCTTCGTTGGTATATCGGACCCGAATTTTTATGGAGCATCCGAGTCGCGATTCCGTCACGCAAAATGTGCCAATCGTCGACTGATAAAAACATCCGTTGAACAGTGATAATTTTGTGTCTATGCACCGTGTTTTTGCATCGGATGCCTTTATGTAGACAGCAACCTTATACATCACAACGGACACGTACTTGGAGTAAAAATACTGACCACGTCCATTGTGGAATAATGTTAACTGTGTACCGTACAGCACCGGTTCCCGTGAGATCACCGAAGTTAAGCGCTGTCGGGTGTGGTCGGCACTTGGATGGGTGACCATCCGGGCCGCCATGCGCTGTTGCCATTTTTCGGGGTGCACTCAGCCTCGTGATGCCAATTGAGGAGCTACTCGACCGATTAGTAGCGGCTTCGGTCAAGAATACCATCATAACGACCGGGAGAGCGGTGTGCTGACCCCACGCCCCTCCTATCTGCATCCTCCACTGAGGATGACACGGCGGTCGGATGGTCCCGGTAGGCCACTCGTGGCCTGACGACAGAGTGTACCGTACAGCACCACCCTGTGCGAGGGTTTAACAGAATACATTGAATTCTACCAGATCAACTTTCTATTGTTGCTGTGAGTGGCTCCTCTGCCTGCTAGACAACAGTTACTACAGACCACATCATAGCAGGCAGTGCAGAGAGCAGCAGATCAACCACCGCGGGAAGGACCAGGTATGTGGTTTTAAGCACACGGTCGTTAAATATCGAGCCCCGTTCCTTTGTCTAGGAGCGTTCTACAGTCTCGAGACTTAAAGGCTAGCTTTTATTAGTACAGCATAGCTACCACCCTTAATCGGGCAGGTAGGTTAGAAAATTTGAAAAGGGAAATGGATAGGTTGAAGTTAGATATAGTGGGAATTAGTGAAGTTCGGTGGCAGGAGGAACAAGACTTTTGGTCAGGTGAATACAGGGTTATAAATACAAAATCAAATAGGGGTAATGCAGGAGTAGGTTTAATAATGAATAAAAAAAATAGGAGTGCGGGTTAGCTACTACAAACAGCATAGTGAACGCATTATTGTGGCCAAGACAGACACAAAGCCCATGCCTACTACAGTAGTACAAGTTTATATGCCAACTAGCTCTGCAGATGATGAAGAAATAGATGAAATGTATGACGAGATAAAAGAAATTATTCAGGTAGTGAAGGGAGACGAAAATTTAATAGTCATGGGAGACTGGAATTCGTCAGTAGGAAAAGGGAGAGAAGGAAACATAGTAGGTGAATATGGATTGGGGGGAAGAAATGAAAGAGGAAGCCGCCTGGTAGAATTTTGCACAGAGCATAACGTAATCATACCTAACACTTGGTTCAAGAATCATGATAGAAGGTTGTATACATGGAAGAACCCTGGAGATACTAAAAGGTATCAGATAGATTATATAATGGTAAGACAGAGATTTAGGAACCAGGTTTTAAACTGTAAGACATTTCCAGGGGCAGATGTGGACTCTGACCACAATCTATTGGTTATGACCTGTAGATTAAAACTGAAGAAACTGCAAAAAGGTAGGAATTTAAGGAGATGGGACCTGCATAAACTGAAAGAACCAGAGGTTGTAGAGAGTTTCAGGGAGAGCATAAGGGAACAATTGACAGGAATGGGGGAAAGAAATACAGTAGAAGAAAAATGGGTAGCTTTGAGGGATGAAGTAGTACAGGCAGCAGAGGATCAAATAGGTAAAAAGACGAGGGCTAGTAGAAATCCTTGGGTAACAGAAGAAATATTGAATTTAATTGATGAAAGGAGAAAATATAAAAATGCAGTAAATGAAGCAGGCAAAAAGGAATACAAACGTCTCAAAACTGAGATCGACAGGAAGTGCAAAATGGCTAAGCAGGGATGGCTGGAGGACAAATGTAAGGATGTAGAGGCTTGTCTCACTAGGGGTAAGATAGATACTCCCTACAGGAGAATTAAAGAGACCTTTGGAGAGAAGAGAACCACTTGTATGAATATCAAGAGCTCAGATGGCAACCCAGTTCTAAGCAAAGAAGGGAAGGCAGAAAGGTGGAAGGAGTATATAGAGGGTTTATACAAGGGCGATGTACTTGAGGACAATATTATGGAAATGGAAGAGGACGTAAATGAAGACGAAATGGGAGATAAGATACTGCGTGAAGAGTTTGACAGAGCACTGAAAGACCTGAGTCGAAACAAGGCCCCGGGAGTAGACAACATTCCATTAGAACTACTGATGGCCTTGGGAGAGCCAGTCATGACAAAACTCTACCATCTGGTGAGCAAGATGTATGAGACAGGCGAAATACCCTCAGACTCCAAGAAGAATGTAATAATTCCAATCCCAAAGAAAGCAGGTGTTGACAGATGTGAAAATTACCGAACTATCAGTTTAATAAGTCATAGCTGCAAAATACTAACACGAATTCTTTACAGACGAATGGAAAAACTGGTAGAAGCCGACCTCGGGGAAGATCAGTTTGGATTCCGTAGAAATGGAACACGTGAGGCAATACTAACCTTACGACTTATCTTAGAAGAAAGATTAAGAAAAGGCAAACCAACGTTTCTGGCATTTGTAGACTTAGAGAAAGCTTTTGACAACGTTAACTGCAATACTCTCTTTCAAATTCTGAAGGTGGCAGGTATAAAATACAGGGAGCGAAAGGCTATTTACAATTTGTACAGAAACCAGATGGCAGTTATAAGAGTCGAGGGGCATGAAAGGGAAGCAGTGGTTGGGAAAGGAGTGAGACAGGGTTGTACCCTCTCCGCGATGTTATTCAATCTGTATACTGAGCAAGCAGTAAAGGAAACAAAAGAAAAATTCGGAGTAGGTATTAAAATTCATGGAGAAGAAGTAAAAACTTTGAGGTTCGCCGATGACATTGTAATTCTGACAGAGACAGCAAAGGACTTGGAAGAGCAGTTGAACGGAATGGACAGTGTCTTGAAAGGAGGATATAAGATGAACATCAACAAAAGCAAAACGAGGATAATGGAATGTAGTCAAATGAAATCGGGTGATGCTGAGGGGATTAGATTAGGAAATGAGACACTTAAAGTAGTAAAGGAGTTTTGCTATTTAGGGAGTAAAATAACTGATGATGGTCGAAGTAGAGAGGATATAAAATGTAGACTGGCAATGGCAAGGAAATCGTTTGTGAAGAAGAGAAATTTGTTAACATCGAGTATAGATTTAAGTGTCAGGAAGTCGTTTCTGCAAGTGTTTGTATGGAGTGTAGCCATGTATGGAAGTGAAACATGGACGATAACTAGTTTGGACAAGAAGAGAATAGAAGCTTTCGAAATGTGGTGCTACAGAAGAATGCTGAAGATTAGATGGGTAGATCACATAACTAATGAGGAGGTATTGAATAGAATTGGGGACAAGAGGAGTTTGTGGCACAACTTGACCAGAAGAAGGGATCGGTTGGTAGGAAATGTTTTGAGGCATCAAGGGATCACCAATTTAGTATTGGAGGGCAGCGTTGAGGGTAAAAATCGTAGGGGGAGACCAAGAGATGAATACACTAAGCAGATTCAGAAGGATGTAGGCTGCAGTAGGTACTGGGAGATGAAGAAGCTTGCACAGGATAGAGTAGCATGGAGAGCTGCATCAAACCAGTCTCAGGACTGAAGACCACAACAACAACAACAGCTACCACCTTTCCTCCCGGGAGTGTTACACACGTGTCTAGTTCCTATATTCTTTGCATGCGATGATGACGCCACCAAAAGGCCGTGTTGGAGCCGGTGGAGGTCGGGGTTTAGCAGGATGTGGAGGCAGCAAGGTTTGCTTAGCGCGCGATGTGTCGGGCGTAGGCCTGGTAAAGGCGCGTTTACACCTGTACGGCTGTGCTTCCACCATACACGTACAGGCGCCCAGTGCTTTTTTTTTTTTTTTGGGGGGGGGGGGGGGGGAGGGCGTTTAAGGGCGCTCAATTACTGAGGTGATTAGGCGCCCAGTGTGAACGCACGTGCGAATGCAGTCACTCGTGTGCAAGTGTTGTAGGAAGGGCACGCACCTACACGCATGCCTCTCCTTCAGTGTTTGGCAAGCGCAAGGCGCACAGATGTAAACGTGCCTTAACGGAACGCGGCGTGTTCAGCGCGAGCTACAGTTTTGCTATTTGGATTCAGAACCTGCTGGATGAATGTGGGCTTGGCCCTACTAATGTGGACGGAATGGGAAAAAGACGACCAATCGATAGTGCACAAATTCTGCACCTGACACTCCTGGAAGAGGAGCGGTATTTCTGTCCGGTTAGTCTGGATCTGCAATTCTGTTTTACAGTATGTCCTTCGATGCTTAAAGTGGTGAGTGTCCTGAACTGCACCAGCTGTTAATCACTTGTTGTGTTCACATCGTAAGCGTCCGTGCTTATTGTGGATACCCGACCGTTACTTCAACTAACATAGTAATTGTGTTGTCGGGCCGCTGCTCCATTGCGTGTGTAAATAGTCACGCAGTGTGTGCGTGTGTCTTCATATTACTCAGATACCTTGCTTAGCTTCTCATTTCCGTTCTCTAAAAATGTACCATATAGAGTGTCTATACAAGGGCGATGTACTTGAGGGCAACATTATGGAAATGGACGAGGACGTGGACGTGGATGAAGATGAAGATTGAAGATGAAATGGGAGATACGATACTGCGTGAAGAATTTGACAGAGCACTGAAAGACCCAAGACGAAACAGGGTACCCGGAGTAGACAACATTCCATTAGAATTGACAGCCTTGGGAGAGCCAACCATGGCAAAACTCGTTCATCTGGTGAGCAGGATGTACGAGACACGCGAAATACCTTCAGACTGCTATAAGAATGCAATAATTCCAATCCCAAAGAAAGCAGGTGTCGACAGGTTTGAAAATTACCGAACTATCAGTTTAATAAGTCACGGTTGCAAAATACTGAGATGAATTCTTTAGAGAAGAATGGAAAGACAGGTACAAGCCGACCCCGGGGAACATCAGTTTGCATTGCGTAGAAATGTAGGAACACGCGAGGCAATACTGACCCTACAACTTACTTTAGAAAGTAGGTTAAGGAAAGGCAAACCTATGTTTCTAGCATGTGTAGACTTAGAGAAAGCTTTTGATAATGTTGACTGGAATACTCTCTTTCAAATTCTGAAGGTGACAGGGGTAAAATACAGTAGGCGAAAAGCTATTTACAATTTGTACAGAAACCAGAGGGCAGTTATAAGAGTCGAGGGACATGAAAGGGAAGCAGTGCTTGAGAAGGGAGTGAGACAGGGTTGTACCCTATCCCCAATGTTATTCAATCCTTACATAGAGCAAGCAGCAAAGGAAACTAAAGAAAAATTTGCACTAGGAATTAAAATCCATGGAGAAGAAATAAAAACGCTGGCGTTTGCCAGCGGTATTGCAATTCTGTCAGAGACAGCAAAGGACCTGGAAGAGCAGTTGAACGGAATGGACAGTGTCTTCAAGGGAGGATATAAGGTGAACATCAACAAAAGCAAACTGAGGATAATGGAATGTAGTCGAATTAAATCGGGTGATGCTGAGGGAATTAGATTACGAAATGAGACACAAAGTAGTAGATGAACTTTGCTATATGTGGAGCAAAATAAATGCTGATGGTCGAAGCAGAGAGGATATAAATTGTAGGCAGGCAATGGCAAGGAAAGCGTTCCTGAAGAAGGAAAATTTGTTAACATCGAGTACGGGTTTAACTGTCAGGAAGTTTTCTCTGAAAGTATTTGTATGGAAGTGAAACATGGACGAAACAGTGTACGCAGAAGAGAATAGAAGATTTCGAAATGTGGTGTTACAGAAAATGCTGAAGATTAGATGGGTAGATCACGTAACTAACGAGGAGCGACTGAACAGAATTGAGAAGAGGAATTTGTGGCAAAACCTGACAAGAAGAAGGGATCGGCTGGTAGGACACGTTCTGCGGTTCTGCGGCATCAAGGGATCACCAATTTAGGGGGGCGGGGGGGGGGGGGGGGCTGCCATCGAAACATTGGCGTTCACTTAGGTGAGACAGGTAGTGGGCCCAACTGCACTTGATCCGTCGGTAACTCAACCACGAGACAGACAGTCACAGACCGACCGACCAAACGACTTCGACTTGCTCGCCACCAATCGGTACATGAAAACTCAAAGACCAAACTCTTACGGACGTAATTATCCACAATGAAATATGTATTAAGCTGTCAAAACTACACACCATGTTGGACAGCGACAATAGGTGAGTAAAGGACACTGCTTGAAATTACGTTAGTGGCCAGGGCAGGTAACCGGAACACTAACGGCCACAAGGCAGAAAATTCCGCTGGTGCACTTGAATTGTAGTGAACCAATATAGTTAACTCCATCTCACGGAGGCTACATTTCACCACTACATCCACATCTACATGATTACTGTGCAATTCACATTTAAGTGCTTGACAGAGGGTTCATCGAACCACAATCATACTATCTCTCTACCATTCCACTCCCGAACATAGCGCGGGAAAAACGAACATCTAAACCTTTCTGTTCGAGTTCTGATTTATCTTATTTTATTTTGATGATCATTCATCCTATGTAGGTTGGGCTCAACAAAATATTTTCGCATTCGGAAGAGAAAGTTGGTGACTGAAATTTCGTAAATAGATCTCGCCGCGACGAAAAACGTCGTTGCTTTAATGACTTCCATCCCAACTCGCGTATCATATCTGCCACACTCTCTCCCCTATTACGAGCTGCCCTTTTTTGCACCCTTTCGATGTCCTCCGTCAATCCCACCTGGTAAGGATCCCACACCGCGCAGAAATATTCTAATAGAGGACGAACGAGTGTAGTGTAAGCTGTCTCTTTAGTGGACTTGTTGCATCTTCCAAGTGTCCTGCCAATGCAACGCAACCTTTGGCTCGCCTTCCCCACAATATTATTTATGTGGTCTTTCCAACTGAAGTTGTTCGTAATTTTAACACCCAGGTACTTAGTTGAATTGACAGCCTAGAGAATTGTACTATTTATGGAGTAATCGAATTCCAACGGATTTCTTTTGGAACTCATGTGGATCACATCACACTTTTCGTTATTTAGCGGCAACTGCCACCTGCCACACCATACAGCAACCTTTTCTAAATCGCTCTGCAACTGACACTGGTCTTCGGATGACTCTACTAGACGGTAAATTACAGCATCATCTGCGAACAACCTAAGAGAACTGCTCAGATTGTCACCCAGGTCATTTATATAGATCAGGAACAGCAGAGGTCCCAGGACGCTTCCCTGAGGGACACCTGATATCACTTCAGTTTTACTCGATGATTTGCCATCTATTACTACGAACTGCGACCTTCCTGACAGGAAATCACGAATCCAGTCGCACAACTGAGACGATACCCCATAGGCCCGCAGCTTGATTAGAAGTCGCTTGTGAGGAACGGTGTCAAAAGCTTTCCGGAAATCTAGAAATACGGAATCAACTTGAGATCCCCTGTCGATAGCGGCCATTACGTCGTGCGAATAAAGAGCTAGCTGCGTTGCACAAGAACGATGTTTTCTGAAACCATGCTGATTACGTATCAATAGATCGTTCCCTTCGAGGTGATTCATAATGTTTGAATACAGTACATGCTCCAAAATCCTACTGCAAACCGACGTCAATGATATGGGTCTGTAGTTCGACGGATTACTCCTACTACCATTCTCCAACACTGGTGCGACCTGCGCAATTTTCCAATCTGTAGGTACAGATCTATCGGTGAGCGAGCGGTTGTATATGATCGCTAAGTAGGGAGCTATTGTATCAGCGTAATCTGAAAGGAACCTAATCGGACCTGAAGACGCGGTGTTGCTCACAGCAACAGCTCCCCAACAGCGAATGACCGAAACGGACGACACAACACGAACTGACGTGGCTTGGGTACTTAACACACCACTCAACTCTGAAGTCCTGGGTCGGTGAGCCACGAAGCTCGTAGCGATCGGACAGCTGCACACGCGCTCCGACACTGCGCAGGGACCGCCAGCGCACCCAGCCGATGGTAGCAGGGCGTGGTTTCGATCCACGGACCTCTGGGTTATGGGCCCAGCACGCTTCCACAGTTTCGAGTGCGTGCTCTTGTTCTTCGCAGTGCCGTGGTGGCGTCCAGCCGGGACTCGTCTCTCGCACCCAGCGGCTGGGCTTCCACGCCCTTCGCCCTTCCCCCTGCTGGGCACGGCCCCGCTCTGCTCTGCCCGCGTATCGACCTCGGCCTGCCCTATAGGGCGCTCCGGAGCTGGCCCGCGGGCCAGCCCTGTCGCCGACGGCGACTCCTATCTGCACAGCGGCGAGCCCTTTCCGTGGTCACCAACACGCCAGCACTGTTGGAATACGTCTTCTCGAGTCGTCATCTATCTACAGCTGGATGAAGGCCTTCTTCCACTTCACCCCGTTCTGTGTCGTCGCGTGCCATCGTGTTTTGCAGCAGTTTCCCTGAAATCATCGAGCCATTTCTACTCTGATCTTCCAATACTTCTTTTCTGTCCCATGGTCTCCAACGAACCATCCTCCTGCTCCATCTCTTGCGGTCTCATCTCGCTATAAGACCAGCCCAATGCCTTTTTAATCTGGTCACGATCCAACAGGTCCAAATCCGGAAAGGTGTATGACAGGATCGCTCATTGTCACCACAGGACAAAAGGGCTTCCTATGTACAGTCAGAAATTTATACATTGAAACTTGCGATCCATACATTGCTTTCCATGAATGTTTCTGTACTCTGCACAGGGCACTGAGGAAGACAAAAATTAAACAATTAGAAGCCTTTGAAGGGTGAGGTTACAGTAGACTGTTAGATGGATTCATCAACTACAGAATGTAGATGTTCTGCAATGAGTCAACTAAAACAATCTAATACACGAGGTGTGACAACGAAACAACGGTTCTCATACTGTCACAGATTAAGTACGCACGCGCCGAAGATGAACGACCAACAGCTATGATGTGGTGGTGGTGGTGGTGGTGTGTTGGGGCTTATGGGCGCTCAACATCGAGGTCATCAGCGCCCTGACACACATTAAAAGGAACGAATGTGGATTGACCTAAGAAAACTAAAGCACACACTCAAACATAGTAGGAAAAGAAGGAAAATGCTACGTAAGAAAGTAAAACCTAAGGAAAGGGGAAACATAGCAACAAGAATGTCACAGGAAATTGTTATTGGCTGGCCACTTACATAAAATATGGGCGAGCTTGTCACACAGTGAGCAAATTAAAATCCTCTCCCTAAAATCTTTGTAAAAACATTTGACAGGGCACAGAACTTTAAAACTTTAGCCACATTCGTCCGAGTGTTGCCTAAAAGAGATGGCAGGTCCGCTGGCAAGTCAGCCGCGACCCGCTGGTCAGAAAATAAAACGCAATCCAATAAAACGTGGCGCAGAGTGACCTGGACGCCGCAAGCACCACACATTGGAGGCTCCTCTCGCCGGAGCAGAAAGCCATGCCTCATAGGGCTGTGGCCTATCCGAAGCTGAGTGAGGAGAACCTCGTCCCGTCGACGGGGCTGAAAGGGAGTACACCACACACGCGTTGTGGGCTCGACTATACGGAGCTTATTGTCAGTCACTTCCAGCCACTCATCCTCCCACCGACACATGACTCTTGAGCTCAACAGCGAGGTGAGTGCGTGCAAGGGGATAGCACACTGAGATACTTGTGGGGCGAGGCACGCCTCCTTGGCTGCGAGATCTGCCCTTTCATTCCCAGCAATGCCAACATGCCCCGGAACCCAGCAGAAAGCTACAGCCTTCCCCAGCCGCTGTAGTCGGAGGACGGCATCCTGGATGGTCTGGACAGTTTTGTCTGCCGGATACAAACGTTGCAATGAGTGAAGGGCACTGAGTCAATCGGAACAGACAAGAAATTTAGGAGAGGAAGAATGTCTCATGTGCTCCAGTGCCCGCAAGATCGCAAACAATTCTGCATCAAAGACAGTAAAAGTCTGAGGCAGTCGGACCTTGAGGACACGATATGGAAAAACAACTGAGCAACCAACAGAATCCTCTTGTTTCGACCCATCCGTAAAAACAGTTACATAGTCGTGGTGCTCAGATAAGATGGCAGAAAATGCTGCATTAAACAGCTATGAAGCTTTGTCAATCGAGTGTGCCATCTCTGGTGTCTGTAGACAAATCAGGGTGGTCGTGGCCTTCGTTTCTGTAAGAGCTATTATTTTGTTTTGCCGGAAGAATGATAAATGTAATAATAGAGCAACGAAATGTTATGTTTCACACGAAGCTTCAGTCCGCCTCCGTAGCGTAGCGGTAGCGTTACCGCCTACCACACAGGGGGCCCGGGTTCGATTCCTGGCAGGGGACTGGGTGTTGTGTGTCCCTCATCAGCATTGACTCGCAAGTCGCCGAAGTGGCGTCAACTAAAGAGGACTTGCGATACGGCGGCCGAACTCCCCCGAATGGGGCTTCCCGGCCAACAATGCCATGCGATCATTTCCATTTACACGAAACTTCGAAAAACTGCTACTGAAACATATCTGTTACTAAAATAATTACATGGCGAAGACTGTTTGTCGAATACGCGAGTTTTTGAGTGTTCAAGCGTTTCAAAACTGGCCGAGAAGTCAGAAGATGACTCACGCCCTGGACGGTCTTCAAAATAAAAAAAACGGATGACGACAACGAAAAAGTAGATAATCTGATTCACTCTGATCACTGGCAGAGTGTTCGATCGATTGCTGAAACTCTAGGAATTGGCAAAGAATCCGCAAGGCGAATATTACATAACCAACTTAACACTAGGAAAGTGTGGGCAAAATTGATGCCGAAAATTCTACGACTGAGCTGGAAGAAGCTCGTGAAAATGTTTGTACTGACACTTTGAAAACTGATGAAACTGATCCTAATTTCTTGGGAAGAGTGATACTATCTGAAGAATCTAGGTTTTTCCACTTATGATACGGATACCAAGCGCCACTCCACGCACTGGAGGAGCCCAGCCTCAAACGACAGCGAAAGATAGTTCCAATGAGTAAATAAAGTTTCAAAGCGACGTCGATAATTTTTTCTTCGATATTCTTGAAATTGTGTATCTTCACTGCGTTTATGAAGGTCGAACTATTAATCATCATTAGTACCGTGAGGTTCTTGCTCAAATCCGTGAGAAAATTAAAAAAAAGACCACTCGAATTGTGGAAGAACAAATCATGGGTTCTCCATCAAGGCAATGCACCGCCAACCGTAATAGCATTGTCTGTGAAGAGGTTTCTAGTAAAGTACAGCATCCAAGTGTTACACCACCCGCCTTATTCCCCTGACCTAGCACCATGAGACTTATCTATTCCCCAACGTCAAATACGAATTCAAAGCAACAAGATTTCTGTCTGCTGAAGAAGAGCAAAGAAAAGCTGCACTTGTCATCAAGGAGCTCACAGAGGCAAACTTCCATCACTGTTTCTGTCGATGGAAAATTCGCATGGAGCGTTGTAGGGATAGAGGAGGGGAGTATAATGAGGGTGACCGTAACTAAATATGTGTGATTTTGAAATAAACTGTTTTACAGAAACAGTTCTTATATTTTATAGCTACACATCGTAGAACGCAAGTGTAGAACGTAACCAGGCGACGCTAGGTGTGTGCTGCAGGCATGTGACGTAGTGGATGAGCGGAGCGAATAAGAATGCGAAATCATTCCAGCGATGATACGGACCGGAAATGGCGAAATCGGTTGACTTACGGGTTTTTGAAAAGGGCAGATTGTTAGGGATCAGCATGTGGGAACAAGCATCTCGGAAACGCGAAACTGGTAGGCTGTTCGCCTGGTACTGTTATAAGCGTCTGTGGAAAATCGTCCAATGACAGTGAATCCACGAATAGTCGACCAGGTGTTCGACGTCCATGCCTCGTCACAATATGGTGGATCTGTGAGGCTTTCCCGCCTCTGGTCCATCAGCAGAGGTCGCTTGTGTGGGAGTGTACTGTTAAATGACCATTAGATGTCAGCCGTGAAGAGTGAAATGAGACGCCAGGACAAGGGTAGGTCTGTTCAATTCATTTCTTTATTCCAGGTCTCAGCTGTAGTGGAGGCGTCCAGTTGCGTCTCATGCAAAACAATGTCGAGTACTGTTGGCAGTGCACAGAGTGGGGCCGAGCATGGTGTCACTCGAATGCCACTCTCAGCAACGTCCCCGGCTGTGACCGTGGTAACAGCGCGGCTGACGATGGCCGTGAACTTCCTCTAGCACGCAGGCAGCTCCCTCGTGAATCAGGGCAGGCTGCCCTGTCTCGTGGATGAACAGCGCCCCCCCCCCCCCCCCCGCCTACCGCTTTCCGGGATGTCGTCCCATGTATTACAGGCTCATGGTGTAGGCTGTGATACTGGGACGATAATCATTTAGTACACGAATGGATGTGTACGAGGTGCATTCAAGTTCTAAGGCCTCCGATTTTTTTTCTAATTAACTACTCACCCGAAATCGATGAAACTGGCGTTACTTCTCGACGTAATCGCCCTGCAGACGTACACATTTTTCACAACGCTGACACCATGATTTCATGGCAGCGGCGAAGGCTTCTTTAGGAGTCTGTTTTGACCACTGGAAAATCGCTGAGGCAATAGCAGCACGGCTGGTGAATGTGCGGCCAAGGAGAGTGTCTTTCATTGTTGGAAGAAGCCAAAAGTCACTAGGAGCCAGGTCAGGTGAGTAGGGAGCATGAGGAATCACTTCAAAGTTGTTATCACGAAGAAACTGTTGCATAACGTTAGCTCGATAGGCGGGTGCGTTGTCTTGGTGAAACAGCACACGCGCAGCCCTTCCCAGACGTTTTTGTTGCAGTGCAGGAAGGAATTTGTTCTTCAAAACATTTTCGTAGGATGCACCTGTTACCGTAGAGCCCTTTGGAACGCAATGGGTAAGGATTACGCCCTCGCTGTCCCAGAACATGGACACCATTTTTGCAGCACTGGCGGTTACCCGAAAGTTTTTTGGTGGCGGTGAATTTGTGTGCTTCCATTGAGCTGACTGGCGCTTTGTTTCTGGATTGAAAAATGGCATCCACGTCTCATCCATTGTCACAACCGACGAAAAGAAAGTCCCATTCGTGCTGTCGTTGCGCGTCAACAATTCTCGGCAACATGCCACACGGGCAGCCGTGTGGTCGTCCGTCAGCATTCGTGGCACCCACCTGGATGACACTTTTCGCATTTTCAGGTCGTCATGCAGGATTGTGTGCACAGAACCCACAGAAATGCCAACTCTGGAGGCGATCTGTTCAACAGTCATTCGTCGATCCCCCAAAACAATTCTCTCCACTTTCTCGATCGTGTCGTCAGACCGGCTTGTGCGAGCCCGAGGTTGTTTCGGTTTGTTGTCACACGATGTCTGCCTTCATTAAACTGTCGCACCCACGAACGCACTTTCGACACATCCATAACTCCATCACCACATGTCTCCTTCAACTGTCGATGAATTTCAATTGGTTTCACACCATACAAATTCAGAAAACGAATGATTGCACGCTGTTCAAGAAAGGAAGACGTCGCCATTTTAAGTATTTAAAACAGTTCTCATTCTCGCCGCTGGCTGTAAAATTCCATCTGCCGTACGGTGGTGCCATCTCTGGGACGTACTGACAATGAACGCTGCCTCATTTTGAAACAATGCGCATGTTTCTATCTCTTTCCAGTCCGGAGAAAAAAAAATCGGAGGCCTTAGAACTTGAATGCACCTCATACTTATATACTCCATGCTATGTTCGTTTAGGGCTTAAGGCACATACTCTCGTGGTGGTAAGAGAGGAAAGGCCTTCGTCCTTCTGCAAGCGTATTGCAGCATCGGCTGTTGCTATACTGCCCCCGGATGGCTCTGGTTCGCAGCGCCAGTCGGCAGCGTTTTGCTCTGCAACGCACAACTGTCTCACCCGCCTTGCGGCTGGCTCTATTGCAACTGACTTCCGATCTGGCGTATTTTTCGACCAAACGCGATCGATACGCTACAGCAGGGGTTCCCAACAAAATTTTCTCGAGGACCCCCTCATCGAGCATGATTGGTAACTTGCCACAGCACAGCACCAAGTAGCTAGCTAAAAAAGCCAAATTAATAGTCTTTTTATACGTTTTCTATTTTTGGTACTTAGAAAAAACATTGAAATATTCATTATTGATAAATATTGAGCTTAAAACTTTTTCAATTTAGCCATCATTGTTATTGTTAAATTTTTGATTATTGCTCAAAATCTTTGTCTTCAAATCTGAGTGTTTAGTATGACAAACTCCTTTAAAAAAATGAAAATTGAGTATGAACTGAAAATGACAGGAAAAAATTAAAACAGTGTATTGGTCTTTCAAGTGTACTACACTTCAAATTACTTTAAGTAGACATGTGTGAAGAAAACACATACGAAAACACTAGCTTCATACAAGGTATTATTTATTTGAAAAAATACAGTTACAACAGAGTACTCCATCAGTATACAGTTACCAGAATGAGATTTTCACTCTGCAGCGGAGTGTACGCTGATATGAAACTTCCTGGCAGATTAAAACTGTGTACCGGACCGAGACTCGAACTCGGGACCTTTGCCTTTCGCGAGCAAGTGCTCTACCAACTGAGCTACCCACGCACGACTCACGCCCCGTCCTCACAGCTTTACTTCTGCCAGTACGTCGTCTCCTACCTTCCAAACTTTACAGAAGTTTGGGTGTCGGTCCGGCATACAGTTTTAATCTGCCAGGAAGTTTGACTATACAGTTAGTTTTAATTTTCAGTTCTTAATGAGATGAGTTTGTCTGACCTTTGAGTCCATTATTTCTGAAATATTAGATTCCGAACTTGAAACTTTCACTCTGAAATCTGACCGCATGTCGAACCGATTCCTATATTTGTTTTTCATGAAACACATGGAAGAAAATGCTTGCGCACACCACCGATATGTGGTTGCAAACGGAAGGATCTTTTTCATTGCCTTATCAGTCTAACGGCGTATAGCAGAACTATTTGCCTCTATCTAGTTCTAGTTTTGCGCTAGAGTGTGCTAGTGCCAGTTGGCTCTAGGAAGACGCTAGACGCAGCGTTCATGCAGGAAGCTGCCAAAATAAAAAAATCTGTTACCGTACGAAATATATTAAACATTTTTTATTCTAATAGCATCTTGCGGACCCCTCTGGCATAGCTCGCGGACCACTGGGGGTCCGCGGACCACCTGTTGGGAACCACTGCGCTACACTGTAATGCTGATGCAGGTAAAAGTGTTTTCAAGCACACGCTTCAGTGCACATTCCTGCTGCTCTGCAACTTACCACCCCTAACTGTCCCCATGTTGATCCAACAACATCGCCAATATTAGTTGCAGAAGGCAAGGGATCACTGAGACTAGACCGTGGATCAATGGCCGAGTGGGATAAATCACGTTATCTGTTACGCCAGGTCGAAGGTCTTGTCCAGACACGCTGCCATCCACGCCAACAGATGCATCCAGACCTGCGAGGCGCCACAGACGTAGACCAATGAGGGCAGTATTATGCTATGAGAGACATTCACCTCGACTTCCATGGACCAATAGCAGTACTTGAAGGCACAATGATAGCAGAGGTCTACTTGAACTTCGTTGCGGACCACCTGCATCCCTTCATGCTTGATATCTTCCTCGACAGTGATGGCATCTTCCAACACGATAAATGTCCGTGTCAGGAGACCAGAATGATGCTTGAGTTGTTGGAAAAGCGTGAACTGAACTTGATGTCTCTGCACCAAATTCGCCGGATCTGAAGCCGACGGAACACAACTGGGACACTTTCGAGCGCCAGCTCCGCTCCCACAAACCCCAGAGCCACTAATTTACGAGAAGTTCGTGACCTGTGTACGGACATCTTGTGCCACCTACCTCCGTAGAATTACCAAGGACAGGCTGAAACCATGCCTCAAAGAATCGCTGCTACTTTGTGTTCCAAAGCTATTAAGCAGATGTAGTAGTAGTTGTTGTTGTTGTTGTGGTCTTCAGTCCTGAGACTGGTTTGATGCAGCTCTCTATGCTACTCTATCCTGTGCAAGCTTCTTCATCTCCCAGTACCTACTGCAACCTACATCCTTCTGAATCTGCTTAGTGTATTCATCTCTTGGTCTCCCTTTACGATTTTTACCCTCCACGCTGCCCTCCAATGCTAAATTTGTGATCCCTTGATGCCTCAGAACATGTCCTACCAACCGGTCCCTTCTTCTTGTCAAGTTATGCCACAAACTCCTCTTCTCCCCAGTTCTATTCAATACCTCCTCATTAGTTATGTGATCTACCCATCTAATCTTCAGCATTCTTCTGTAGCACCACATTTCGAAAGCTTCTATTCTCTTTTTCTCCAAACCAATTATCGTCCATGTTTCACTTCCATACATGGCTACACTCCATACAGATACTTTCAGAAATGACTTCCTGACACTTCAATGTATACTCGATGTTAACAAATTTCTCTTCTTCACAAACGCTTTCCTTGTCATTGCCAGTCTACATTTTATATCCTCTGTACTTCGACCATCAGCAGTTATTTTGCTCCCCAAATAGCAAAACTCCTTTACTACTTTAAGTGTCTCATTTCCTAATCTAATTCCCTCAGCATCACCCAACTTAATTCGACTACGTTCCATTATCCTCGTTTTACTTTTGTTGATGTTCATCTTATATTCTCCTTTCAAGACACTGTCTATTCCGTTCAGCTGCTCTTCCAGGTCCTTTGCTGTCTCTGACAGAATTACAATGTCATCGGCGAACCTCGAATTTTTCTTTTGTTTCCTTTAGTGCTTGCTCAATATACAGATTGAATAACATCGGGGAGAGGCTACAACCCTGTCCCACTCCCTTCCCAACTACTGCTTCCCTTTCATGTCCCTCGACTCTTATAACTGCCATCTCGTTTCTGTACAAATTGTAAATAGCCTTTCGCTCCCTGTATTTTACCCCTGCCACCTTCAGAATTTGAAGGAGAGTATTCCAGTCAACATAGTCAAAAGCTTTCTCTAAGTCTACAAATGCTAGAAACGAATGTTTGCCTTTCCTTAATCTATTTTCTAAGATAAGTTATAGGGTCAGTTTTGCCTCACGTGTTCCAACATTTCTACGGAATCCAAACTGATCTTCCCCGAGGTCGACTTCTACCAGTTTTTCCATTCGTCTGTAATGAATTCGTGTTAGTATTTTGCAGGTGTGGCTTATTAAACTGATAGTTCGGTAATTTTCACATCTGTTAACGCCTGCTTTCTAAGCAGATAGTCATTATGTTTTGGCTCATTGATGCATTACGACATGAGTCTTCACTGAGAAGCACAGATAAACGGAAAGTATAGGGAAATAACTGCAGGGGCAGGCCTAGATATGAGAACATAAGCCACACAGTCGATGATGCGGGGTGAAGCAGAAGTGAATAAAAAGAATGTTTTAAAAATGTATTTATTTACGTGAATAGGTATTTTTCGTAATTCTGCCATTAAATATGGACTTTTGGCTGGTTTTAAAAGGTTAATAACTAGTCTACATTATAAATTTATATGTTTCAATAAATTACACATACTTTTTATTTACATTTATGTAAGTGCTTTCTCGCACGTCCTGCTGGTTTGTACCCATCACCGATAATTCTCTTTCGCTAAACGCTGAGGCGATGTCAACAGAAACCACATAAGATACAATTTCAGCACTTGTCGGAAGTATTTTTTCCGCACAAATATTAGGCGATTTTCTTTGAATTTATTTAACTAATGTAGTTCGAGAATTTCATCATCCTTGCAGATAATGTATGCCGCACTGAATTTAGCTTGAGGATCCCTTTTTATTCAGTGATACGCTTTTATCCACTCCCACGTCACTGAGCGTTTCGGCGTTTTGATCCTGACACATAGTTCCCTATGAAGAAGTAAACGCACCGTTTATAAACATGGATGAAAAACTGAACTGAAAGCTAAAATATTGGCACTAAACAAAAATCACATGTCGGAACGACGATAGACGATAGCCGAGTCCAGCCAACAGCAATAATTTAAGAATGACACAACGTTATCGGGTGTCTCTGCTTATAAGTAAATACCCTAGGCATCAAGCGACTCCAATTGTCGCTCCCAGCTAAGGCTATGATATTTCCGCGTTTCCCCGGATTTATCCTAGTTCTGAGGGCGTCCTGAGGGGGTTTTTATGCACCTGTCCGGGTTAAATCCGATCGCTTTGCGCCCGGAGAAATTCGACTAATTGGAATTAAATCGATTTTAATACGTTTCAGTCAAAATTCCATAAATAAGGACTGGGGTGTAGGTAGCTAAGTTGGTTTCAGACATAAAAAACTACCGGCAAGCACGCTTAGACACTCTCCCCATAAACTTTTTTGTCGAGGACAATGAAAAGTTTCTCTGCCTCGTGATGACTGGGTGTTGTGTGATGTCCTTAGGTTAGCTAGGTTTAAGTAGTTCTAAGTTCTAGGGGACTGATGACCATAGATGTTAAGTCCCATAGTGGTTAGAGCCATTTTTTTGAACAATGAGAAGTTGCCAGCTATCGGCGATCGCATACTCCATGCCACAGCCCCCTCCTGGAATATGGGTACGGCCCTTTTGTTCATTACAAAAACACACTCAGATTTCTCGCACTAGCTGCCTGTGACTCCGCTAAACTGCACTTTAACA
The DNA here is from genome assembly GCF_021461385.2 of Schistocerca piceifrons. Taxonomy (NCBI): domain Eukaryota; kingdom Metazoa; phylum Arthropoda; class Insecta; order Orthoptera; family Acrididae; genus Schistocerca; species Schistocerca piceifrons. The sequence goes on along the minus strand of NC_060140.1, from coordinate 946,017,743 downwards.
CTGCTGACGGCGATGAGAAATATTGCAGTTTTAGCGGTCACTATACGAGACCTTAGATTTTCCTAACTGTCACACTGACCACAGGAAATTATGCCAACCCCTTGGTGCGACTCCGGTTTCAGCACCAGTCTACAGTCAAGCTGGATACGAACCTTTTCAGGACGGTTTCGAAATAATACACTGCTGGTCATTAAAATTGCTACACCAAGAAGATATGCAGATGATAAACACGTATTCATTGGACAAATATATTATACTAGAACTGACATGTGATTACATTTTCACGCAATTTGGGTGCATAGATCCTGAGAAATCAGTACCCCGAACAACCAACTCTGGCCGTAATAACGGCCTTGATACGCTTGGGCATTGAGTCAAACAGAGCTTGGATGGCGTGTACAGGTACAGCTGCCCATGCAGCTTCAACACGATACCACAGTTCATCAAGAGTAGTGACTGGCGTATTGTGACGAGCCAGTTGCTCGGCCACCATTGACCAGATGTTTTCAGTTGGTGAGAGACCTGGAGAATGTGCTGGCCAGGGCAACAGTCGAACATTTTCTGTATCCAGAAAGGCCCGTACAGGATCTGCAACATGCGGTCGTGCATTATCCTGCTGAAAAGTAGGGTTTCGCAGGGATCGAATGAAGGGTAGAGCCACGGGTCGTAACACATCTGAAATGTAACGTCCACTGTTCAAAGTGCCGTCAATGCGAACAGGAGGTGACCAAGACGTGTAACCAATGGCACCCCATACCATCACGCCGGGTGATACGCCAGTGTGGCGATGACGAATACACGCTTCCAATTTGCATTCACCGCGATGTCGCCAAACACGGATGCGACCATCATGATGTAAACAGAACCTGGATTCATCCGAAAAAACGACATTTTGCCATTCGTGCACCGAGGTTCGTCGTTGAGTACACCATCGCAGGCGCTCCTGTCTGTGATGGAGCGTCAAGGGTAACCGCAGTCACCGTCTCCGAGGTGATAGTCCTTGCTGCTGCAAACGTTGCCGAACTGTTCGTGCAGGTGGTGTTGTCTTGCAAACGTCCCCATCTGTTGACTCAGGGATCGAGACGTGGCTGCACGATCCGTTACAGTCATGCGGATAAGATGCCTGTCATCTCGACTGCTAGTGATACGAGGCCGTTGGGACCCAGTCTCTGAAGTCTCTGTCCGGGGTCGGTAATGTAAGTGATGGCAGGCCTATTCCCAGCGGTCTAGAGGGGAGCTAAACGTGGTTATAGACTTAACAGCCATGGTGGAAGATAGGCGTATCTGTTAAGTTCCGATGTGTGAATGTGAATAGTACTACGTCATGCCTGTGAAATACTGTACACGCTACTTTCCGAAGGCTGTAAAATGTTTACAGGAGAACGATTTGTTCGTACATATCCGGTAATGTGATTTTCAGCACAGTATATTTATCTTCAAAACAAAAAGCCGTTGAATATATGTTTAAGAACTAAATTCAACTGATTGTTAGTTGATGGACACCATCACACATTTTCAGTACACTGAAACAGCTACTGAAATTTGGCTATGTTCCTTTCTTCTCCACGTATCCCTATGGAAACTTTTATGGCTCAACTTTGTACCCCAATGATACATCAGCTTAATTAGTTACACTACTAGCCATTAAAATTGCTACACCACGAAGACGACCTGCTGAAGACGCGAAATTTAACCGAAAGGAAGAAGATGCTGTGATACGCAAATGATTAGCTTTTCAGAGCATTCACACAAGGTTGGCGCCGGTTTGGCGACACCTACAACGTGCTGAACTGAGGAAAGTTTCCAACCGATTTCTCATACACAAACAGCAGTTGACCGGCGTTGCCTGCTGAAACGTTGTTGTGATGCCTCGTGTAAGGAGGAGAAATGCGTACCATCACGTTTCCGACTTTGATAAAGGTCGGATTGCAGCCTATAGCGATTGCGGTTTATCGTATCGCGACATTGCTGCTCGCGTTGGTCGAGATCCAATGACTGTTAGCAGAATATGGAATCGGTGGGTTCAGGAGGGTAATACGGAACGCCGTGCTGGATCCCAACGGCCTCGTATAACCAGCAGTCGAGATGACAGGCATCTTATCCGCACGGCTGTAACGGATTGTGCAGCCACATCTCGATCCCTGAGTCAACAGATGGAGACTTTTAAGACAACAACCATCTGCACGAACAGTTCGGCGACGTTTGCAGCAGCATGGACTATCAGCTCGGAGACCATGACTGCGGTTACCCTTGACGCTCCATCACAGACAGGAGCGCCTGCGATGGTGTACTCAACGACGAACCTGGGTGCACGAATGGCAAAACGTCATTTTTTCGGATGAATCCAAGTTCTGTTTACAGCATCATGATGGTCGCATCCGTGTTTGGCGACATCGCGGTGAACGCACATTGGAAGCGTGTATTCGGCATCGCCATACTGGCGTATCACCCGGCGTGATGGTATGGGGTGTCATTGGTTACACGTCTCGGTCACCTCTTGTTCGCATTGACGGCACTTTGAACAGTGGACGTTACATGTCAGATGTGTTACGACCCGTGGCTCTACCCTTCATTCGATCCCTGCGAAACCCTACATTTCAGCAGATAATGCACGACCGCATGTTGCAGGGGCCTTTCTGAACGAAGAAAATGCTCGACTGCTGCCCTGGCCAGCAGATTCTCCAGATCTCTCAGCAATTGAAAAAGTCTGGTCAATGGTGGCCGAGCAACTGGCTCGTCACAATACGCCAGGCACTACTCTTGATGAACTGTGGTATCGTGTTGAAGCTGCATGGGCAGCTCTACCTGTACACGCCATCTAAGCTCTCTGTGACTCAATGCCCAGGCGTATCAACGCCGTTATTACGGCCAAAGGTGGTTGTTCTAGGTACTGATTTCTCAGGATAATTGCGTGAAAATGTAATCACATGTCAGTTCTAGTATAATGTATTTGTCCAATGAATACCCGTGTATCATGTGCATTTCTTCTTGGTGTAGCAATTTTAATTGCCAGTAGTGTAGTATAACCAACCCCCTCGCGACCACTTGTGAAGTATCTTGAAGATTGTTACACGTGTTGTAATTGTGGCGCGCCCGTGTGTCAAAGGAGCCTGTCTTTGGTGGCATAATTTCATGCTTCGCCGTCACCCCGTTCTCGCACGTCGTCAACGAACGGACAGAAGCGCTGCCAATACATCCGCAGTACAAAGCTTTGAAAGCGATCAGCCAGGCGTTTGTAGCGCGCAGCGGGGTGGGTCTTTGATCTCCTCAGGTGGCCGACGAGAATATCTTCCATCGACTTCCTCGCCGTACAGCTGTCTGCTTCAGCCCTTCGCTGATAAGATTTCCTTGGGCGTCAGAATGTGGTGCACGCTGTACGAAATTCAGCTCTGGATACCAAACTGAAAACGGACAATTTTTCGTAGTTCATGTAGCGCACTCCCTCTGTCTACCACCTAACCTTTTCAACTTCTTCCTAGAAAATATGAGTGACCAATGCTCATTAGACGACAAAGGAGTAGAAATTGGAGGAAGAAGACTAGGGTGTTTGAGGTTTGCTGATGACATGGTCCTTCTAGCCACAGGGGAAAAAGAAATACAGGATTTAGTGGACAGCATTGACGCTAACGGACAAAAATTATAGAATGAAAATTAACACAAAGAAAACAAAAGTACTGACACTAGGAGGAAATAAAGAAATAAAAGTTATGCTGAATGGAGAAATATTGGAACAGGTGCAAAATTTTAAGCATCTTGGAAGCAGGATAGACACCGACTGGAAGTGCAGCACAGAAATTAAAATAAGGATAGCAATGGCAAAAGAGGCATTTTATAAGAAAAGGAGAATTTTCTGCAGCAGTGTGGACAGAGAACTGAGGAAAAGACTCATAAAATGTTTTGTATGCAGTGTTCTTCTGTAAGGCGCTGAAACATGGACTTTGAAGAAGAAAGACAGAAAGGCTGGATGCTTTTGAGATGTGGACATGGCGAAGCATGGAAAGAATAATTTGGATGGACAGAGTAAAAAATGAAGAGGTACCTAGAAGAGTGGGAGAGAAAAGAGAGTTACTAGATGTAATAAAAAGAAGAAAAAGAAATGGGATTGGGCTTATATTAAGAAAGAATGACGGACTGATAAAAACAGTTTTAGAAGGTTATGTAAAAGGGAAAAGGAAGCGAGGCGGACAACATACAGCAGCCGTAAGAAGGAAGCAATGGATCGCAGAAAATGGAGAGGCAAAGGACCTGCTAATAAAAGAGAAAACTGATTATGACCATGATGATAACTGCCTTCTAGCACCGCTCTGTATTAAACGGTGAAAGATGTGTGGGTGATGATTTTGTGCTAATGGCTTCCTGTATATTTGTTGTACGCAGTAACGGCTGAAGAGGCACAGTGACGCCACAAGAGGGCAGCTATTTCTGATGAACACAGTCAGTGATCATTTACATATTCGTGACAGCAATATACCAGCAAAGTAGTAAAAGCTTTCTCAGACTTTCTATACTTACCTTTCTTTGCAGGCAGTCCACAACTCCTGCGAGATTTGTCTACATCGCTCAAGGTAAATGCTGTGATGGTTCCTTCGAAAGGGCACGACCGATTTGCTTCCTCACCCTTGACACATTCCGAGCTTGTGCTCCGTCTCTACTGACCTAGATGCCGACGGGACATTAAACCCAATCTTCCTTCTTTCCTTCCTTCCTTCCTTCCTTCCTTCCGTTTAGCAGGACTGTGATATAAGAAGCACCCATAATCGCTGAATGATCGGACGAGGCCTTTGTACATGACCAAGAAAACGCTAGGATCTGCACCCACTGAATTCCAGGTACAAATTTCATTGCGTTAATGCTATTTCTTGTTTTCAATTGTTTTCAAGCCGCGAGGGGTACCTCCGCAGTCTTGGGCGCCTAACCACAGTTTCCTCGTGTGTGTGTGTGTGTGTGTGTGTGTGTGTGTGTGTGTGTGTGTGTGTGTGTGTGTTTCGTTCTTAGCGTCAGTTAGATTAAGTAGTGTGTAAGCCTAGGGGCCGATGACCGCAGCAGTTTGGTGCCAAATTTGCTTGTTTTCTTGATTACATGAAATACGTGATCGGCCCATCTTAAGCACCTGTCACATACTATCACCAAAACTTCGCTTTAGTCACCAGCAGGAAAGAGAGACATCTTAATAAAATGACCACGCTGGCGGATTGCATCCTTCAAAGGTTGAACTAAACTGCAGAAGTTTTCGCAGTTGAAACTGTTAAGGCTGTTTACATCCAACCAGCGGATTATGCGTAGACGGCCCTTTCTGAAGCTAGGCAAAGAGATTACAGATCTTAATGTTTTGTAAAAAAGGCGTAAATCATCGGCATGCTGGAGAGTTTTAAATGCCCGGTGAAATAATGTTGTCCATCTCTAGAGCGTATATTAAAAGCAGGAGGAGGCTGGCAGGCAACTGAGCCTCCAGGCAGTCCTCTTCACGCTGTACGATAACCGACTAATGGGCCCTAGAATCTTACATATGTACACTGAAGAGCTAAAGAGACTGGTACACATGTCTAATATCGGGTGACGCCCCCGCGAGCACGCAAAAGTGCCGCAACACGACGTGGCACATACTCGACTAATGTCTGAAGTATGAGAGTTAACGAGCAATGTGCACTCATTTAAGTATATGGCCGAAAGGGTCACCCGTCAGGAATTGTGAAACGAACCCTGTCGTCCAGGACCGTGTGCCACAATGAGCGCGGATTCGCCACGAGATGGGGAGACTCACAGGCGTCTATGGTGCTGAACGAGGCCTAAGCGCTGCAGTGTGCGAGTGAGACAGACGAGAATCTACGTCATGGAGAAACCCCGCAGAAGCTGCTCCGGGACAGGGAGACGTAGCGGTGTTAAATATGGCGGACACAAGTTCGGCCATGAAGAGAAACATTTATGAAAGCTTTTTAATTCTATAGTAATTAAGCGAATGAAGCTATAGTAATTTTAATCTATCATCCTTCATAAATTTTCATGGTGATCCCAATAAAACTACACTGCTGGCCACCGTAAATGCAACACCCTGAAGGAAGCATCCGAATCAAGTGAAATTTACACCATGAGTTTGCAGCGATGAGATATGCAACTGATTAGAATTTCAGCGCAGACGCACATCACGCGCGCCTGTGGCGCCACCTCATAGCGTCATTTAAGGCTTGGCGATTTCGACGGGTGTACGTTCGGCACGTGTGTTTACCTTGTGGTTGTTTCACAAGGCGATCAGTTATGCCTCGTAGACAACAGCGAACATCGTTTGATCAAGTATCCGAGTTCGACAGAGGAAGGATAGTGGCTCACCGAGATTGTGGATTATTATACAGAGAAATCGCTAGTCGTGTTGGACGAAACCAAACAACTGTAATGCGGATATGTGACCGTTGGATGCACGAGGGTACGACGGACCGACGTGGTCGATCGCATTCACCTCGGTGCACCACTGCACGTGCTGATAGGCAAATTGTGCGCATGGCAGTGACGGATAGCTCAGTGACATCCCGAACCATAGCACAGCACATTGCGTCTGTAACGCATCATCCAGTGTCTGCGCGTACCATTCGACGCCGTTTACAGCAGAGTGGTCTGTCCGCAAGACGTCCATTGCTTGGTCTACCATTGACGCAGAACCACAGACGTCTCCGTCGCCAATGGTGTGACGACAGACGGATGTGGACGGCAGAATGGAATGACGTTGTCTTTACTGACCAGGCACGCTTCTGTCTGCAGCACCACGATGGTCGGATTCGAGTGTGGAGACACCGTGGAGAGAGGATGCTGGACAGCTGCATTATGCACTGCCACACTGGTCTTGCACCGGGTATTATGATATGGGGCGGTATTGGATATTACTCTCGCACGCCTCTAGTACGCATTGCCGGTACTTTAAATAGCCGGCGCTACATATCCGAGGTGCTGGAGCCAGTTGTCCTTCCTTACCTTCAGGGCTCGGCCACAGCCATATTTCAACAGGATAATGCACGACCACACGTGGCACGCATTGTCCAAAGGTTCTTCGTCAATAACCAGATTGAATTGCTTCCCTGGCCGGCTCGCTCTCCGGATCTTTCGCCGATACAAAACATGTGGTCCATGGTTGCTCAACGAGTGACCCAGATTACATCCCCAGCTGCCACACCAGATGATCTTTGGCAACGTGTGGAAGCTGCTTGGGCTGCTGTACCCCAGGAACACATCCAACGTCTCTTTGACTCAATGCCGAGACGTGTGGCAGCGGTGATCTCCAACAATGGCGGCTACTCTGGCTACTGATTCTGGCAGGAACCACATGTCACAGACGTCTGTAAACGTAATCATTTGATACTTGGTCAACATGTTATCTACAAAATAAATCTTGTTGTGCTACCTCATGTCTTTCTTGGTGTTGCATTTACCGTGGCCAGCAGTGTAGAATATTGATCATATCTATAATAGTTTAGGATTTACTGTTAAAGTGAAATTAACAAGTTTTGCAACAAAGACCTGAATGCTAAAATCTTAAAGCCTTATTCCATCTTAACGATCGACATTTCATATAGAAGCGCATCATTAAAATGACAAATGTTGTAAATATGAACTCTGTATGTTTAAAAGATATAGTAAATTTAAATTATCAGTATTTTCAGTTAAGCATTAGACCATCATGACACCTTATTGAATCATTAGGTAATCGAATAATTGTTCTAAAGTTTAGTGCATAGAACTTACTTTTGTTCTTCATTTATTTATTTACTTATTTATCTATCTGAAGCCGGCCGGAGTGGCCGTGCGGTTCTAGGCGCTACAGTCTGTAACTGCGCGACCGCCACGTTCGCAGTTTCGAATCCTGCCTCGGGCATGGATGTGTGTGATGTCCTTAGGTTAGTTAGGTTTAATTATTTCTAAGTTCTAGGCGACTGATGACCTCAGAAGTTAAGTCGCATAGTGCTCAGAGCCATTTTAACCATTTGTCAGAAAGCACATTGGTGCAGGGCTACTGGCTATGACATTCAAAGTTAAGAAGGAAATTGTATTGGTTCTGTATATTGAGCAAGCAGTAAAGGAAACAAAAGAAAAATTCGGAGTAGGTATTAAAATTCACGGAGAAGAAGTAAAAACTTTGAGGTTCGCCGATGACATTGTAATTCTGTCAGAGACAGCAAAGGACTTGGAAGAGCAGTTGAACGGAATGGACAGTGTCTTGAAAGGAGGATATAAGATGAACATCAACAAAAGCAAAACGAGGATAATAGAATGTAGTCAAATTAAATCGGGTGATGCTGAGGGAATTAGATTAGGAAATGAGACACTTAAAGTAGTAAAGGAGTTTTGCTATTTAGGGAGTAAAATAACTGATGATGGTCGAAGTAGAGAGGATATAAAATGTAGACTGGCAATGGCAAGGAAAGCGTTTCTGAAGAAGAGAAATTTGTTAACATCGAGTATAGATTTAAGTGTCAGGAAGTCGTTTCTGAAAGTATTTGTATGGAGTGTAGCCATGTATGGAAGTGAAACATGGACGATAACCAGTTTGGACAAGAAGAGAATAGAAGCTTTCGAAATGTGGTGCTACAGAAGAATGCTGAATATAAGGTGGGTAGATCACGTAACTAATGAGGAGGTACTGAATAGGATTGGGGAGAAGAGAAGTTTGTGGCACAACTTGACTAGAAGAAGGGATCGGTTGGTAGGACATGTTTTGAGGCCGCAAGGGATCACAAATTTAGCATTGGAGGGCAGCGTGGAGGGTAAAAATCGTAGAGGGAGACCAAGAGATGAATACACTAAGCAGATTCAGAAGGATGTAGGTTGCAGTAGGTACTGGGAGATGAAGGAGCTTGCACAGGATAGAGTAGCATAGAGAGCTGCATCAAACCAGTCTCAGGACTGAAGACCACCACAACAACAACTGTGTAAAAGAATTTAACGTGGTCAAGCTTTGATTATTTAATTATGTTAAAATGTAAAATAACGTAGAATAAGCTGTAGCTAGTCAGATGGACGGCTTCAGGAAAGGGAACTGCCCTAGTCAGTTGAGTGTGGATGTTCGGCGCGCGGGAAACGCGGCCTGGGGCGGGCAGAGGGACAGTGCTGGTGGAGATGCGAAAGCGGACGGTCGGTCTTTAGGCAGCTAGGAAGTGAAACGACTTTGAAAATTTCGCCTTGTGATATATCGTGGGACTTAGTCTCTGAGCGCCGGATGTGAACTCTAACTTTCCGCGTAGTTAACGAGGTGGAGTAGTGGACTTTTTATTCGCGATGCGATTGTGAATGATCGAACTGTGTCAAATGGATATGTGCTCGACTGTAAAAGTAATTCTAAATATGACCACTTTCGCTATTAGTTTGCTTTCTGAATAAACATTATTCTAACCACATCGCAACTGTGAGCCCTTCATAATTTATGGGTCGTTAATTCAGTTCCCGATATTATTATTACTGTTGTTACATGTTATATTAACTTTGTATTTCGCACACTTGCCGTCAGCCAGACAGTTTCACCAAAGGGTCACAAGTGCCTAATTTAGGGCGTGTAATGCGACATGTGCGGTTCAACCCCTAGACGAGTTTGAGCCAAAGCATTTAGACGAAGACGAACCGCATGTGAGCCCGAACATTTCTGCAATGTTAGCTCGCAACTGGGGGCTCAGCTGGGATAGGAACCTGGAAAGTGTTAGTTGAGGGATAAGAATCTTGCAAAATGTTGGAACAGGGTTGGATTTCAGAAAGTGCTAGTTGCGGAATTTGAACTCTGGAAAGTTTAGAATTGGATTTGAATCCTGGAAAGTGTTTCCGAAAGTATTATCCGAACTTCGATAGGCAGAACCTCTCGCAAAAGTTAAATGTGAGATCAGTTAGGGACTGAATATTAGGTTTCTTTAACAGTTGTGAAATTACAATTGTAATTCTCACAGTTAATGACATTCTGTGATCTAATGATCCTAAGCTGTCGACAGGCGTTGACATACATCAACGGGGACAGTTGAAAACGTGTGCCCCGACCGGGACTCGATGCCCGGATATCATGCTTACATGGCCATTGACCTTCTCCTCCTGTGCTGGATGCACACTCATTGCCCGAACTCTTATGGGACTCGGTAAGATTGTCTGCCGCGAGTAATGAGTGTGGTGGGCGGGGGCACTGCGAATGTAGTGTGTGGACATCAAGTTGGGAATGTGGGTCTCACGGGAAGCGTGCAAGGGATAATGCCTGCAGTCGCACTATCCTTTGTGCCCTCGGTGGCTCAAAGTCTAAAGCGATGGCATTGTATGTCAAACGAACATGGAGCATAATGTGTAATGATCCAGGGTGCATTACAGCAAAACTATACGATATTGTCAGGCCAGAAAGTGTAGAGCCGCCGATAAATATACAAAAAAAATAAGTTTAAAGCTAAAACACATTAGGGAGTATTATCTTGAACTAAGTTATCTCAGCAAAAACCTGTTAAACTCCAAAAACGTTACAGCAAAGGCGATTTTAGCTGAAAGACTGAAACATGAAAGGAAAAATAACATAGAAACTAAATATGCTGGAATACCATGGAATGTGGTCTGGAAAAATATCAGTAGTGACGTTCTTTCGTCTGACGTGAGAACAGCGTAGTACAAGGTAGTCAATAACACCATCAGCACGAATGAGCGTCTCTTTGTCATCGGTGTAAGTGGCGACAGGAGCCGAGAAAGCGTATGTCGTGCCTGAAAATGCACTCACATCAGTCAGTTGTAACAGTGCAACGACACTTCAGGACGAAGTTCAACAAAGATCCACCAACTGCTAACTCCATTCGGCGATGGTATGCGCAGTTTAGAGCTTCTGGATGCCTCTGTAAGGGGAAATCAACGGGTCGGCCTGCAGTGAGCGAAGAAACGGTTGAACGCGTGCGGGCAAGTTTCACGCGTAGCCCGCGGAAGTCGACGAATAAAGCAAGCAGGGAGCTAAACGTACCACAGCCGACGGTTTGGAAAATCTTACGGAAAAGGCTAAAGCGGAAGCCTTACCGTTTACAATTGCTACAAGCCCTGACACCCGATGACAAAGTCAAACGCTTTGAATTTTCGGCGGGGTTGCAACAGCTCATGGAAGAGGATGCGTTCAGTGCGAAACTTGTTTTCAGTGATGAAGCAACATTTTTTCTTAATGGTGAAGTGAACAGACACAATGTGCGAATCTGGGCGGTAGAGAATCCTCACACATTCGTGCAGCAAATTCGCAATTCACCAGAAGTTAACGTGTTTTGTGCAATCTCACGGTTTAAAGTTTACGGCCCCTTTTTCTTCTGCGAACAAAACGTTACAGGACACGTGTATCTGGACATGCTGGAAAATTGGCTCATGCCACAACTGGAGACCGACAGCGCCGACTTCATCTTTCAACAGGATGGTGCTCCACCGCACTTCCATCATGATGTTCGGCATTTCTTAAACAGGAGATTGGAAAACCGATGGATCGGTCGCGGTGGAGATCGTGATCAGCAATTCATGTCATGGCCTCCACGCTCTCCCTACTTAACCCCATGTGATTTCTTTCTGTGGGGTTATGTGAATGATTCAGTGTTTAAACCTCTTGTACCAAGAAACGTGCCAGAACTGCGAGCTCGCATCAACGATGTTTTCGAACTCATTGATGGGGACATGCTGCGCCGAGTGTGGGAGGAACTTGATTATCGGCTTGATGTCTGCCGAATCACTAAAGGGGCACATATAGAACATTTGTGAATGCCTAAAAAAACTTTTTGAGTTTTTGTATGTGTGTGCAAAGCATTGTGAAAATATATCAAATAATAAAGTTATTGTAGAGCTGTGAAATCGCTTCAATCATTTGTAATAACCCTGTACAAGTTACGTTTTTAACAATATTGGAAGCGATGAACATATCGAATACAAGATGTGTAAGGAAAATGAATTCGAGAAAATACTTAAATATCAGAATCACAATAAGAAATATGGTAACATGTCCGAATTGTCTTCAACAGAATGGGTATAGGTTAGGAACTGGATTCCTAGTGGAGAGGGAATGGGTTGGGTCACGTTCCCGACCCTAACCTCACCTGCAAGTCACACATGAAAAATAAATCAGCAGTACAGCAGATACAAGAATATGGCGACAAGCACCTGGTGTCTGATATAAAAGAAGATCTTGAACGCCCTTAAGGATGCGTTTAGAAGGCTGTAACTAACTAAAGTAACAAGGCAGTCAAGGACTTTGCGATGTCGCTGTTCGGGACTGCACTTCTGTCCACGTAATTTACCCTGGGAGGAACACACATCAAGGATTTACTGGATGATTAATTTGGGTCTGGAAAATGATGACGAGGAACCTCAGGCTGCAGAAGAAGAAAATGTGCGTGCTGAACTGCCACCAGTTGAAGGTGACAGTGAAGGTGCTGAATTGTGCTACTGATAAAGACTCATTCTCTGAATGCTGTAATTTATGACTGCAATTATCTGTCACCTTATTTATGTCATTTCATTGTCGTCATTTTTGCTACTGTTTTTGTGGGAAAAAAAGATGGATAGAGCGTCTACCATGTAAGCAGGAAATCCCGGGTTCGAGTCCAGATCGGGGCACACATTTTCAACTGTCCCCGTTGATGTATATCAACGCCTGATGTCCGAAAGAACAGGTACCATCTTCTATTCTGTGATCAAGGTCCCAAGTCTGTAGCAGTTTTGGCAGTATGCGTAGGAGTCTGAGCTATGAATTTTGCAACAGTTGTGTGCACCGAGTTTTAGCAGTAGTTAGGAGTGATAAAGAAGTAATCCGCGGAAGAAGAGGCGACATTGAGAGCACGTGGCTCCAGCCAGCAGCGGCATCTTGAACGGCGATTCATCGCGTGTACTATTTGTGTACTAGTAGGTAAGATAGTAATTTTTCTACTTTTGTTCGTGGTAATTTACTTCCTTTGATTCCTGGTTTTGTGAAGAGAAAAAAAACCTATCAAATTACGCGATTACGCAAGCCGATTCACGTATGCAACCAGAGCGCACAGATGTGATGGACCGTATTTTTAGCTTCTCTTTGAAGACAACCAACTGGGAGTCCGTAGGTTGCCGAATGAAAGGGAAATGATGACTTAAAAAACAAAGTTTGGTTTCAAAGTGCAGTAGTGACACACCAAGCAAACATTAAAATATTTAAGGCAGTAATAGAGAAATGTTTTGAAAAAGTCTAAACACCTTCCAAAGCAACTCTCTTAGCGCGCTAATTATTCAGCGGTGTGGGAGATAAAGGCACTACCTCATGATTCATGCACGGCAGCCTCCAAAATGCGGTGGAAGCCCTGCAAAACTTTGCAAACTCGGCGGATCCCAGCCACCCCTACGCGAGTAGCTCAACCTTATGCTCGTGTGTTATGCAGCACCACCTCCACAAACTTATGTTTTAAGTAATAGCGATAATTTAATAACAAAATCGTGAATTCTCCACAGTCTTGCACGTAGCACGCCCATTGTTGAATAACAAGTTAATTGTCAGTTTGGGAAGCATTTCTCTGCAGTTTATATTACGAGCAAATCCATCTAGATCTCTTGATGATAATTAATTTGATTTTCGTAACATTTCTTCAAGTTACGTGTTTCGGCTCTTGTCATCTTCGGACGCAAACATAGAATTCGGACATATAGATCAGCGTTAATCCAAAAAGAACTGCCAACTGGTCGGATAGTATTTATCTTGGCTGAGTTATGCTAGAACCAATAAATCAGAAATTACTACCACTGGAAATACTTTATGTCCTGGTTAAGACTTCTGATTGTGTCAACCAAGATACCTCGTTGCAGAAAGTTTGTTTTTTCTTCTGCTTAAATGACAGAAAGCAAAGCGTATCAGTTCCGTGCCAATAGAATACAGATGCCTCTTCTAAGGCATGAACATGCTGCAAAGACCTCTTCAAATAAATCTTTACGTTTTACTTCCATCTCTTGTTACTCATGTCCAAGAATGTTTCTGATAGGTAACGTACACTGAAGAGCGAAAGAAACTGGTACACCTGCCTAATATCGTGTAGGGCCCCCGCGAGCACGCAGAAGTGCCGCAACACGACGTGGTCTGAAGTAGTGCTGGAGGGAATGGACACCATGAATCCTGCAGGGCTGTCCATAAATCCGTAAGAGTACGAGGGGGTGGAGATTCCTCCTGAACAGTTGCAAGGCATCCCAGATATACACGATAATATATACACAATAATATTCATGTCTGGGGAATCTGGTGGCCAGAGGAAGTGTGTAAACTCAGAAGAGCTTTGATGGATCCACTCTGTAGCAGTCCTGGACGAGTGGGATGTCGCATTGTTCTGCAGGAACTACCGACGTCCGTCGAAATGCACAACGCCACCTGTCAAATTGTCAGATTAGTATGTAGACGTATCAGGGGTCCCATATCACTCCAACTGCACACACGCTATACCATTACAGAGCATCCACCAGCTTTTGAACAGTCCCCCGTTAATATACAGGGTACATCAATTCCATGAGGTTGTCTCCACGACTGTACACATCCATCCGCTCAATACAGTTTGAAACGAGACTCGTCCGACCGGGCAACATGTTTCCAGTCACGAACATTTCAGTGTAGGTGTTGACGGGGCCACGCGAAGCGTAAAGCTTTGTGTCGTGCAGTCAACAATGGTACATGAGTGGGCCTTCGGCTCCGAAAGCCCAAATCGATGTTTCCTTGAATGGTTCGCACGCTGATGTTGATGGCCCAACATTGAAATCAGCAGCAATTTGCGGAAGGGTTGCACTTCCGTCACGCTTCAGTCGTCGTTCTTGCAGGATCTTTTTCCTGTGGCAGCGATGTCTGAGATTTGGTGTTTTACCAGATTCCTAATATTCACAGTACACTCGTGAAATGGTCGTACGAGAAAATCACCAATTCATCGCTGCCTCGGAGATACTGTATCCCATCGCTCTTGCGCCGACTTTTACGAAGTGCATTCAAGTTCTAAGGCCTCCGATTTTTTTTTCTAATTAACTACTCACCCGAAATCGATGAAACTGGCGTTACTTCTCGACGTAATCACCCTGCAGACGTACACATTTTTCACAACGCTGACACCATGATTTCATGGCAGCGGCGAAGGCTTCTTTAGGAGTCTGTTTTGACCACTGGAAAATCGCAGAGGCAATAGCAGCACGGCTGGTGAATGTGCGGCCACGGAGAGTGTCTTTCATTGTTGGAAAAAGCCAAAAGTCACTACGAGCCACGTCAGGTGAGTAGGGAGCATGAGGAATCACTTCAAAGTTGTTATCACGAAGAAACTGTTACATAACGTTAGCTCGATGTGCGGGTGCGTTGTCTTGGAGAAACAGCACACGCGCAGCCCTTCCCGGACGTTTTTGTTGCAGTGCAGGAAGGAATTTGTTCTTGAAAACGTTTTCGTAGGATGCACCTGTTACCGTAGTGCTCTTCGGAGCGCAATGGGTAAGGATTACGCCCTCGCTGTCCCAGAACATGGACACCATCATTTTTTCAGCACTGGTGGTTACCCGAAATTTTTTTGGTGGCGGTAAATCTGTGTGCTTCCATCGAGCTGACTGGCGCTTTGTTTCTGGATTGAAAAATGGCATCCACGTCTCATCCATTGTCACAACCAACGAAAAGAAAGTCCCATTCGTGCTGTCGTTGCGTGTCAACATTGCTTGGCAACATGCCACACGGGCAGCCGTGTGGTCGCCCGTCAGCATTCGTGGCACCCACCTGGATCACACTTCTCGCATTTTCAGGTCGTCATGCAGGATTGTGTGCACAGAACCCACAGAAATGCCAACTCTGGAGGCGATCTGTTCAACAGTCATTCGGCGATCCCCCAAAACAATTCTCTCCACTTTCTCGATCGTGTCGTCAGACCGGCTTGTGCGAGCCCGAGATTGTTTCGGTTTGTTGTCACACGATGTTCTGCCTTCATTAAACTGTCCCACCCAAGAACGCACTTTCGACACATCCATAACTTCATCACCACATGTCTCCTTCAACTGTCGATGAATTTCAGTTGGTTTCACACCACGCAAATTCAGAAAACCTATGATTGCACGCTGTTCAAGTAAGGAAAACGTCGCCATTTTAAGTATTTAAAACAGTTCTCATTCTCGCCGCTGGCGGTAAAATTCCATCTGCCGTACGGTGCTGCCATCTCTGGGACGTACTGACAATGAACGCGGCCTCATTTTAAAACAATGCGCATGTTTCTATCTCTTTCCAGTCTGGAGAAAAAAAATCGGAGGCCTTAGAGCTTGAATGCACCTCGTACACCACGTTCGAACTCACGTAAATCTTTATCACCTGTCATTGTAGCAGCAGTAACCGATATAACAACTCGAGAGACACTTCTTGTCATACAGGCGTTGCTGACCGCAGCGGCGTATTCTAACTGTTTACATACGTCTGTATTTGAATACGTATGCCTATACTAGTTTCTTTGGCGCTTCAGTGTAGATCGGAATAGTAGGTGTGGCAGATGCGTCATCGGACGTAGTTACAGGCCTTAGTTCTATAATTATGAATCACTATTCACGCTCGCGTATTATGTAACTTTACGAGAACAAACGTTTCCTCTTACAGGAGTCAACAAGAATTCTACAAACAGAGGTCTTTGAAACTCAGCGCGCTCGGTTCGTCCAAGAGAGCCAGAAGGCGGTAGGTAACGGCCACCAGGTTTGTGCCGTATCTCTTGACTTCCGGAAGGCAGTTCGTCGCGCCGCGAGGTCGCCCAGCGTACAAAGAATGGACTTCCTGATTGAGGACCAGCTTAGGGACAGGACTGAGACCTCCCCAGCTGACAGAAAACAAACGACGTTCTTAATGGGCGGAAGCAGCTATGTTTTACAAGTAATTTCGGAACTCTTATTGGGCACTTAGGCCTTGCGACACACACAAATTATCTGGAGGATAACGTCGGAAAATCTGTAAAGAACAGAAAGACGATTAAATCCTGTCGAAGACGAGGTTATTAGAGACGGAGCAGAAACTCGGAGAGGGCAAGAAAATGTACAGTGCCCTTCCGAGGGAACAGTCCTAGCATTTACCTTAAACGGTTTAGGTAATCACGGATAGCATGAGTGTGGAAAAATTGAGAATTGTGAAGGTGGTTCGATGAACCCTCTGCCAGGCACTTGAATGTGATTTGCAGAGTATCGATGTAGATGTAGATGGACGGCCAGACGGAGATCTGAACCGCCATCCTCCCAAATGCGAGTCCGGTGTCTTACCGCTGGGAGCTCCCTGAGGCTGTTGTACATAG
The DNA here is from genome assembly GCF_021461385.2 of Schistocerca piceifrons. Lineage (NCBI taxonomy): Eukaryota > Metazoa > Arthropoda > Insecta > Orthoptera > Acrididae > Schistocerca > Schistocerca piceifrons. The sequence continues at coordinate 946,000,503 of NC_060140.1, read as the reverse complement.
AAAAGGTCCTACGCCACAAAACTGTAACGAAACGCTATGAGACCCGCAGCATGTCGACGCTACATGGAAGATCAACGTAAATAAATGAAACGTAGTACGTCGAATTAGGCGCAAAGTCTCATTAATATTCAACTATCCTATTGGCGACGAACCGCAGGAAACTACAGTCGCAAAATATGTAGCAACCAGTAAACCCAGAATCTCTGAAGAATCGAACTCTCGTGTATAAAACCGCTCCCTCACCCAGAATCCTATTTACTAAACAATATGTACAGTAACCAGGACCTCACGAAGACTTTGACGTCGGGGTGCCCTGCCTCGACTTCGAACAATCACTTTCTTGCTTTAGTGCTCTGCCCACGGAAAACTGACGGCGTATTTTAACTCTTCACATCTTTCTGCCTTCTTCATTTGTGTAGGAAGTGCAATCGGCATGTTTTTGATCTACATGCTCAAGTCGTGGTCTTCCTTTAGTCCTTTGTCAATTGGTCAATTGACGTACCCTGCTATTACTTTCTTTAGCAGCCCCCCCCCCCCCCCCGCCGCCCCCCATGTTTCAATAGGCGGCGAATAATCTGAGCTACTCACTTTACAATAGTGTTCTTCTGTCCCATTTGAGTTCCAGGATGCGATTTTACATCTGATTTTCAGACACTTCTTTTTCTCAGTTCCCACGTCCCACAGCCATACAATGCCAGACGCCAAACATATATTTTTTAGAAATCTTTTCCTTATTTGTAGGCTGTTAGTTTTTGAAATTAATTTTCTTTACACTGGATCCACTTTTTCCTTGGTCAATTCTCTTTCTTACTTCTTCCATCTCCAGTGTTCTGGAATGGAATGACACCATTAATATATATCGACTTCGATCAGAAATAGGTAGCTAAGGTAGAATATTCAAAATTTCTAAGTGTATGCATTGATGAGGGGTTGAACTGGAAAAAACGCACTAAAGATCTGCTGAAACATTTGAGGTCAGCTACTTATGCTACTAGGGTCATTGCAAATTTTGGCGATATACATCTCAGTAAATTAGCTTACCACGCCTATTTTCATTCTCTGCTTTCGTATGGCATCACATTCTGGGTAACTCATCATTGAGTAAAAGATTGTTCATTGCACAAAAGCGTGTAATCCGAATAATAGCTGGAGCTCATCCAAGATCATCCTGCAGACACCTATTTAAAGAGCTAGGGATCTTCACTGTAGCCTCACAATATATACATTCACTTATGAAATTTGTGATTAACAATCCGAACGAATTCAAAAGTAATAGCAGTGTACATGGCTACAACACTAGGAGAAAGGATCGCATCAAATGTCTGACACATAGCCATATAGCATTTAAAAGGAAATTAAAAGAATTTATGAATGGCAACTCCTTCCACTCATTAGACGAATTTTTGGATATAGTAAGTGCGTAATTTCCCCACCCCCACAAAAAAATAATTAAAAATATTAAGTGTCATGTAATATTTTGTGTAATGTAATATCTTGTATAGACACCTTTTATTAACCTGACACGTTCCACCTCATTACGAAGTGTCGTATTCATGATCTATGGAACAAGTACTAATCTAATCTAATCCAGTGATCATTTGATCAGTAAGTAAATGTTACATCAATCACTGCTTACATACAGCATGTCACAGATGTAAGCTTAACAATCCATAGGTCAGATTTCCACAATGCTTTGACACTTGCTATTGTTTTTGCCACTGTTGGAAGAGAAAACAAAATACACTGACAGAAAACAATCGCAACAACGAAAAATTATTAATGTAGAGTAATTACATTTCGGGAACACGTCCGTCTAGGTAACGTATTTAAGTGATTACCATTCCAAGTTCAGTGGTTAATGTAAACGCAGCACAACAGATCGAATCACCTGATTGACGGTAGTCCGGTTGCGTGGGCTGTCATATGAAACTGCACCCCAGGCCCTAACTGCAGGTGTGGGTCCAGAGTGTCTACTACACTACTGGCCATTAAAATTGCTACACCAAGAAGGAATGCACGTGATAAACGGGTATTCATTGGACAAATATATTATACTAGAACTGACGTGTGATTACATTTTCACGCGATATGGGTGCATAGCTCCTGAGAAATCAGCACCCAGAACAACCACCTCTGGCCGTAATAACGGCCTTGATACGCCTGGGCGTTGTGCCAAACACAGCCTGGATGGCGTGTACAGGTACAGCTGCCGATGCAGCTTCAACACGATACCACAGTTCATCAAGAGTAGTGACTGGCGCATTGTGACGAGCCAGTTGCTCGGCCACCACTGACCAGACGTTTTCAATTGGTGAGAGATCTGGAGAATGTGCTGGCCAGGACAGCAGTCGAACATTTTCTGTATCCAGAACGGCGCGTACAGGACCTGCAATTTGCGGTCGTCCATTACGCTGCTGAAATGTAGGGTTTCGCAGGGATCGAATGAAGGGTTGAACCACGGGTCTTAACACATCTGAAATGTTACGTCCACTGTTCAAAGTGCCGTCAATGCGAACAAGAGGTGACCGAGAAGTGCAACCAATGGCATCCCATACCATCACGCCGGATGATACGCCAGTATGGCGATGACGAATATACGCTTCCAATGTGCGTTCACCGCGATGTCGCCAAACACGGTTGCGACCATCATGATGCTGTTAACAGAACCTGGATTCATCCGAAAAAATGACGTTTTGCCATTCGTGCACCCAGGTTCGTTGTTGACTACATCATCGCAGGCGCTCCTGTCTGTGATGCGGCGTCAAGGGTAACCGCAGCCATGGTCACCGAGCTGACAGTCCATGCTGCTGCAAACGTCGTCGAACTGTTCGTGCAGATGATTGTTGTCTTGCAAACGTCTCCATCTGTTGACTCAGGGATCGAGACGTGGCTGCACGATACGTTACAGCCATGCGGATAAGATGCCTGTCATTTCGACTGCTAGTGATACAGGCCGTTGGGATCCAGCACGGCGTTCGGTATTACCCTCCTGAACCCACCGATACCATATTCTGCTAACAGTCATTGGATCTCGACCAACGCGAGCAGCAATGGCGCGATACGATGAACCGTAATCGCGATAGGTTACAATCCGACCTTTATCAAAGTCGGAAACGTGATGTGATGCCTCGTGTAAGGAGGAGAAATGCGTACCAACGAAGTTTCACCAGGCAACGCCGGTCAACTGCTGTTTGTGTATGAGAAAGCGGTTGTAAACTTTCCTCATGTCAGCACGTTGTAGGTGTCGCCACCGGCCCCAACCTTGTGTGAATGCTCTGAAAAGCTTATCATTTGCATATGACAGCATCTTCTTCCTGTCGGTTAAATTTCGCGTCTGTAGCACGTTATCTTCGTGGTGTAGCAATTTTAATGGCCAGTAGTGTATGTACACAGGTTGGTTTGCAGGCCCTTAACTGGCCTCTTGCTAACCACTCCAAGTCCGTGACGCAGGCAGGCAGCACCAGCTCCCGTCAGGAAACACAACAGACCTCCAGGCCCTACCCTACAATGAGCTCTCGCTTGACGCCACTAAACTCGGTGGTTTGGGGTCAACAGAATGCACGCTCAAAGGTGACTGGATCGGAGCTTTCCTTGAAGTAACAGTTTTGTAACAGCTCGCTGAAGCACTGTTATGCCGTCTGCTGCTCAAATTGCTGGTGCAGAAGCAGTAAATGCAAGACCATACGCCGAACACGATGGTCTTGCCCTTAGGCAGCGCCACGCAGCCGTCCTTAGCCCAGTCTCCTTGTCACCGTACATTCTTGTGACCACCGCAGCCAGCAGTTATACACAGTGGCTATATTCCTGCCAAGTCTTTCTGCAGGACCACAGAAGGAACATTCAGCTTCTCATAGCGCTTTTACAAAGCCTCGTTCAAACGCAGTGAGGAGCTGGTAATGGTGTCTTTGTCGCCTTAAAGACATTCTTGACTAACATCAACTCACCACGACCAGTATCGACGGTAACTAACGCTGACCGTTACAGCGTGTATTTAAAGAAAACCTGGTGTGCATTCTCATAGTGGCGCTACGAACACGCCTGCCAACTTTCGTTTATGTCGCCCAGCTCCTCCTTGGTCTTGTGATTTTGTTTTATTTCTATCAGTGTAGCCAGCGGGGTCCATTTTATTATGAAAATCATACTACATCTTTTTCATTATTCTGTTTTACTTTGACTCACCTTTGGCTAACAAGGGGAGGCCGCCAATTGCGAAATTCAGATTCGATTCATACTGCGCATAATAAAAGCTCATGGCCAGAGGTGTAATGTGGCAAAGCACCAAGATGCACTTCTCAGCCGTTGTCGAGAAAATCGACAGTTAAAAGAAATCGTTGCGGTGAAATACTCTCTACGATTAATAATTCTCTACAGCGTCGTGGCGCAGCGGTAAGCGCTCTCGTTCGTAATCCGGAGGTCGCCGGATCGAATCTCGCGCTATGCAACTTTTTTTTTAGTATTTGTTTTATATAATTCAAATATATATATATATATATAAAATTCCCGGCAATCAGTTGTAACAATTATGCATATAATAAGTTGTTCAAAGTCGTTTGTCGTGGAAAAACTGGCGACTTCGAACATCATTATGTTTTCCGCAAACAACGTTGTATTTCACAAATGTTATTAATTGTCTTCATAATGTTAACCACGCATAGTTAACGGAAGACGTAGAAACGATATTCCGAAACGAATACGTATGGTTGACATGGCGGCTGCAGTGTTAACACGTGTTAAGTTCGGCTCGCGAAATATAGTTTAATTCGAAGGTGTTCTCGCAGGTGGTGTTGTCTAGTACAATTGGAAATCCCGAAAACAACAGTGTTCTGTGCAGTAGTGCTATTTTTTTCTGTGCTCCGCCAATATCTTCGAGAAAATGGTGAACAGAAGAGTGAACAGCAGCGCGTCCAGCAGCGGGGAAGCAGCAGTTGCGGCGGGCCCGCTTTTGGCGGAAGGTGCGGCCGCGGCTCCCGGTATAGCGGAGCTGGTCCGCTCTGAGGTAAACGCTGCCCTTCGCGATAAAAACAATCTCGATCTGATAGCAGGCACTATATCAGATACTGTAACGGCAGCAGTATTGGCCAAAATGCGTGAAACTGTTGAGGCCAATACTGCCGAAATTACAGCACTAAAAAAGTCTGTGTCTGAATACGAGAAAAAGGCACGAGAGTTGGAAGTGAAACTATCTGCCGCAACTGACGAACTAGAACAGTACCAAAGGCGAAATAGTCTACGACTGTTTGGAGTAGTAGAAAATAAGGAAGAAGACACGGACAACCTGCTTATACAGGTTGCGCGTGAAAAATTAGGCGTTGAAGTGACCAAGGCAGACATTGACAGGAGCCATCGGGTGGGACGAAAACTACCAGGTGCCACCAAACCTCGTCCAATAATAATTAAATTTGTCTCGTACCGAAAAAGGGCAGAGATCTTTACCCAGAAGAAGTTAGCAAGGACAGGGCTTACAATAAGGGAAGATCTGACACACGAACGGCTAAAGATTTTAAACAGTGTCATATCCCATTTCGGTCTTCAGAATGTGTGGACTCAGGATGGCAGAGTAATCATTAAGACAGCAGCTGGAAAGAAGACAGTCACAAACATGACAGAACTGAATAGTATTAAGTGAAGCTACTCGAGCCAAAATTGCAAACTTAACACCATTTGCAATTGTAACAGCTCCAATACTCAGATGTTGTTGTTGTTGTGGTCTTCAGTCCTGAGACTGGTTTGATGCAGCTCTCCATGCTACTCTATCCTGTGCAAGCTTCTTCATCTCCCAGTGCCTACTGCAACCTACATCCTTCTGAATCTGCTTAGTGTATGCATCTCGTGGTCTCCCCCTATGATTTTTACCCTCCACGCTGCCCTCCAATACTAAATTGGTGATCCCTTGATGCCTCAGAACATGTCCTACCAACCGATCCCTTCTTCTGGTCAAGTTGTGGCACAAACTTCTCTTCTCCCCAATCCTATTCAATACTTCCTCATTAGTTATGTGATCTACCCATCTAATCTTCAGCATTCTTCTGTACTCGGATACTCAGATATAGTCTTGTAATTTTATTAATTTTTTAATTATACCCATATTTGTACCTTCAAGTAATTGTTTTTGTAACTGTATTAACTTTTCACTATTTTTTTGTGTCTGTAGCTCTAACCATTACTTAATTTTAGTTACTGCTAATACTTTTTTCATTTTCTCAGCTTATTCTCTTCCGTTCTGAAATAGTTCTATTACAATTATTAGTCTCTCCTTTAGTTCATTAATCACCCATCTCTTCGGTTTAAATTGTTCATAACAAAAATCACTATCAGTATCACTTTAGCAAATTTCAATCTAATTGTAGCTTCTTACGATGATCACTACCAGTATCACTTTAGTAAATTTCAATTTAACTCTAGCTTCCTACGATAATCTATTAATTATTAAGCTTACTTCTCTCTGCTGGCAGCATCGTCCTCTTAAATCACTCCCTTCTCCGTTATTTCCACCCTAAGCTGTTTCAAATACGCTAATTACATTTCTCCTCTTACGACAGAGGATACACAGTGACACACAGCCGTCACTATTATTGGTCATATTCTCCTTGCACCGAATACCACTAATCCATTTTCTATACTCCCGCCACCTCAGGAAATCTTTAGCAGTCGCCTTTCTTTCGGCACTCGCGGTGTCACAAACAGGGCGTGCAAAATCTCGGACACCCCTGTGTTCTGTCACTTGGCGGAAGCAGCGGCCAGTGCCCCTCGCGGCAGGTAGTGCCTGACAAAGGGACAAACCAGTCTGCCACCCTACTCCAGGCTGCTCAGCGGAACGCGTCAGAGCTTTTAACAGCTCACTGCAACATCCAGTCTTTACCTGCGCATTACGAAGAACTTAGCCTCCTCTTCAACCAACTAAACTACCACGTAATCCTCTTATCCGAAACGTGGTTGAAACCACACATATCCTCTGCATCTTTTCATCTCCAGGGTACACATTTCTTAGGGCAGACAGATCAAAAAAGCGAGGTGGCGGGGTCGGCGCGTATATACGAACAGACCTCAAAGCGAAAGTCTTACGTACGTCAAATCCTGCTGAAGAAAAAGAGGCCGAATTCATGTTCACTGAAATAAATATACAAAGTCGGAAATTCTTGACTAGCGTCGTGTACAAGCCGCCAAAAATAAGCTCAATGAGTTCCTTCCAGTCGGAATTACATTCACTTCAGTGTCAATACGAACATGTCATCGTAATGGGCGACTTGAACATAGACCTGCTAAGAGACACTCCCTCCGCAATAAACCTAAGAAGACTGTTTAGTTGCAACAGCATGAACATTCTTCCATTACAACCTACACACCATACGGCGCACAGTCATACTCTTATAGACGTAATCGCAACGAAACAGACTGACAAAGTAAGAGATGTTGGTCAAACATCGGTCCCTGGCCTCTCAGCACATGATGTAATATTCCTGGCCTACTCTGTGCAGCCCCCAAGGATCAAATCGCGTTACATAACTTGTAGGAACATGAAACGTATTGACCTTGACGCTCTAACAACCGATTGCTCAGAAATCTCATGGCATCAAATAATCAGAAAACCCACAATCGACGGCAAAATTAATGAACTTGGTGATAAACTCACTGCCCTCTATGACAAACATGCACCTGTGCGCACAATCCGTGTAAGAAAATCTCCTGCTCCATGGCTGACAGCTGAATTACGTCAAATGATGACTAATAGGGATGCTGCCCACAGGCGTTTCAAGGCAGATCCGAAACCCGAGCGTTTCGAAGAATATAGAAAGCTACGGAACAGAGTGAAACAATGCATTCGCAATGCTAAAATCAGGCACGCTCGCTCCCTTGTATGCAGCGATCTGACGCCCACAACTCTATGGAAGAATCTCCATAGCTTGGGGGTCGGAAAGGCAAAATCGGAAACTACTTTTCATGTGTCAGCTAACGAATTAAATGAATTCTTCTCTGCACCTCTGAATACCAGCACAGCTGATAATTACCGTCCACAAGAATCCCCAAACAGGATAACTAACAACGATACCTTCCATCTAAAACATGTAACAACAAATACGGCAAGAAAAGCAATAATGAGAATCTCTTCTGATGCAATAGGCAACTACAGTATCGGTATAACCATGATTAAGAATGTTGCCGATATCTTAGTACCTGTCTTAACTGACATATTTAATTTTTCCCTCGTGAACGGAATATATCCCACTGCATGGAAAAGAAGCCTAATTCGACCCATCCCTAAGATCGAAAATCCGCAACTGCCTAGTGGTTATCGACCAATTAGCATACTGCCTGCTGTTTCCAAAGCACTTGAATATATTGTTCATGACCAAATCACTGAACACTTGCATGAATTCAGCCTATATGACAAATTTCAATCCGGTTTCCGTAAACATCACAGCACAAACACTGCTCTAATTAAAGTAACTGATGACCTGAAATATGCCATCGACAATCGAAAGGCAACAATATTGACGCTACTGGACTTCAGCAAAGCTTTTGACACTGTTAACTTTGACATATTGCTCAGAAAAATGCAACAGCTTAATTTCTCTGATAGTGCAATGAGATGGTTTGAAAGCTACTTAAAAGACAGACAGCAATGTGTTGTCTGCGTAAATGAAAAATCTTCCTGGAAACATGTTACCTCGGGAGTGCCACAAGGATCAGTCTTAGGACCACTTTTGTTTTCTTTATATGTCAACGATATTTCGTCGGTTCTGTCCTCCTGTAAATATCATTTCTATGCCGACGACCTCCAGCTCTACCTAAGCGTCAGACCTGAAGATGTAAACACTGCAATCGCTCAGATGAATGATGATCTGTCTTCAGTAGTGACATGGGCCAAAAACCTGGGGCTTAAACTAAATGCAAAAAAGACGCAAGTAATCTTAATAGCCCATCAGAAATTAATAAGTTCAGATTTCTGCGAACGGCTACCTCCTATTCTGCTCGACGGTACTCCAATACCATATCAGAAAACTGTGAAGAACTTGGGTGTAACTTTGGATGAGCATCTCAACTGGGCGGAGAATACAGTCGCAGTGTGCCGAAAGACGTCTGCTTGTCTCTATGCTCTCAAAAAGTTTCGGAACATATTTCCACAGGACTTGAAACGCCAGCTCGTGCAAGCACTCGTTCTACCGAACCTCCACTATTGTGATGTGATTCAACAAGGCACGAGTAGTGAAAACAAAAGACGGCTAGAGCTAACCATGAATGCCTGTGTGCGTTACACCTGCAACATTCGCCGATATGATCATGTTAGTGCTTCATACTCCGAGCTAGGGTGGCTGCGGCCGGACAAATTGCGTGACTACCACACTCTACGTCTACTTCACCGACTCCTCGTCGCGCAAGCACCCCAGTACCTTGATTCAGAGATTAAACACCTGTCATGTCATCATAATCGAAACACGAGGTCACTCTTATTTGGTATCCTAACTGTGCCCACTCACAAAACAAAAACTTTTGCAAACTCCTTCTCAGTTGCCGCTGTCCGCCTCTGGAACAAACTGCCCCTTACCTTGCGCAAAATTCGATCTCCTGCTGCTTTTAAGAAGAAGTTGAAGCATTTCCTACTATCATCCTCACAAAGTTCTCCACAAAATTAATGTACAAGGACAATCCCCTCATCTGTCAAATAGCAAAGCTAGCGTCTCCTATCTTGCTCCTGAGATGCCTTCCTCTTCATCTATCTCTATTAGCCACGAAATCTTCTTTTCCTTTATATTTCCTTAATTATGTTTCATCATGTCTCTATTCTTCTCCTCCCTTCACCATGAGTCTCCCTCATACTCCCTGCTGCCAGCACTCCTATCTAAAATCTGTCTCTTCAATAATGTCTAATTATAACAGTACTTGTGACCTAAGAATATAAACTCTATATGTATGTATTTTTCCAGGTGTACCTTTCAAATTGTTTATTTCACTTTTTGTACTAGATGTAGTTTAACATGCCTACTAAAACATATGAATGTAAAATAAGTAGAATGCCTGGTTAGATGTAAGAGAGGGCCTGATGGCCCTAATCTTGCCAGGTTAAATAAATCAATAAATAAATAAAAAAATAAAAAATAAATACGTATAGCGTAAGTCAAACGTTCGAATTAGAATAGAGACCCCACGAACACAAATTTGCTGTGGCAGGTATGAAATATAAACTCCGTTACTCGCTCGTTACACTTGAATGACAGATGTTGAATGGGCCGAAACGAGCCGCCGCATAACAGCGTAGTTGCCTGCTAACTTCGAAAGAAGGTAGATGCGGTCCCTAGCGCAACTTATAACATTGTCGAAAATCAGTGCGGACGGGAGAGCTTTGGTACACCCTGTTAAAAAAAAAAAAACGGAGGCGGTACAATTGGAGAGCGATCCGCCTTCACCAACATGCATAAGCAATTCATTAATACTATATATATATATATATATATATATATATATATATATATATATATATAAAAACTAATAATAAAAAAAACTGCATGGCGCGGGATTCGATCCGGCGACCTTCGGATTACGAACCCGAGCGCTTACCGCTGCGCCACGACGCTGTAGAATATTACTAATCTTCGAGAGTATTTCACCGCAACGGTTTCATTTAACTGTCGATTTTCTTGACAATGGCTGAGAAGTGCATCTTGGTGCTTTGCCACATTACACCTCTGGCCATGAGCTTTTATTATGCGCAGTATGAATCGAATCTGAATTTCACAATTGGCGGCCTCCCCTTGTAAGAGTGTAACTATTAAAACAAGAAACTGAAAGAAGAAACTCTAAGGCCTGTATTAATCCGTAAATAAATAAATAAATAAATAAATAAAAACAAAAAACTTTGTAAAAGAACTTTTATAAAATTTTATTGGAAGATCTAGATTTCAGCTAGAAACTAGCCATTCTCAATGCACTATCATTTTTGATCAGTGCATGTAATGCCTGCTGCTCGGGCTTCATCCACAGTATTCAATGAACTGTGGATGAAGCCCGACCACCAGGCATTACATGCATTGATCAAAACTGATAGTGCATTGAGAATGGCAAGTTTCTAGCTGAAATCTAGATCTGCCAATAAAATTTCAAAAGTACGACTTATAGCTGAAATCTATTATTTACAAGTCAATAACATTCGCCGCGTGCAACAGCCTCTGAATGGAGGGTAACTTGACTTTTATAAAAGGCGTTTCGTAAGATTTTTGATTGTGAACTGGGATACTTTCTGATATCCTTTATAAAACTGGAGCGTGGCCCTATCTTTAATATTATATTTGTCTAAGATCTCCGAGACTGTAATACGGAGATAGTATGCAAAAATTTCAATACAAGCCGTACAGCAGAATAAGTAACAGTCGTAAGTGTATCAAAGGGAAAGATACAACTGTTACAAAATACGTAAATACAGGAATGAAAACCAATAGGACCACATTGCTGTAGTCATTGGCATTGGAGACATATCGCCGACATTGAACAACTCCCCTCCTCTCCCATTTTCCCCCCCCCCCCCCCTCCCGCGCGACACTCTCTCTCTCTCTCTCTCTCTATCTCTCTCTCTCTCTCTCTCTCTCTCCCCCTCCCCCCCCCCAATTGTGTGTCACGGCTACAAGATAAGCTCGAGCTATGTTTATTGCACGTCACGGCTAAAATTATTGCACTCCTCGATATCGGTCGATTTCCTGCATTGCAGGCAGAACTTCAGAAATAAACACTAGAGCAGTTACAAACAGCACTGGTGTTTGCCTGAATGACGTTTGATGTATTTTTCACCTCGGCATCTTTACCGAAAGGTTCTAAGGACATTGATGTTTCGTTCGGAACCAGGCCTCATATTGTTACTTTACGCCACATTGGGATCTGTCAGTTCCGTACTGCCAACTCTTAAAACCTAAAGCTTCTAAAGGATTGACACAAAATGTTAACCTATCGACAGTTTATTCAGTAACGGATATGCTGATGTCACTGCCTATCACTTCGTAAGAGATCGTAATTAATGTTTACTTCTTAATTATTATTTTGATTTCCATCACAGTAGCATACAATTTTTGACGGTGATTATTTTCGAACGCTTGCGTTTATTCTCAAACCATTGCCTACATTTCAAATGTCTGACGAAGCGTAATTCCAGTGATACACTCGAAAGACTTGTTCAAACATCTGGTCAGCACAATAAATGTGGATTGACCGTAACTTAATTCCAGTGGTATATTCAAAAAAACTTTTTTACGCACCGTGTCAACATGACAAATGTAGTTAGGAGAACTCTACAGGCGCGTTTAGTTGTTACCTATGTAGTCATGCGCTAGGTCTACGTTTTGCAGGAGTGTTTTAGAATGAAAGCACGCGTTCGAAACTAGTCACCATCAAAAATTATGTGCAACTTACGAAACTTAAATAATAAATAAATTGAATTGTTGGTACTTTATACCAACATAGTGTTGGAACTGCATAAACTAATGCTTTCTTGTTATGTTTATTGTTACGTGTATTGAAAGGAAATGTTAGATGTGTGTTATATATGGCAGGCGTTGGTTTATTGCTCTAGGTGGCTAGGCCGAGAAAAAAAATGTCTCATAGCTTGTAAGCTAGGACGTGATAAGCACTTTCTGATTTTACGTTACCGATGCCCAAATTTCGGAGCTACTAGTCATTTAGTACAATTTCGGACGATGTTGCTGTATATAAACTTGGCTTTTGAAGAAGCTCTATTAGAAACGAGAATAAGAGAAATTTTTAAGGTTGAAGTGTCTGTCTACAGATAATCTTTGCTGTGTTGTTCATATGTTTAAGTTATTCTTCCTCAGTTGCTATTTCAATGTCGTTTACCTTCTGAATGTTGCTTGTTTCCTCGCCAAACACACTCACAAAGTTTTTGGTTAAGAAACGAAAATGAAATTCGGAAGCTAAAGGCAAATAATTGTGGTTCTCAACTTTCAACATAAGCAGTATTATCGTTGTCTTTTCATTATTTGGTTGCTCTTTGGTTTGTAAGCTTATTCTCCATTTACGAAATTTCTGGACTGATGTTATTTATGTTAAGTAATTCACCGTTTCAAGTTGACGCAAGACAGCGTGCGGTTTACTGGCATACAACGTGAGAAATTTTACCACTTTTTTTTATCGTACCCATAACGTGGATACAGTGAAATGGAATTTCTTCCTGATGTTGTTTAAACTGCATACCTATTGTTCTGGGTGTGTGAAACATGTCTGTGGCGTACATCTTCATTGTTGCGTAACACAGACAAAAGCAGTAACATCCTCAGATATGCATTTATGTCACGGTGACAACGGAATGAAGGTTTTCAATTTTTAATTTATTTCATTCCAAAAGGATTGGAGCAATGGGCCATACCAAAAAGTACCAACCAAGTACAGCATTCAGAAACATATTTTTTATAGTTCAAAGAAATGGGAGTAATCACAGTGAGAAGTAATCGATAATTTCGATTTTTTCGTATGGTGTTTTTGTCTTTTGTTTCTTATGCCTTCTACATCTCTCTACTTCGGCCATCGTCTGTTCTTTTGCTACCCAAACTGCAAAACTTATCTTCTGCTTTGTGTCTCATTTCTAATGATTAATTCCTTCAGTGTCGCCTGATTTAATTCGACTGTATTTAATCACCTCAGTTTTACTCTTGTTTATATCAGTGTTATAAGCTCGTTTCAAGACATTCATTCCGCTCAGCTGATCCACCAAGTCCTTTGCCGTCTATTACAAAATTATAATGTCGTGAGCAATTTTCAAATTACTTTTCTCTCTCTGAACCCTAATGCACCACGAAGATTTCTCCTTGGTTTCCAGTACTGCTGGGACAATGTATCGATTGAATAACAGACGTGAGTGACTTATTTTCGCTTGTAGTAGAATTTCGCCATAAGGCAAAGGTCTGCGATGGACTTGAAACATTTTTGTTGTGCGCGTTCCTTAGCAACTCAAGCTTCTTCAAAAAAACACGGTAATAAAAAAAACGTAATAAAAAAACAAAACAAAAAACACGGACACACAACATCGCTGTTTATGGGAAATTTAGTCCCACAACATTTATAATCTTGATGATGACACAGTCTATTCAGTAACGTAGTGTTTTAATATATACACCATAATCGTTCACGATTCGGTCACATACATGCACAAAGTTAAAGCTTCAGCACGTTATTTTGCTCGACCGACACTGTCATTATATTAACATATTTCTCGACGGTTCTTATTGTATTCCTGCCCAGTACGCTTTAGATAGGCATTCACCATTAACGTAGTCCTATCTCTGTGACTGCCCGCCCCACGCCCATGCCATAGACACACCCTTTGGCTGTAACGCATCACTTCTTGGATTTTAGCTATTTACAGGAGAATTCTACATTAATTAACGCAGACATGTCTGAAAGAACAGACACAACGCATTTATATAATTTCATGTTCTTATTGTCGCAGAGATACAGTTTCAGCTATAAACTTTGTGAGGTAATTGTTTTCACTGAAAGTTAATTCAGGAGATATTGAGATTTGGAGATGTACTTTCATTAACATGCAAAAATAGACGATGCGATGGTCAAAGGAAGTGTGACAGTGGGTCCCTGCGGACACGTCGGAAAGAGCAGACACCACGCAGCTGTGATACATATTACGTACACTACAAATGGAGTGGGGAGAAAGGGAAAAGAGCGAACTATGATACCAGCTGCATTGGGACTTTGTGCGTAATTAGGGGTGATGAGTGAAAACGAGAGCCGGACTGGGATTCGAACCCTGGATCTCCTGCTCACTAGGCAGTAGTGATGACCACAGCGCAAATCGGACACAGTGCTCGTCGCAAACGCACGGACTATCTCGGCACACCCCCTGGGTGACCCAAACTCAACCTTCACCACCCATCCGCAGTCGCGTCCATGTCCAACCGTGCCCGCTAGACTCCCACTATATAGAAGTTTAACGTAAGTATGAATCCGCCCATGTCCGAAAGAACATCTACACTCCGCAAGCCACCTGACGGTGTGTGGCGGAAGGCACCTTGAGTACCTCTATCGGTTCTCCCTTCTATTCCAGTCTCGTACTGTTCGTGGAAAGAAGGATTGTCGGTATGCCTCTGTGTGGGCTCTAATCTCTCCGATTTTATCCTCATGGTCTCTTCGTGAGATATACGTAGAAGGGAGCAATATACTGCTTGACTCTTCGGTGAAGGTATGTTCTCGAAACTTTAACAAAAGCCCGTACCGAGCTACTGAGCGTCTCTCCTGCAGAGTCTTCCACTGGAGTTTATCTATCATCTGCGTAACGCTTTCGCGATTACTAAATGATCCTGTGACGAAGCGAGCTGCTCTCCGTTGGATCTTCTCTATCTCTTCTATCAACCCTATCTGGTACGGATCCCACACTGCTGAGCAGTATTCAAGCAGTGGGCGACCAAGCGTACTGTAACCTACTTCCTTTGTTTTCGGATTGCATTTCCTTAGGATTCTTCCAGTGAATCTCAGTCTGGCATCTGCTTTACCGACGATCAACTTTATATGATCGTTCCATTTTAAATCACTCGTAATGCCCACTCCCAGATATTTTATGGAATTAACTGCTTCCAGTTGCTGACCTGCTATTTTGTAGCTAAATGATAAGGGACCTTTCTTTCTATGTATTCGCAGCACATTACACTTGTCTACATAGAGATTCAATTGCCATTCCCTGCACCATGCGTCAATTCGCTGCAGACCCTCCTGCATTTCAGCACAATTTTCCATTGTTACAACCTCTCGATATACTACAGTATCATCCACAAAAAGCCTCAGTGAACTTCCGATGTTATCCCCGAAGTCATTTATGTATATTGTGAGTAGCAATGGTCCTACGACACTCCACTGCGGCACGCCTGAAATCACTCTTACGTCGGAAGACTTCTCTCCATTGATAATGACATGCTGCGTCCTGTTATCTAGGAACTCCACAATCCAATCACACAATTGGTCTGATAGTCCATATGCTCTTACTTTGTTCATTAAACGGCTGTGGGGAACTGTATCGAACGCCTTGCGGAAGTCAAGAAACACGGCATCTACCTGCGAACCCGTGTCTATGGCCCTCTGGGTCTCGTGGACGAATAGCGCGAACTGGGTTTCACACGACCGTCTTTTTCGAAACCCATGCTGATTCCTACAGAGTAGATTTCTAGTCTCCAGAAAAGTCATTATACTCTAACACAATACGTGTTCCAAAATTCTACAACTGATCGACGTTAGAGATATAGGTCTATAGTTTTGCACACCTGTTCGACGTCCCTTCTTGAAAACGGGGATGACCTGTGCCCTTTTCCAATCCTTTGGAACGCTACGCTCTTGTAGAGATGTACGGTACACCGCTGCAAGAAGGGTATTCATATAACTGACTTCCCTCGATAGGCTATGAATCCATAACCTCCAATGCAGATGCACATTTACCTTCGGCCTCCGGCAGGAATCTAAAATCAGGGAGCGTGGAGGACATGGTGGGGAAATGCGGATAGGTGGCGCTGGGTTGTAGTGTCAGCCGCGTAGCGTGCCGTGGCAGTTCGCGCATCCGCTACAAACACTGCGTCCAGGTGGTGCAGTGGGTAACGCGACTGCCTACTAAGCACGAGATCCCGGGTTCGAGTCACGGTGCGGCACACACGATTCCGCATGCAGTACCGATTCAGCTGGTATGATTACTTCTTTCCCTTTTCTTTCCTTTCTCTCCACCCCACCTTCAAGAACACGAAATCCCGTACCAAATGTAAAAGTTACATTCGTGTACACTTATCGTGCAATCAACATTCTATATACGAGATAATTAGGCAATAGTATGTAGTTGTATCGTATTACTTAGTTGAACTGAACGTGCTTCGTTTATGACAAGGGAACCTCCCCACCGCACCCCCCTCATATTTAGTTATAAGTTGGCAGAGTGGATAGGCCTTGAAAAACTGAACACAGATCAATTGAGAAAACAGGAAGAAGTTGTGTGGAACTATGAAAAAAATCAAAATGTACAAACTTAGTAGTCCATGAGCAAGATAGGCAACGTCAAGGATAGTGTGAGCTACGGAGCGCCGTGGTCCCGTGATTAGCGTGAGCAGCTGCGGAACGAGAGGCCCTTGGTTCAAGTCTTCCCTCGAGCGAAATTTCACTTTCTTTATTTTCTCAAAGTTATGATCTGTCCGTTCGTTCATTGACATCTCTGTTCATTGTAATAAGTTTAGTGTCTGTTCTTTGCGACCGCACCGCAAAACCGTGCGATTAGTAGACGAAAGGACGTGCCTCTCCAATGGGAACCGAAAACATTTGATCGCAAGGTCATAGGTCAACCGATTCCTCCGCAGGAAAACACGCCAGATATATTCTATACGACACCTGTGACGGCATGTGCGTCACATGACAGGAGTATGTTGTCGACCCACCTATCTTGTACAATTGGCGAATGGGTAAAAAGATTCTTCTACCTTGCCCGATTTAGGTTTTCTTGTGGATATGATGTTGTTGTTGTGGTCTTCAGTCCTGAGACTGGTTTGATGCAGCTCTCCATGCTACTCTATCCTGTGCAAGCTTCTTCATCTCCCAGTACTTACTGCAACCTACATCCTTCTGAATCTGCTTAGTGTATTCATCTCTTGGTCTCCCTCCACGATTTTTACCCTCCACGCTGCCCTCCAATGCTAAATTTGTGATTCCTTGATGCCTCAAAACATGTCCTACCAACCGATCCCTTCTTCTAGTCAAGTTGTGCCAAAAACTTCTCTTCTACCCAGTCCTATTCAATACCTCCTCATTAGTTACGTGGTCTACCCACCTTATCTTCAGCATTCTTCTGTAGCACCACATTTCGAAAGCTTCTATTCTCTTCTTGTCCAAACTAGTTATCGTCCATGTTTCACTTCCATACATGGCTACACTCCATCCAAATACTTTCAGAAACGACTTCCTGACATTTAAATCTATACTTGATGTTAAGAAATTTCTCTTCTTCAGAAACGTGGATGTGACAATCACTCCCAAAAAAAGTGATGAAAACATAAGAGTTTGTCACATAAACTGCATCAAATGAATGCAACAGTTTAACAGTCGCACAGTTCTCCCTGTGCTCTGTCAAAACAAATGTTTTTAACGTTTTCAAATTTTTCCGTGTGTTGACCGTCATATCCTGCATGTGTCTAAGCAAATCTGAACATGTCCTGGAATTTTGGAGAGCTGAGTTGACTGTATAAAAAATTAAAACTTTTCACTCGAGGGAAGACTTGAACCAAGGACCTCTCGCTCCGCAGCTGCTCACGGGATCACGACGCTCCTGAGCTCACACTATCCTTTATGTTGCCTACCTTGCGCATGGACTACTCAGTTTGTATATTTTGCCTAATTTTTTCATAATTCCACACAACTACTTCCTGTTTTCTCGATTGATCTGTGTTCAGTTTTTTCAAGGCCTATCCACTGTGCCAACCTATAACTAAATCTGAGGGGGGTGCGATGGGGAGGTTCCCTTGTGAGTGGGCGTATTACGTATCGTTATAGCCTCCATCATGTGAAAATATGCGCGTAAGAGTGAGTCGGTGTCAGGAGACTGCGATTCCGCAGACAGAACAAAACACGGGGATCTTTTCTGAAAGCGGAGCGCAGGCCTTGAATGGTGCAGTGCGCGCCAGTATTCATAAAGCGTGCCTTGTGCATCATTCGCGCGCCTCCCCCCCCCCCCCCACCCCCAACAACGGGTTGCACTCATTCCGCGCCCGGGCCTGGGGTAGGCAGCCTGCACCCCGCGCTTCCTTTCGCTGCAGCCGAGTAATTCGACGGAAAAACGTAGCACGCGCGAGCGCGCAAATGTCAGGGGTGAGCCCGGGCCGCCGTACAACCGAGCGTGGCCCGGTTAAAGGGACGAGGGAGTGAGGGAGGGAGGGAGGGAGGGAGGGGGGGGGTCTTTGCAGGTTTATAGCGGCACTCCACTGCGCAACCAATATTACGCCCCTCGAGAGGACGGCTCCGTTTATGGGGGCAAATGAAACTGCCTGCAGCCGGTACGGGTTCGGGGACTGCGCGAATTTCCGTATGACAGTTTCACATTCCATCCGCGTTTTCGACGGTAATTATAACCGTGCTGCACTGTAACAATCGCAGGGAGGGGGGGGGGGGGTGGAGGAGGATAGCGAAACGGGGACGAAGATCACTGTCTTCAGCTAGGAGGACAGTCGTACAGGCTGTGCGAGAAATCAATGCTTCTGACTTCTGTTACAGCAGAGAGGTGCGGGTTGGCGAAGAACGGGCGCAGTGTTCGATGTGTCTCCATCTTAGCTCTGGGCTACATTACCACATTAGTTAGTGCGAGCCTCACTGTCTGCGCAGTAGAGGATAAGCGTCAGACTGAAAAATCCCAAGGCATGGCTTTCAACCCTCATCATCATCATCATCATATGTTCTGCCAAAAGGCAGGTTTTCACATGGTAGTTCTCCAGGCTGTCCTGTCCTCTGCCATCCTCTTCAGGTCTGCATAATTTCCCTTTATGTCGTCTGTCGTCTTGTATCTCCTTCTTCCTCTCAGTCTTCTCCCACAAACCAATCCTTCCAAAACATCCGCTAGCACACACTGCCTTCTCAATGAAGGTCCCAACCAGTTCTTTTTCCTTTCTCTTACCACCTTCGGCAGACATTATCTCTCACCAACCCTTTCCAGTACTCTTTCAGTACTCAGGCTTTTTTTCATCCAGCTTATTCTCTCCATTCTCCTCCACATCTCAAATGCTTCTAACATTTTTTCATCCTCTCGTCTCAGCGTCCATGTTTCTGCTCCATGTAGTGCCACACTCCAGACAAAACATTTGCCAAGCCTTTTCCTTACCCCTTTATCTAATTTGCCACATAAGAGCCTCCCCCTTCTGTTGAATGCCTCCTTCGCTATGGCAATTCGAGTTTTCACCTCCTGGTGACATCTCAAGTGTTGTGTTGGCTGGAGAGCCAACACCGTGTTACTAGAGGAGGCCGAAATGCACGCGTTTTATCTCACGCAGGCTGGCGTGAGGAGGGAAGAACTATACTGACGTGAGGTGTGGAACATGACAAGGAATTAGAATTCATAAAAGAGGACGCAGTTAGTTTGATACTTAACTTTAATCCATTGATGATGAACGTCGGTCTTGACCAAACATGATTCACAATATTATCAGTTCAGAATACATTCTTGAAGAATATGGCGCCTTGCTAGGTCGCAGCAAATGGCGTAGCTGAAGGCTATGCTGAACTGTCGTCTCGGCAAATGAGAGCGTATGTAGTCAGTGAACCATCGCTAGCAAAGTCGGCTGTACAACTGGGGCGAGTGCTAGGGAGCATCTCTAGACTAGACCTGCCGTGTGGCGGCGCTCGGTCTGCAATCACTGATAGTGGCGACACGCGGGTCCGACGTATACTAACGGACCGCGGCCGCTTTAAAGGCTACCACCTAGCAAGTGTGGTGTCTGGCGGTGACACCGCATCAAGTCTTCAGTTATTGTACTTCCAAGATGTTTAAATGCACTTACTTCGCTAATGGTAGATTGTCCTATTTTAATACTGGACAGTCTGCGTCTTGTACTGATGACCATACTCTTTGCTTTTGCTGTCTTTATTTCCATCCCATTCATTCTGATCTTTGAGCATGTTATTCATCCTCAGTCGGGCCTAGAAAATTTTTTTTCTGTCACTAATAGCTTCTTTCATCTCTGGTTATAATATGTACATTTGCATCTGTAGTGTGCCAAGCACCATACGTGTGCTGCGTTGGATACTTCTGCAACCACTATCTTTCTTCCTTTTCGTCCTTTCTGTATGGGTGTAACACTTTGTAGAGATGGAACAATCGCATACGTTCAGTAGCCGGTAAAGAAGATAACAGGCTTAGTTTTACTCCTAGAATACTTGGAAAATGCTATCAGTCTTCAAAATCTGGGGGGCGGGGGGTGTGGCGGCGGTGTCCTAGTACCAAATAAAGACGAAAAGGGAATATTAAATGCATTCATAGAAGGGAGAATGGCAACACGAATGGTCATAGGTTAGTTTGACCCTCGGGAGAGCGTCGAAGAGACGTGGAAAGAACTCATCTGGCAGACTCTTGGCGAGAGATGGAAAGTATCCCTAGAAAGCCCACTTACAAAGTTTCAAGAACCGGCTTTAAATGATGACAACCCCATGGGGGTCGTGAACACAAGATTTGATTAACTGAAGTTTGCACAGAGGCATTTGAACAGTCATTTCTCCGTACGAGAATGGAACGGATAACTCCCTAATAATGTGTACAATGGCAGGTACCCTCTGCCATGCACATCACAGTGGTTTTCAGAGTATGGATTTAGAGGTAGGTTGTGCTGTGATGTGAATAAGCCTTGAACTTTGTCGTATCAATCACTGAACTGGAATTGTTTCGCAGATGTCACGGAGTAGGATATTGTACAGAGGAATATACACAGAGATGACAAAAATCATGGGATAGTGACGTGCACACATATACAGGCGGTGACAGTATCGCGTACACAAGGTGTAAAAGACCAGTGCATTGACGGAGCTGTCATTTGTTGGTCCAAATGACTCTGAGCACTATGCGACTTAACTTCTGAGGTCATCAGTCCCCTAGAACTTAGACCTACTTAAACCTAACTAACCTAAGGACATCACACACATCCATGCCCGACGCAGGATTCGAACCTGCGACCGTAGAGGTCGCGCGGTTCCAGACTGTAGTTCCTAGAACCGCTCGGCCACTCCGGCCGGCTTATTTTCAAAAAAATCATTACTATTATCACAATTTTGTAAGACTCTAATACTGATTGTGTAAGTCACCAATAATTACTTTTTCTCAGTTAGTAACATTAATGTGGTGGAAGTTACGGGTTCCTCACATAGTTACTCGATTACACACATATGTTGTGCTTTGTCCCGTACATCTCTGATGATACAAGTGAGACATATACGTAGCAAATGCTAAATATCTCAAGAAATGCCTTCTCCAAGTTGTAGACAGCTCCTGCAGTAGTCCAGAAATTGCTTCATTACTCGCTTCGAAACAGATACATGAATTAATTGACACCACGGCACAGCATCAACTACGTAAGGGCTACTATAGTGCTGTACAAAGTGTCATTATTATTATTCGTTCTTTCTTTCCTCAGACGTTATGTCTGGTCAAAAATGGAAAGTGACGCGGGCCTTGATCAAGCGTGACTTCCTTTTAACTGTACGGTATATGTTACATTGCATTTAGGAACTTTCGGGTGACTGAACATGTATCAATAATTACGGATTTCTGTAGATGTATATATAAGTTTGGATGTAGCTGTATCGTATTGATGTACTGGTGTATATTGTGTGGTACGAGTCCTGTAGTTGATAGTATAATTGGTATAATGTCAACTTTATCCTGATGCCACATGTCCTTGACTTCCTCAGCCAGTTGGATGTATTTTTCAATTTTTTTCTCCTGTTTTCTTTTGTATATTTGTTGTGTTGGGTATGGATATTTCGATTAGTTGTGCTAATTTCTTCTTTTTATTGGTGAGTATGATGTCAGGTTTGTTATGTGGTGTTGTTTTATCTGTTATAATGGTTCTGTTCCAGTATAATTTGTATTCATCATTCTCCAGTACATTTTGTGGTGCATACTTGTATGTGGGAACGTGTTGTTTTATTAGTTTGTGTTGTAAGGCAAGCTGTTGATGTATTATTTTTGCTACATTGTCATGTCTTCTGGGGTATTCTGTATTTGCTAGTATTGTACATCCGCTTGTGATGTATTATTACACACATGTATCATCATCATCATCATCATCATCATCATCATCATTTAAGACTGATTATGCCTTTCAGCGTTCAGTCTGGAGCATAGCCCGCCTTATACAGTTCCTCCATGATCCCCTATTCAGTGCTAACATTGGTGCCTCTTCTGATGTTAAACCTATTACTTCAAAATCATTCTTAACCGAATCCAGGTACCTTCTCCTCGGTCTGCCCCGACTCCTGTTACCCTCTACTGCTGAATCCATGAGTCTCTTGGGTAACCTTGCTTCTCCCATGCGTGTAACATGACCCCACCATCTAAGCCTGTTCGCCCTGACTGCTACATCTATAGAGTTCATTCCCAGTTTTTCTTTGATTTCCTCATTGTGGACACCCTCCTGCCATTGTTCCCATCTACTAGTACCTGCAATCATCCTAGCTACTTTCATATCCGTAACCTCAACCTTGTTGATAAGGTAACCTGAATCCACCCAGCTTTCACTCCCATACAACAAAGTTGGTCGAAAGATTGAACGGTGCACAGATAACTTAATCTTGGTACTGACTTCCTTCTTGCAGAAGAGAGTAGATCGTAGCTGAGCGCTCACTGCATTAGCTTTGCTACACCTTGCTTCCACTTCCTTCACTATGTTGCCATCCTGTGAGAATATGCATCCTAAGTACTTGAAACCGTCCACTTGTTCTAACTTTGTTCCTCCTATTTGGCACTCAATCCGTTTATATTTCTTTCCCACTGACATTGCTTTCGTTTTGGAGATGCTAATCTTCATACCATAGTCCTTACATTTCTGATCTAGCTCTGAAATATTACTTTGCAAACTTTCAATCGAATCTGCCATCACAACTAAGTCATCTGCATATGCAAGACTGCTTATTTTGTGTTCACATATCTTAATCTCACCCAGCCAGTCTATTGTTTTCAACATATGATCCATAAATAATATGAACAACAGTGGAGACAGGTTGCAGCCTTGTCTTACCCCTGAAACTACTCTGAACCATGAACTCAATTTACCGTCAACTCTAACTGCTGCCTGACTATCCATGTAAAGACCTTTAATTGCTTGCAAAAGTTTGCCTCCTATTCCATAATCTTGTAGAACTGACAATAACTTCCTCCTAGGAACCCGGTCATATGCCTTTTCTAGACATGTATTATTATTATTATTATTATTATTATTATTATCATCAGAGTGATCGCACATAAGGCATTAACAGCCTGAAGTCGTCCAATTTCTACCTATTCAGAAGTAAGGAGGGCAGCAACAAAGTTATTTACGGACAGAAAGTATAGTGAACACAACTGCACTTGATTGATTTTAAATAGGGTTGCAGCGTGCAGGTCAAGCAATGCCGCAGTGGAGTGCAGTAATGCAGGGGAGGCATGTCCTGGTACTAAGTGTGTACCACCATTGTGTATAGTTAGCTTTCTCCTTCTGAGAAGCAGTTGTGGGTAGCACTTGCGATACATCACAAAGGGTCTGTTAGTAGAATTACTTCGTCATCCATTCTAACACACACACACACACACACACACACACACACACACACACACACACACAATATATATATATATATACCTTTTTGTAACACCCTATATATATATGTATATATATATATATATATATATAGGGTGTTATAAAAAGGTACGGCCAAACCTTCAGGAAACATTCCTCACACACAAATAAAGAAAAGATGTTATGTGGACATGTGTCCGGAAAGCCTTAATTTCCATGTTAGAGCTCATTTTAATTTCGTCAGTATGTTCTTCCACCTACGCACGTTATCATGATTTCATACGGGATACTCTACCTGTGCTGCTGGAACATGTGCCTTTACAAGTACGACACAACATGTGGTTCATGCGCGATAGAGCTCCTCCACATTTCAGTCGAATTGTTCGTACGTTTCTCAACAACAGATTCGGTGACCGATGGATTGGTAGAGGCGGACCAATTCCATGGCCTCCACGCTCTCCTGACCTCAACCCTCTTGACTTTCATTTATGGGGGCATTTGAAAGCTCTTGTCTACGTAACCCCGGTACAAAATGTAGAGACTCTTCGTGCTTGTATTGTGGACGGCTGTGATACAATACGCCATTCTCCAGGGCTGCATCAGCGCATCAGGGATTCCATGCGACGGAGGGTGGATGCATGTATCCTCGCTAGCGGAGCACATTTTGAACATTTCCTGTAACAAAGTGTTTGAAGTCACGCTGGTACGTTCTGTTGCTTGTTGCTGTGTGTTTCCATTTCATGATTAATGTGATTTGAAGAGAAGTAATAAAATGAGCTCTAACATGGAAAGTAAGCGTTTCCGGACACATGTCCACATAACATATTTTCTTTCTTTGTGTGTGAGGAATGTTTCCTGAAAGTTTGGCCGTACCTTTTTGTAACACCCTGTATACATACATATATATATATGGCCTAAGAAATGTTGGGAACCACTGGTATAGAGGGATTTACTCCGTAAATACGTCAGTGCCGCGTATTTCAAATTGTGCTCACGCTATAACTGCAACCTCACTACGTCGACTCACGACAGTACAAGAGATAGACACGGTGTTTTATAGTTTCAGATACCGGCTTCTACGTCTTGTAGAAGCAATTTGGCAGGTAACGTTCAGATAAGAAATCCATGTCCGGAAACGTACTGTTTGGAACTAAAATAAGTTTGAAGATCGGATCACTTTCAAATCTCCCACTTCGCAGTAATGGCGTCATCAGTCCCTGTCGTAATTATGACAGCACGTACCGTTTTCGCCCTACTACAGCAACGGCTGCGAGAACTTGATACGTTCGTAATTAGGAGGGTTGACACAGAGGCACCGCCCTCTACGCTAGGAAGAGAATCCGACGTCCAGTACTCAAAAACATTGCCCATGCCATGGGCTCCAGTAGAGCATAAGTTTCAGAGCTCATTGTCTCCGCTATATGTGTACCGTAAAGTTGGAGATTTGAGAGTGATCCGATCTTCAGACTTATTTTACATCCAAGCACTAAATTTCCGGACATGGGTACCTTATCAAAGCTTTATCTGCTAAGTCTCCCCTTGTACAGTTCCTAGAATCCAGTAATAGAAGTTGTGAAACATCTCCTATAATGGGTCTGGAGACACTCACAACGGAGAACCATCAAAGACCAGATTCGCGCTTCGTCGTGGCCACACTATCTTGGAATCCAGCAACGAGTTGAGGTGCATCCAGCAAAGACTTTTGAAACAGTCTGTTACATACCATCAGACTATCAGTCGCAAAAATAAAGTAGTTCCTTTTTCTCTTTGAAATATTACCGCTGAAGCAACATTTTGTTTTAATTTGTCGATCTACGGCAACATTGTCATTGCAACTGTAACAAGATAAATTACCGTTTTCTCCACATCCCTCCCTGCAACTTTTTTACTATTTAGAAAAATAATAGTCACACCTGCTCCCATTCATTCAATGCGTTTGCGATTTTTCACAGATTTTGATTTCTTACTTAATAAATAAATAACTTTATGAAATCAAAGTTGCAACCCGTCATTACATGGCGTGCGCGCGAATCTGTCATGAGTGTGCTTTGTTCTGACTGGCCGAGAACCGCAGCCGTGTGGTATTCGAATTTGACAGCGCTGGTGCACACGAGTTGGGAGCTGGTTTTTTCACACTATTACGCCATTTGCATGGGTTGGGTTCGTCACTGTATTTCAAGTAACTGAATGGAAGCCTGGGTGCTTGCACACTTATTATTCAACAAAACTGAGGCAACTATGTGTCATGCCAGAGAATAATGTTTATTCAATTTTCTTGAACCTGCTTTTCGCCATGTTTGAGTAAAGGTACAGAGCGAGCAAATGAGCAGAGCTTTATTGCTTTTGAGTTGCACAATAAATTTCATTTCATCCTTTTGGCTCTGAACCCACACGTGGAGTTACTCATTGTTAATTAGCACAGTTAAGGTCATTCAGTGTAACAGAACGACATTACGTCATCACTCGATTACAAAGTCATTTATACTACTTAAATTTACGTCGACTATTCGCGGTTTATTACACAATATCTGGATAGCCGGAAGGGATTTGAATCGCTGTTCTACATCTACATTTATACTCCGCAACCCACCCAACGGTGTGTGGCGGAGGGCACTTTACGTGCCACTGTCATTACCTCCCTTTCCTGTTCCAGTCGCGTATGGTTCGCGGGAAGAACGACTGCCGGAAAGCCTCCGTGCGCGCTCGAATCTCTCTACATTTACATTCGTGATCTCCTCGGGAGGTATAAGTAGGGGGAAGCAATATATTCGATACCTCATCCAGAAACACACCCTCTCGAAACCTGGCGAGCAAGCTACACCTTGACGCAGAGCGCCTCTTGCAGAGTCTGCTACTTGAGTTTGTTAAACATCTCCGTAACGCTATCACGCTTAACAAATAACCCTGTGACGAAACGCGCCGCTCCTCTTTGGATCTTCTCTATCTCCTCTGTCAACCCGACCTGGTACGGATCCCACACTGATGAGCAATACTCAAGTATAGGTCGAACGAGTGTTTTGTAAGCCACCCCCTTTGTTGATGGACTACATTTTCTAAGATGCGAGTCCAACGCCTTACCGCTGCGCCGCTCAGAATCAAAATTGCATCTGACAACTAAGAATTAACAAATAATGCTATACGAAACTTAGTCAAGTCAAAGAAGTCCCATCATCAGAGAATGAGCAAAGGGGAGCAGATGTAGAAATATTGCCTCGCTGTTCCAGGTAGTTTGGCCTCTGCTTTCATCCGCTCTCTCATGAAGTGTCGAGCGTGTATCTGTGTCGAGTGGGTGACTGACAAGTGCTTGTGCCGGGTAGTGTTACGATTTCCTTATTATGGATGACGGGAAAGGAGAGGGTGAAACGCGGTGCTGGCAGATAGCCCCCTAGTCTCTAATAGCACCACGGGGACCACCGAGTTTAACGTCCCCATCCGAAGGACGGATCGCATCAACAGAGTCACGTGACCTCCTTTCACGAGACGCTGCGGAGAGGTTTGGAACGCAATCCAGGGCATTTGCGCGAAGAGTGGCCATCAGTAACTCAACGCCGCCAACTCTGCTCCCTTTGCCGGCCAAATACCGGCAGTGAAAATTTTTCGTCACCGGGACTCGAACTGGTTTACCTCCTAGTCGAGCGGCACCGCACAGGAGTGCGTTATCGACGTCGGCTTCGGAACTATGGCTGCTTAACCACTCACTATAATGTCGGTCCAGATGACAAAGTGTCAAACACTGACAGGCCATCGTTAGAAAACGGCGGCGCGAGCCCCTCTGCGCACCACTAAAGCGTTATAACTTGTTTTAATAATGGTTTGGTTTTTGACGATTTGTAAAGACGTGCTCATAGAGCGCTGGGGTCATGCTGTGTTTGATAAACACCAACTCTTTCTATTTTGTTTGCCGAACACGCTTCAAGATCTCTGTGACATCGCCAGTGGGTCTTTGTTTTGCCTACTATTGTTACCTATTACGAGGGTCACTCCAAAAGAAATGCACACCATTTTTGTAAAAATACAGTTTTCATTCTGCATGTGTGAAAGTTTTACAGTGTGTAGATACATCCTTCCCGCTTGTTTCCAAACTTAGTTCCACCTGTTCCCGTGAGTGGCGCCGCCACAGCATGTCTTCAAGATGGCTGCTACACTTGACGTTCGTCAGAAGCACCGTGCTGTCATAGAATTCCTGTGCCGTGAAAACGAGACAGTGGGAAACATCCACAAGAGGTTGGAAAAGGTGTATGGAGATGCTGCTGTCGATCGCAGTACAGTTAGTCGGTGGGCAAGCAGGTTACGTGATGAAAGCGGGCACGACAATATTGAGGATTGTCCTCGCAGCGATAGGCCTCGTACTGCACACACTCCAGACAATGTGCAGAGACTTAATAAATTGGTGACTGCTGACAGACGCATCACAGTGAACGAATTGTCACGCTATGTTGGGACAGGGGAAGGAAGTGTTTGCAGCATACTGAAAGTGTTGGCGTTAAAAAAGGTTTGTGTGCCAGGTGGGTTCCCAGTGGCCCACAAAGAAACGAGAAAAACGGTAGTAGCGAACGTTTGGAACAGAACTAGAATGGTGGAGATGAATGTCTTGGAAGAATTGTGACAGATGATGAAACATGGCTCCATCATTTTTCACCAGAGACGAAGAGGTAATGAATGGAGTGGCATCAAGTAAATTCACCCAAGAAAAAATAAATTCAAAACCACACCTTCTGCTGGAAAAGTTATGGCTACGGTGTTTTTCGTTTCCGAAGGACTCTTCCTTGTGGACATCGTACCAAGTGGAACCACCGTAAATTCTGATGCATATGTGACGACACTGAAGAAACTTCAAGCTCGACTGAGTCGTGTTCAACCACATCGGCAAAAGCAGGATGTGTGGCTGTTGCACGACAATGCACGGCCATATGTCAGTCAAAAAGCCATGGAAGCGATCACAAAACTCGGATGGACAACCCTGAAACACCCGCTTTACAGTCCTGACCTGGCTCCATGTGACTATCATCTCTTTGGGAAACTGAAACACTCTCTTCGTGGTACAAGGTTTGAAGATGATGATTCCCTTGTGCACGCTGCCAAACAGTGGCTCCAACAAGTTGGTCCAGAATTTTACCGTGCGGGTATACCGGCGTGGGTTCCAAGAAGGCGTAAGGCAGTTGAGAGGGATGGAAATTATGTGGAGAAATGAAAATATTGTTCCTAAAGGATGTATCTACACACTGTAAAACTTTCAAACATGTAGAATAAAAGATGGATTAAAAAAATAGTGTGCATTTCTTTTGGAGTGACTCTCCTAGTTTGTATGGTTCTTATGACAATTATCTGTTGGGGGTCAGGCAGCTTATCGTTGTTTTATTTCTATGTTGTCATCCCCATATAAATGTTTCTCACGCTGAGAGGGAGACACAAAAATGTTTAATATGTTTTTTCCCACCAGCATTCTAGTTTGACAGGTACTAGTTCGTTCATACACAATATTTATGTATGCCTTGTCGGAAAAAATCCACGACCGGTTACTGAAACAGGCGACTGGTCTATAAACTACCTGAATTAGCAACTAAAACAACGTTTAAAATGAGAATCCACTTGTGATCGCAAGGTGGAATTGGAAAAAAAACTAAGAATAATGTGTGCTGAAGATGTTTATCTCAGTTGTCGAATAGCTTGATTTACGAGAGATTATCATTTTGAGTCAAAAACTATGACAAACGAAACCCACAAAAAATATTACACTTTGATTGCTTGATATGATCAGAAATATCACTATTTTCTTAGAGAAAAAAACCAGTAATTACTCACGCGCCTTTAACAGCAAACTAAAAGAGAGCGGTGACATTACCTCTACATTCAGAAACTACAGAGTTTAGCTGAAATGCGAGCGCAAATGAGTTTGGAAAACACACTGAATCGCCCCTTTTGTCAGAGCCTCGAAATCGCGGCCGCGGCCAGAAGATAACACATTCCTAGCACGGTATGGCGCGCGAGACATATTACACGACTTACTGGTCCGCGAATTTAGTCGGAAACGTTTATCGGCGGTCCCGGATTAATTCTCAGTTCTGCTACACTGCCAAATCAGTCCAAATAAGGGTCGCCGTTCTTGCTTTGAGCCGCGAGGCACGGCTAATCTTCTCACAGGTCCAAAGTCAATAATTAAAATGCTTGTAACATATACCTAATTTCAAAAAAGGTTCCGAGATCCGACCCCCAGAATGGAATATGTACATCGCTAACAGGTCGGTACACCACCCCCACTGGCCACTAGCAACTCTCGCCGATAATCAACGCAACAATAAAACATGTAAGCGTACTGTCATATTGCTGGCTTAGTTGTGATCTTTGCAGGCGGTCGCTTCTGTAGAGTCGAGCGTGGGACACGGAACTGTGATGTTGTGTAGTGTGCAGCTCTGCATGTGAGAGGCATTGTTAGTATGGAAGTTTGAAGTGTTGCTGCAAGTGCTATTACAGTAAAGTAAGCAAATGATTCAGAGGAAAGTGCGTCAAGAAGTAATTTAAAAATGAGCAGTGCTGTTGTTAACGTATTGCGTGTCGTACGGTACTGCATCAATCATCCGCGCCGTGTTCGGTCTCCCAGAGTGAACTGATGTGAATCAGTAAAAATCAGTTACCACAAAAGAGTGCAGTCAAGTGCGGACGTGCGTTCGACGTCGCGTTCCGCATTTATCAACGATCACCCGCGTCGTGTCGGTTACGCGTACGCTCGTCCGAATGATGTTGTGGACTGTTAATCATCCATTAATTGGGATAACACTTCTGAATCAGAATGTAAACAGTACAACCTGCGATTTCCATACAGTCTCAGAACACAGATGTTCATACCAGACGTAGAACAGTGTTGTGCTTAACGTTGAGTCGCTCCCCTTACTCGTTTGCATATTTCGATAGATTATTTCAGGCAAGCCAGCAGCCAGCTGTGGAGCAGAATAGTACGACCGTCGCGGGATTGTAAGGTGTGGGCAGGGCGCACGGTCTAGAAAAACGGTCGAAACGACAAACAGTTTAAAGGTACCACCCCACCCATTTGTACTCCCGGGGGCGTTACAAACAGGAATACAGTTCAAAGTCACTCGGGCAAAACACACTCAAAAACATCACCGTCAAATTCGCACGGAAACAAATGTAATTTATTGGCGTCAATTAACCCTAGACAAGTCTGCTACTTTCATGCAACACCACCTCCAGCTATCTAATGGCTCCACACACTGCTGACATTTCTCTTTTCACTGAATAAGTCCGCGCTCACTAATCCGCAACATCCACCGGAAAGAACCTAAACAGAATTGGACGCCGCAGACGGAATCGCACTTTTGAATACTGCACTGCCGGAAAAAAGTGCAACACCCTGACGCTGTGTTCAGTGTCACTAGGGTACAATATGTGCACACTGAGGAGTTGTATGCAGCGTCAGTCATTAATTTGTCACGCTCGTCGGCGATCAGACGGCACTAAGGCCGGTATTACACTATCAAATTTCTTTGTCAAAGATTTGATCAAAGATGTGATCCAATATTCCGTCCAATATATTTGACAAAGATCTTTGACGTAGCGCTACAAGGGGTATTACACTGTCATCAAATTTTTCGTCAAAGTTCAAGATGGCTGACAACAACTTGTTAGTAACCGCAGCAGTTCTACGTACTCCAATTGCATTGTGTGCACATGCGAAAAAGAAGTGGGGGGAAAAAAATGGAACCATACATACGAGGTTGACAGTCTTAAATGTCCTGGGATTACAACTTGATAATAAATTCAGTTGGGAGGAGCACACCACAGAACTGCAGAAAGGCCTTAACAAATCTGTATTTGCAATTCGAGTGTTAGCAGACATAGGCAACATAAAAATGAAAAAGCTTGCATACTTTCATTCCATAATGTCATATGGGATAATATTTTGGGGTAAATCTTGAAGCCAAACAAAAGTTTTCAAGGTCCAAAAGCGTGTAATACGTATTATTTGTGGAGTAAATTCACGGACCTCCTGCAGAAACCTCTTCAAAGAACTGGGTATACTAACTACTGCCTCAAGTATATTTACTTCTTAATGAAATTTGTCGTAAATAATATATCTCTTTTTCCAACAAACAACTCAGTTCATACATACAATACCAGGAACAAAAATGATCTGCACAAGGACTTAAAAGCACTTACTTTAGTTCAAAAAGGGGTCCACTACTCAGGAACACTCATCTTCACTAATTTGCCAGGAAACATAAAAAATTTTGTTAGAAATAAAGATCAGTTTAAAAGGAGCCTGAAAGACTTACTACTGGCCAACTCCTTCTACTCCATTGGCGAAATTTTTAATAAAAACAAATGATGTATTTATTCATACTATTAGTATTGTTATTTCAGCTTAAAAAAATCGACATGTTCCACATCCACGAGGATCTCCTCAGCACGGATCTATGGAACGAAAAACTAATCTAATCTGGGTGAAGCCGTGGGTTTTACGACGACACGATAAAAGCATTCAACAAAACTTGTTACGTGAGCTTACAGTGGAAGACGTCAAGTCGTACATCAATTACTTAAGAATGGATGAGCATACATTTCTGTATGTGCTCAATGAAGTGTATCCTCATATCACAAAGCACAATATTCACTTAAGAACTGCTACATCTGCAGAACACAGGCTCATTATAGCACTCCGATTCCTTGCCACAGGAGAGGGTTATGTTAGGTTAGGTCAGGTCAGGTTAGGTCTCCAATCTTCTTACTCTATCTTTGTCTTCAGGGTGCCTCACGTTCTAAAGCGCCTCATCAGCTTCAGACATCTCTATTAATTTTGTAGTTGTCGGCACACACCAATTGTATTTACCGGCAATGGTTATAAAAACACTACAGACGACAGAACGCTGCAGCGATGCTAGCGCTCCATGTGGTAACATGTCACATTGCAGTGAACAGAAGACAAGCGGTTTCTTTGATCAAATATACAGCGAGGCCCTAGATTTGATCAAATATTGGACGACATTTGACAAAGTCCCTATTACACTATCAAATATCTTTGACAAAGATTTTGGACAAAGATATTGGACAAAGAAATTTGATAGTGTAATACCGGCCTAAGGAAGCCTGCCGGTGCGCCGTTTGTGTTGACTCTGCAGGCAGTAAGTTGAGGCGTAGCGCCGTATACCGATCCTGACTTGGGAGGCGGTTAAGTGGGAGATGTGTCTCAGAGCTGGACAGTGACAGATGGTGACGCGAGACTGGACGCGCACGTAGTTTATGTATCAGCCGATAGAGGACAGTACTGGATAGGGGGACTGATTTTAGTTTCGATTGTGCCCACCAGGGTGCACTAAAGTAATAGAATGTTTTTCATAAACTGTTCCAGTATTTTCATAAAGTGTTATTATCTCTTTTTGTGTAGGTAAAATGTTATAAATGTGTTTTAGCAGTATGAATGATGCATGAGTGTGGTTTAAGGCTAATATGAAGATAATTGTTTAACGAATTCTGTTGTGGGAATTAGTGTGGGAACGTTCTGTAGAAGTATGGATATGGACAAAGAGGATTTTTATAGAATATATTTGTAAAGTACGTTTATGGTAAAGGGAAAGTTAATTCTGGTAAAAATAACAATAGTAACTAACTTTATGCATAAACAAAACTTCAACATATTAGATAATTACGTCGGTAAAAAATGCAGTCGTTAGGTATACTATTTTGCGATTGGTTATTGATGAAAAGCGCGGACTGACGCGGGAGAATGTTGTTGTGCTATTGGCTGTTGAGTAAACTCACCAATCGTAAAGCAGTATTCTTCGCGCGCCTTTCTCTGCTGGTAGAGAAGACTGAGTATTATAGAGAGGAGTCGGAGCCTAGCCGTGAAACAGTTCGGACGTGTGTAGTAGTAGTTCCGGTGGAAATGATAAGTTGACGGACCTAGCGGTGTTTCATACAGCAAAAGTGTTGTAAAGTGACGGCATAATTATTCCGATGGGCTTGTAGAAATTTCGGATTTTTTAAGTCAATTTTGTGACGGGAAAAGACAAATTCCGCGTGGCGTATTGAGCAGGTCGGTGGCTATAAACTGTGACTGCATTAGGTCTCGACAGACTTAATATTTGGCGAGCATTTCAATCAAAAACATCCGTATTTTTGTAGCTATTACGTTTTCGGAAATTGCAACACCATAAACTTGCTAACGAGAGTGAAAGGGATTGAGAGTGATTGAGTTAAGACTACCACGGGCTTGGCAATGATACTTGTTCGCCTAAGTTTCAGAATATATTAATTGAGGACAAAATTTCCAAACTTTCATTTCCTGTTTCTCCCGAAACGTAGATTATTGACTTTAATTGCAGCCTGGTTCACGTCGAAGTACAGTAGGTTTCACTCGGCTTTCCTACTGACGATCTGCTGGGACAGCGGGCAGGAGTGGCCGAGTGGTTCTAGGCACTACAGTCTGAAGCCGCGCATCCGCTACGGTCGCAGGTTCGAATCCTGCCTCGGGCATGGATGTGTGTGATGTCCTTAGGTTAGTTAGGTTCTAGGGGACTGATGACCTCAGAAGTTAAGTGCCATAGTGCTCAGAGCCATTTGAACCATCTGCTGGGACAATGTTCACAGGTAGGTGCAGGTCCGTCGTAAAGGGACGGAAGGAACTGCGCCGCCGCAGAGTGTACTCAATTTAGAAGTCAACAATGTTCGCGACATTCATTATAGAGCACAACAATATCCCACCGATGAGCACGTACTCCTATTGAACAGCTTCAACCATTTGAATGGAGTCGCACTGCGGGCCTTTAGGAAAGTGCATGAACGCACTGACGGATAGTTGCACACTTTGGGCCCCATATATCGGTGGTGTGTCACTGCTTTCGACAGCGGTGTGTGGAACATTCCCACAGATGTAAACCAGATTCTGGACGTCCGCGTATTACAGACACGCACGTCACGATCGACGCATTATGCGAATAGCGGTGGCAGACCGGACATCGTCCGGGGACGTATTGCGGACACATGTCGCACCTGCTGTGTCGTCAGCGACTATTGGGAACAGTCTGCTGGCCGCAGGCTTAAGAGCACTTGTGTGTCTGGCCAGGCTAGTACTGGCACCACGATACCACCGAGCACGGCTACTCTGGTGTCGTGAATTATACGACTGGAGAGTGGGATGGCGCTTCATTGTCCTCAGCGATGAGGGTAGATTCTATCTGTCTGTGAGTGATGGACTGGGACAGCACGTATATGGCATATAGTGAGCTGCCTGCTCGAGTGCTTCCGCTCACAACACATTATCACACAGGTCCAATCCCAGCGCGGGAAAAAACGAACACTTAAGTCTTTCTGTGTGTGCTCCGATTTCCCTCGTATTATTACCGGCTTTCAGCAGTATTAACATCACCATCAGCTGAACGGAATGGACAGTGTCTTGAAAGGAGGGTATAAGATGAACATCAACAAAAGCAAAACCAAGATAATGGAATGTAGTCGAATTAAATCGGGTGATGCTGCGGGAATTAGATTACGAAATGAGACGCTTAAAGTAGTAAACGAGTTTTGCTGTTTGGGGAGCAAAATGACTGATGATGGTCGAAGTAGAGAGGATATAAAATGTAGACTGGCAATGGCAAGGAAAGCGTTTCTGAAGAAGAGAAATTTGTTAGCATCGCGTATAGATTTAAGTGTCAGGAAGTCGTTTCTGAAAGTATTTGTATACAGTGTGTCCATGTATGGAAGTGAAACGTGGACGATAAATAGTTTGGACGGGAAGAGAATAGAAGCTTTCGAAATGTGGTGCTACAGAAGAATGCTGAAGATTAGATGGGTAGATCACATAACTAATGAGGAGGTATTGAATAGAATTGGGGAGAAGAGGAGTTTGTGGCACAACTTGACTAGAAGAAGGGATCGGTTGGTAGGGCATATTCTGAGGCATCAAGGATCACCAATTTAGTATTGGAGGGCAGCGTGGAGGGTAAAAATCGTAGAGGGAGACCAAGAGATGAATACACTAAACAGATTCAGAAGGATGTAGGTTGCAGTAGGTACTGGGAGATGAAGAAGGTTGCACAGGATAGAGTAGCATGGAGAGTTGCATCAAACCAGTCTCTGGATTGAAGACAAAGACAACAACAACAACTTTGACGTTTCTGACAAGAAATCACGAATCCAGTTGCACCATTAAGATGATACTCTATAGGCCCGCAATTTGATCAGAAGTCGCTTGTGAGGAACGGCGCGGAAAGCCTGCTAACAATCCAAAAATTTGGAATCAATTTGACATTCCCTGTCAATCGGACTCATAATTCGTGACAATAAAGAGCTATGTGTGTTTCACAACAATGATATTTTCTGAATCCGTGTTGGCTGTTTTTCCGAGGTAATTCATAGAATGAAATTTTCACTCTACAGCGGAGTGTGCGCTGATATGAAACTTCCTGGCAGATTAAAAGTGTGTGCCGGACAGAGACTCGAACTCGGGACCTTTACCTTTCGCGGGCAAGTTCTCTATCAACTGAGCTACCCAGCACGACTCACGCCCCGCCCTCACAGCTTTAATTCCGCCAGTACCTCGTCTCCTAACTTCCAAGCTTCACAGGTTCGCAGGAGAGCTTCTGTGAAGCTTGAAAGGTAGGAGACTAGGTACTGGCGGGATTAAAGCTGTGAGGACGGGGCGTAAGTCGTGTTTGGGTAGCTCAGTTGATAGAGAACTTGCCCGCGAAAGGCAAAGGTCCCGAGTTCGAGTCTCGGTCCGGCACACAGTTTTGATCTGGCAGGAAGTTTCGAGGTAGTTCATAATGTTCGAACACAGTACGTGTTCCAAAATCCTACTGCAAATCGACTTTAAAGATCTGCGTCTGTAGTTCAGCAGATTACTCATATTTCCTTTCTTGCTCATTGTCATGACTTGTGTAACTTTCCAGTCTTTAGGTACGGATCTTCCAACGAGCGAGCTGTTGTATATCATTGCTGAGTACGGAGCTATTGTATCAGTATACTTTGAAAGGAGCCTAACTAGTATACAATCTGGACCGGAAACCTTCCCTTTATTGATTTAAGCTGCTTCGCTACACTGAGGATATCTATTATGTTACTCATCTTGGCAGTTGTTTTTGATAGGAATTCTTAACTCTGTTTTAGTGGCACTGTCGTCAGTAACATCATCATTGCTATCAGTTACAACTCGCCATCACGCCTAGTGTTCCTGCAAGGTCAGGTGCCGCTACACTGCACAGGGTGTTATCACCGTGCTACTGTCATTTCTATTACAGGAAGGCGGTGTACTTTTTTGATGTGCTTTTTCAGCAGGACAATGCACGTCCACATTGGCTGCGGCGAAGTAACGTGTTCTTGTTGAACACAACTGCACTGTCTTGTAAGGTCACCATATCTGTCGCGAATTGAACATGTGTGGGACACGGTGAAGTGGGATGTCACTCGTTTCGCAGGGTGTGCGAGAACCATTGCTGATTGCAACAAAAGGTACAAGATGCGTGGGACAATTTGTGGCATTCGTCACCTTTGTGATCGTTTGTATGCGAAGACACACGCCTGCGTTTCCACCGGAGGGGAGGGGGGGGGGGGTCACTGTGTACTGATGCCACTGTTTGGGCTCCTTTTTCCGTGACGTGTTTGTTTTAGTTGGTCTGAATTTGTTATCGTGTACCTCATTTGTCAATAAAATGACGTTGTCCTCAATGACGTTGCGTTTTTTTCTCCACCAGCGTATGTATGGTTTCCGTACCGGAAAAGTAACGACCTCTTTAATCACTAAGAATCATTGACTCCAAACTTATGGAACGATAACCACTTCAAAATGCAAAGTCCGGCCCAGGAGCCCCACAACCTTCCACCTAATACCACGAGGACTGCCGGCCGATTTCTTCATTTCGCGAGCTCCAGACAGCCCCACGAAATTATTTAACTTTTAGGCCTTCCAGTCAATCAGGACAGTAACAGAACATAGGCACCTTCATAGCCATTTCCTGCTCCAGATAGTTTCTGTAAGATGCTGCTTCCAGGCAGTATCTTTGTAAGTCGGCACGGATTTTGGGAAACACCTGTCGTCATGGGGAAATTAATCGCCCTTAAAATCAGCCTAGTTAGGGAAAGACTGGCCCATCATCTTTAGGGCGAAAAAAAAAAACCTTCTCCTTGCAAACAGACTGGCCGATGCAACTACATAAGCGAGTACGGCGACCAGGAAACGATATGCTACGTCGTGATAAAATAAAAATATTCGGAGCAGATAAGGATCAGGGTTCAAATCGCGTTCCGGAAAACAGTTTTAATCTCTCGAACAGTTTCATTACAGCTTGCATTCACTTGCAAAGTCAAACATTTACTCTGGAAGAAACGAAATGATCATGAATCCGCTGTCTTTGGACTGCTAAACACACATGAAAACACAAAAATGCTTGCCGAAATTTTCAGATAGTGTGATGACCAAATGAAGTCTACTGATCCGATAACAGGCACATGTGACGTACACGTTAAACCAAAAAACCTACACCGTGGCAATTGCCAACCAGAGGACGTACCGCCCATTGTAATTGCTTTGATGTTTATGAATGTGTACTCATGTACGTACTTCTCGTATCAAATATTGTATTTACAGTTGCGTAAGAGAAACACACTTTTATGAAGTGGGGGTTTTAATGTTTTCCAAGAGCAGACGGCAACCAATAATTGTGTTTACACATTTATGTGAAAAACATCCTTGTATTAAAGAGAACATTAGTTTAGATACTTAGCTGAAAATGGAATATTGAAAAGAAAATAGTACCAATTAACGATGAGTTCATAGAACCTGTTTTTTTTTTGTTTTTTTTTTTTTTTTTTTTTTTTTTTTAAGGCAGTTGAACATGCAGATCGGATGGTCAGCAAAAGAAATAAGAAGAAGAGTAAAGATGACGTCTGATTTTGTTAAACTAAACAGCTATCGCAACTAAGCTTGTGTCAGAAAGGGAAGTTTACCAGCTGTGTGTATTGCCAGTTATATCTCCTAGCAACCCGAGGAGGACTTCAAATGCGAAAACCACTCACAAACCTGGGGTTGCTCAATCAACTATGGAGAGAAGCATTATGCGATTTACTGTGAGAGACAGGAAAGCAAACCAAAGGATCAGGGAACGAGAAATATTTAACACGAACTGTGACTGCAACAACAATGACATTGTGGTGAGATCGTGTGGATTGGATGGTAGATTAGGGTGAGCAAATTATTTTCGGTGAAAACCGGGACACATTAACCCGGGTGCCAATGGACACCTCATTCCACATGTACCCAGGTTTCTTAATTTTAAATATTGTTTTGTTGATACATTTTGTTAACCCGATAATTATAACTAATAAGAGCATCCAAAGGATTGATATAATATAGATTATCTGTATAATTAATGACATTTAATAAACGTGTACAGTAAAAAAGAAATGTATTACGATTTTACAAAATTTTACAGCTATTCTACTTTTAATCAATTAATATTAACATGAGCTTTAATATTACTGAGCACTTGTAGATGGAATTGTCTGTCCTTGGAGAAAAGGGTATTTTTCACTGCCTCCAGCCTTCTTGATCATGTCTTTGTTCTTTGAGACACAGTGATAAAACTCGGCACAATCAATTTTGTAGTTATACAGGATCTGCAGGATTGCTTCAAGAGAGTCCACCTCCATTCTGTTTCTTTCATCAGCCCACTGGATATTCATGAACGGAAATATTCTTTCCACATTGGCATTATGGGCTGGGATTGCAAATAAATACCTTGCAATTATTACCAACTCAGAATAATGCTGAAGACAGTCACAGCTTTTAAAAAAACTCACCCACTTCTCATGACATTCCAATGGTGTTTTTTTTTTTTCATTATTCCACTTGTGAAGACTTTCTTCAACAAAATTTGTCAGTATGACGAACTGATCAAAGAGAATGGAATAATCGATTTCAATCTCTTTACTCTTCAAATAAGAAACTGTCTCCTCAACACATTCCCATTTTGGCACTCTTCAGTAACATCCAATCAAACACCGGCGATGAGGGTAAATATGAGGCGCTCCACTTGCTGAGATATTCTACACAAGTGTCATAAAGCTTGTTAACTTCTTCTCTAAAACTCCTTTCCGCTGCTTCTGATACTTCTGCTCTTTTAAGGACAGATTTAACATTAAAAGAAATGAACTGCTGTACTCTCCTCTTAGTAACAGTTTCCAGAGTATTTTTCAAAACATCATTTACCTCTATTACACTTTTCGTGCTTCCCCAAATTTCCTTTATCCCATGCTGCAAAGTGCTAAGCTGACTGTGAATGAGCCATAAGTAGGCTTCACTTGAAGGGTTACTGAAAAACTGAACCAATATTCTGGGGGCTTTGTCTTCATTTAGGAAAAAATCTTTTAACGGTTCAAACAGGCGGATTACTCTTTCAACTGCTGGAAACAGTGATAACCAACGAGTTTTCGAGTGACACATTACATTCATATATTCAGTTCCCACATAATCACACAACTCCTTAAGCCTCTCTGTTCTAACAGTATATATGTAAAAGTGGTTTTAGGGCGCACAACTTCAATGGTCATTAGCGATATATGTAATAGTGTGAGTATACCTTCATGACGATAGTTTCAACATCACAGCTTAAACTGTCAGCAGATGTCTGCACGCTATTGTGTAAAACATGTGCAGGGCACCCTATGCCTTCAATGTTTTCATGCAATGTTGCTTTTAATTTGGTAAATACGTTGCATTTGCCTTGTCTTTTTAAACCACCAAAATTTGTGTTGGTGTTGTCTCCACAAAATGCCACACATTTATTTTTCTCAAGATCAAACATTTCGATAGGATTCATACAAAATCTTGAAATTTCGTCAGATGTTTCATTAGGTAGGGAACTCACCTTCAAAAGTTTGGTCTGAATTCCCTGATTAATATCGAAAAACTGAAAAACAAACGGAAATATTTTAGTGGCCTTATGATTGCTGGCAATAGTGGATATACCGTAGAAAGAAGACTTTTTGATGTATTCAAGGCTTTCCTTTACACTCTGGGGAGGAATAACTCCTTTCACTAAGGCTGACGCTTTAGTTGTTGCTGAACTAAACTTTTTTGTAATGGAAGAATCATCAAACATAATGCTGTTAAGCTTATTAGTACAATCACTAGATCTATAAGTTTGGTGATGTTTTACCGTGTGGTAGGCTAGTATAAGCTCGGCTGCTCGAACTTTCGTCTCTTGACTGATGTTTCACAAAATGATTTTGTAGAGTTTTACTGCAGCTAGGTGCACTGTATCTGTAAATGTGTTTCTTTGACCTGATGTGATCAACTATGTCTGAACATCCACCATGACATATACTGATAAAACAGTTACATACGGAACACACTGCTTCGTAATCAAAACGACCTTTCTTAATGAAATTCCGTTCCGTGGAATAACAGTCACTGAACTTGCAGGCACGTTTCGGCATTGCGTTTCACAGTACTGCAGCAATAATACCACTAATATGAGAAAAAACTATTGCAGTTTGTCTGACAAAACATCAACTACTACACTGTTCTGACAATGAGTATGTGAGTAAGTGGCGCGACATCATAGCTGTGTTACAATAATAAAACTTACTACTTGTTGGCCAAAGTACCGCTCAAAGTAAATTATTGCCTGAGTGTATCAATACTGATACTGTGATTACTAGTATGGGGCAATGGAGGTTTTAGACAAATAAGCTAAAATATATTAATTTCTTGTGTTGTATTTCCTTTAATATAGCGAAATCTTAAAAATTTGAGAAAGTTTCACGAAATGTATTTAAAAACTGAATTCCGGGACTTTTGAGCGTCCCGAAACAAATTTTCGGGACACCGGAACACAGGGATGAAAACCGGGACAATCCCGGTTTTCCGGGACGTTTGGTCACCCTATGGTAGATCGACTAAGGCAGTTGTAATGCTGGATTCAAACATAAAAATGACTGCAACGTCGATCTAATGGAAGGTGGGCTGGCGACATTAGAACATATTCAGGAACACTACACGTGCTCGGTAAAATCTAGATCATGTTTTATTCGGCACTGGATGTTAAATGGCGGAATAATGATGATATAAGCAGGGGTCTCCAAACTACGGCCCGCGAGTGCCGGCAAACCGGGCCGCGTTAGCTGGCCGGACATCCCCGGTATCCGGCCCGCCAAATATTTGAGGTCGCACCTATACTGGCAACAATTGAGTTTCGAGGTCTATCGTGACCAATACACCGCGACATTGTCGGAGCTCTATCTTTACAAAGCGGAAGGTTATGGTTCAACTAGTGGCTATCCACAAAAAACAGACAGACCATTCTCCGTGCGATAGTGAAAATAAAAGGTAACAGAATAGTTTGGCGAAAAAAAAAAAATGGTTCAAATGGCTCTGAGCACTATGGGACTTAACTTCTGTGGTCATCAGTCCCCTAGAACTTAGAACTACTTAAACCTAACTAACCTAAGGACATCACACACACTCATGCCTGAGGCAGGATTCGAACCTGCGACCGTAGCGGTCGCGCGGTTCCAGACTGCAGCGCCTTAACCGCGAGACCACCGCGGCCGGCTTGGCGAAAACATTTTAAGTAAAAAAATTCTTTGCATTTTATTCTACTCACGAGTCTGATGCAAGTCTTTCAAATGGACGCCACTTCGGCGACTACCCTTAGTAATCAATCATTATGGAAGATGATTCGTAAGCAAGGTTTCACTTTCTTCACGTATTTCGATTTTCAGATTTTCCATGTCTCTTCCAATTCAAACTCTGAATTGTCCCACACCTACTGTTGTTGTTGTTGTTGTTGTTGTTGTTGTTGTTGTCTTCAGTCCTGAGACTGGTTTGATGCAGCTCTCCATGCTACTCTATCCTGTGCAAGCTTTTCATCTCCCAGTACCTACTGCAACCTACATCCTTCTGAATCTGCTTAGTGCATTCATCTCTTGGTCTCCCTCTACGATTTTTACCCTCCACGCTGCCCTCCAATGCTAAATTTGTGATCCCTTGATGTCTCAGAACATGTCCTACCAACCGGTCCCTTCACCTACTAGTACAGCGCATAAAACACTAAAAAAACTCGTGACACACTCGCAACATAGACACAATCACGCAACAGAACTATCGAATATATGCTCTGGCTCTGCTACTCGCTAGAAGACTACATGACTAAACTTATTGTTGCGCCACTTGAAATAACAATGCGTTTACATACTCGACCTCTGTTATGCCTTGCAGTAATAGTGTTCCTAACAATGATTTTGAGGTTTCGTTAACTTTGCAGGACGCTTTCGTGAAGAATGTGCAGTGACATACTTTTTTGTCGGTGAAATTCGCCAGAATTTCGGTCAGGTACGTCCACCAATCAAAATTTTGTAATTAAATAAAAATCGTAGTTCGTTTCAGTGCTATTCCGACAACCTTAGATTTTTGCGATTTCATCTTTCCCTTAGCCTTACATTACGGTGATCATGGAATGCTAGGGTTCTTTAATCCCACTAGTTAGATCTTGGCCCTTATGACTTCGTGGAGGAATCAATGTGGCCC
Organism: Schistocerca piceifrons; assembly: GCF_021461385.2. Lineage (NCBI taxonomy): Eukaryota > Metazoa > Arthropoda > Insecta > Orthoptera > Acrididae > Schistocerca > Schistocerca piceifrons. Next base: position 945,956,691 of record NC_060140.1, on the reverse strand, counting down.
GCAGACTAAAACGTTTGAAGACCCCCGGTATAAGATAACGTTAAGAAAATTATCTCTGAACTTGCTCGCGTTTGAAAGTAATTATCTTTGGCATCTTTTTTTTCTACTGCTTATGGCTATTTTTGAATCGTTAACTTCACGGTGATGGCCATAACGGTACAATATGTGAAGAAAATTCACTGGTTTGGGATCCGAGCTTCGAGACGCCCATTCGCATTTTCGTTAGCCGTGTTTCCAGTGTCCTCAATATATGCGGGGGTCGTCCGCTGACCGCGTTGCGTGTTGGCGAGTGCAACACGTGCGCGGTACGCACAGTGGCTCTCTTCTCCGTGGGCAGGACTGCACGTACGAGCCGACACGCCAGTGGCAGCTGTCAGCTACAGCCGACCGACTAGGACAGCTCGCCCGCAGAGAGAGAGAGAGAGAGAGAGAAAGAGGTTACCGCCGCGCCGCGATAGCCGCACATCGCTCGCACGCTCCACTCGCGTCCCGGGCTGAATGAATGAGCTTTGAGGGGAAAGAAGCAAACCTCTTTCAATACCAGCATTATCTATACTGGTTGAAAAGCTAAACTTTTAATAAACAGACAACTAAGGAATTAATGTCGCTTATTGTTGTTGTTGTTGTTGTTGTTGTTGTGGTCTTCAGTCCTGAGACAGGATTGATGCAGCTCTCCATGCTACCCTATCCTCTGCAAGCTTCTTCATCTCCCAGTAACTACTGCAACCTACATCCTTCTGAATCTGTTTAGTGTATTCATCTCTTGGTCTCCCTCTACGATTTTTACCCTCCACGCTGCCCTCCAGTACTAAATTGGTGGTCCCTTCATGCCTCAGACCATGCCCTACCAACCGATCCCTTCTTCTAGTCAAGTTTTGCCACAAACTTCTCTTCTCCCCAATTCTATTCAATACCTCCTCATTAGTTACGTGATCTACCCATCTCATCTTCAGCTTTCTTCTGTAGCACCACATTTCGAAAGCTTCTATTCTCTTCTTGTCCAAACTATTTATCGTCCACGTTTCACTTCCATTAGTGGCTACAGTCCATACAAATACTTTCAGAAACGACTTCCTGACACATCTATACTCGATGTTAACAGATTTCTCTTCTTCAGAAACACTGTCCTTGCCATTGCCAGTCTACATTTTATATCCTCTCTACTTCGACCATTATTTTGCTCCCCAAATAGCAAAACTCATTTACTACTTCAAGCGTCTCATTTCCTAAACTAATTCCCGCAGCACCACCAGATTTAATTGGACTACATTCCATTATCCTTGTTTTGCTTTTGTTGATGTTCATCTTATATCCTCCCTTCTAGACACTGTCCATTCCGTTCAGCTGCTCTTCCAGGTCCTTTGCTGTCTCTGACAGAATTACAATGTCATCGGCAAACCTCAAAGTTTTTATTTCTTCTCCATGGATTTTAATTCCTACTCCGAATTTTTCCTTTTGTTTCCTTTATTGCTTGCTCAATATACAGATTGAATAACATCGGGGAGAGGCTACAACCCTGTCTTACTCCATTCCCAACCACTGCTTCCCTTTCATGTCCCCGAACATCACAACTGCCATCTGGTTTCTGCACAAATTGTGAATAGCTTTTCGCTCCTTGTATTTTACCCCTGCCACCTTCAGAATTTGAAAGAGATTATTCCAGTCAACATTGTCAAAAGCTTTCTCCAAGTCTACAAATGCTAGGAACATAGGTTTGCCATTCCTTAATCTATTTTCTAAGATAAGCCGTAGGGTCAGTATTGCCTCACGTGTTCCAACATTTCTACGAAATCCAAACTGATCTTTCCCGAGGTCGCAGTTTCTCCATTCGTCTATAAAGAATTCGTGTTAGTATTTTGCAGCCGTGGCTTATTAAACTGATAGTTCGGTAATTTTCACATCTGTCAACACCTGCTTTCTTTGGGATTGGAATTATTATATTCTTCTGGAAGTCTGAGGGTATTTTTCCTGCCTCATAAATCTTGCTCACCAGATGGTAGAGTTTTGTCAGGCCTGGCTCTCTCAAGGCTGTCAGTAGTTCTAATGGAATGTTGTCTACTCCCGAGGCCTTGTTTAGGCTCAGGTCTTTCAGTGCTCTGTCAAACTCTTCACGCAGTATCCTATCTCCCATTTTATCTTCTTCTATCTCCTCTTCCATTTCCATAATATTGTCCTCAAGTACATCGCCCTTGTATAGACCCTCTATATACTCCTTCCACCTTTCTGCTTTCTCTTCTTTGCTTAGAACTGGGTTTCCATCTGAGCTCTTGATTCATGCAAGTGGTTCTTTTTTCTGCGAAGAACGCTTATTATTTTACTGAAATAAGCACACCCTACCAAAAAATTTGTCATCCCACGCTACTACTGTGTGTAATAGCGTCGCTGCCTTGTGTGTTGTTGTAGTCTGAAGACTCGTCTGCTTCAACTCTCCAAGCTAGTCTATCTTGTGGAAGTCTCTTGATCTCTGCACAACTACTGAAACGTACAGCCATAAAACCTCCTTACTGGTATTCGAGCCTTGGTGCTCCTCCTGTCTCCCCCCCCCCTCCCCCCCCCGCTTCACCCCTGTAAGATTCCTTGATGCCTCAAAATGTGTCCTATCAACGGATACCTTCTTTAGTGTGCCGTAAGTTCCTTTTCTTCCAGATTCGATTCTGTTATGATGACGACGAACGAGTCGTCGCCAATGTTGACTGGTGGCGAATTCTAAGTAGAAACGTATGAATTACAACAGGTTTATCAGTAACTTCGATAAGGTGCTGGCTGCATGATCTGGATCCGCAACGACTAAAATAATTACCTAACTGGTTGTGCAGGATTCTTCTTGTCTGCATACATATAATCAAATAGCTATTGTCCTCACTTAGGCCATACGTTACTTACAAGGGAACCTCCCCATCGCACCCCCCTCAGATTTAGTTATAAGTTAGCACGGTGGATAGGCCTCGATAAACTGAACACAGATCAACTGAGAAAACAGGAAGAAGTTGTGTGGAACTGTGGAAAAATAAGCAAAATATACAAACTGAGTAGGCCATGTGCAAGATAGGCAACATCATTGACATCAGGAGCTCAGGAGCGCCGTGGTCCCGTGGTAGCGTGAGCAGCTGCCGAACGAGAGGTCCTTGGTTCAAGTCTTCCCTCGAGTGAAATTTCACTTTCTTTATTTTCTCAAAGTTATGATCTGTCCGTTCGTTCATTGACATCTCTGTTCATTGTAATAAGTTTAGTGTCTGTTCTTTGCGACCGCACCGCAAAACCGTGCGTTTAGTAGACGAAAGGACGTGCGTCTCCAATGGGAACCGAAAACATTTGATCGCAAGGTCATAGGTCAACCGATTCCTCCACAGGAAAACACATCTGATATATTCTATACGACACTGGTGACGGCATGTGCGTCACATGACAGGAATATGTCGACCCACCGGTTCCCGTGAGATCACTGAAGTTAAGCGCTGTCGGGCGTGGCCGGCATTTGGATGGGTGACCATCCAGCCGCCATGCGCTGTTGCCATTTTTCGGGGAGCACTCAGCCTCGTGAAGCCAAATGAGGAGCTAGTCGACCGAATAGTAGCGGTTCTGGTCAAAGAAAACCACCATAACGACCGAGAGACGGTGTGCTGACCACATGCCCCTCCTATCCGCAGCTGAGAATGACACGGCGGTCGGATGGTCCAGATGGGCCACTTGTGGCCTGATGACGGAGTGCTTGTTTTTGTTAGAGGTTGCTTCCGATCAGCCGAAGGCTATGCTAGTTTACTACTTGACGTCCAGATCAAGAGTGGACAAGAGCTCGCTAGAAACTTGATACAAGCCGCGGAGAGGCGCTGGTCGCGACTCGCGGGTCCAACGATACTAACACGGACCGCGGTCGAGAACTGCAACCCCTAACAAGTGTGGTATCGAACGTTGATACCACAGGTTCAGTACCTCTCATTAGTCACTCGAGCTATTTATTCAATCTTCACCATTCTTCCGTAGCACCACTTTTCAGAAGCTTGTATTCTCTTCTTGCCTGGACTGCTTCGTCCACATTTCACTCTAAGACAAATGTCTTCAGAAAAGACTAACCAGCAATTAAATTTATATTCGATATTATTATGTCTGGAATACTCTCATTCAAATTCTGAAGGTGGCAGGGGTAAAATACAGGGAGCGAAAGGCTGTTCACAATTTGTACAGAAACCAGATGGCAGTTGTAATATTCGAGGGGCATGAAAGAGAAGCAGTGGTTGGGAAGGGAGCGACACAGGGTTGTAGCCTCCCCGATGCTATTCACTCTGTATATTGAGCAAGCAGTAAAGGAAACAAAAGGAAAGATCGGAGTAGGTATTAAAATCCATGGAGAAGAAACAAAAATTTTGAGGTTCGCCGATGACATTGTAATTCGGTCAAGGACAGCAAAGGACTTGGAAGAGCAGTTGAACGGAATGGACAGTGTCTTGAAAGGAGGGTATAAGATGAACATCAGCAAAAGCAAAACGAGGATAATGGAATGTAGTCGAATTAAGTCGGATGATGCTGAGGGGATTAGATTAGGAAATGAGACACTTAAAGTAGTAAAGGAGTTTTGCTATTTGGGGAGCAAAATAACTGATGATGGTCGAAGTAGAGAGGATATAAAATGTAGACTGGCAATGGAAAGGAAAGCGTTTCTGAAGAAGAGTAATTTGTTAACATCAAGTATAGATTTAAGTGTCAGGAAGTCGTTTCTGAAAGTATTTGTATGGTGTGTAGCCATGTATGGAAGTGAAACAGGGACGATAAATAGTTCAGACAAGAAGAGAAGAGAACTTTCGAAATGTGGTGCTACAAAAGAATTCTGAAGATTAGCTGGGTAGATCACATAACTAATGAGGAGGTATTGACTAGAATTTGGGAGAAGAGGAGTTTGTGGCACACCTTGACTAGAAGAAGGGATCGGTTGGTAGGACATGTTCTGAGGCATCGAGGGATCACCAATTTAGTACTGGAGGGCAGCGTGGAGGGTAAAAATCGTAGAGGGAGACCAAGAGATGAATACACTAAACAGATTCAGAAGGATGTAGGTTGCAGTAGGTACTGGGAGATGAAGAAGCTTGCACAGGATAGAATAGCATGGAGAGTTGCATCAAACCAGTCTCAGGACTGAAGACCACAACAACAACAACAACAACAACATTATTATTATTATTTCGGAGCGTTGAATGTCAGAGCCCTTCATCGGGCTTAGGAGCGAAGGAAGGGAATAAGTAATTACATAAAAGTCCGGCCTCTAGTTTTAGTGAACAGTGACGATGTCCGTCCGCTGATTTATGTCAAATGACGGTCTCATCCATTTCCTCGTGGCCTCAGACAGACAACCGGAGGCAGCGTCCTAGCGGCGGCTAAGCGGGACCGTCGACCAGCTTTACTGGAGGGTTTGTCGATGTAACGTTAAGAAGCTCAAGTGGCAGAAGCTCGCAGAAAGGTGCGCAATATTGTGTGAAAATCAAATTCCAGGAATTGTTTTCAGGAAGAACTTTTTTTAAAAAAACGAACGTAATAAACCGTGCACATCAAAGACAGTGGACAATACTAAGCGACTGTAGAGTTTTGCAGATATTGGAACAGAAAGAAATATCAACATGTTTTCGGAAATGCTTAAAGGCATTCATGGACCAGGGACGATTTCTTTTTGTTTACCACAATGCCTTGTTATGCGGATGACGCAGCCCTAACAGTTCACTGAGCGATGTCCTCCACGCACGCTAGTGGTCATGTACATTTCACTTTAATGCGCACCACCCACCTACTGGATGTGTAGAGAGAGACCAATTCTTTGGCCTCCACCCACATATCATAAAACAACGGAGCGGTTGCCTGTATGTATCATTTGCACAGTTCACGCAAAACCTGTAAACGGAGAAGCATCTCTTCTTGTCTGAGTTGTAGAAATACCGGTTACAGTGTAGCAGACGCATTCGGGATGTTTTCGGAACGCACTATGTGGCTGAACTGAGCCTGTATTTGAACTGAAGGAGGGTTCTTTGCTGCACTCTCCTATTCGTTCACAACATCTCAAAGTGCTCAAAGGATTCAAACGATAAGTGTAAAGAACAATTGTTTCAGCTCACAGTCTCTTAACCCGGATAGAAAGAAACATTCCATATGGGAAAAATATATTAAAGAAGGTGCTGTGACTTACCAAACGGGAAAGCGCTGGTAGATAGAAACAATAAAAAACACACACACACACACACACAAATTACAAGCTTTCGCAACACACGGTTGCTTCGTCAGCAAAGAGGGAAGGAGAGGGAAAGACGAAAGGAAGTGGGCTTCAAGGGAGAGGGCAAGGAGTCATTCCAATCCCGGGAGCGGAAAGACCTTACCTTAGAGGGAAAAAGGGACAGGTACACACACACACACACACACACACACACGCACGCACACACACACACACACACACACACACACTCACACACATCCATCCGCACAAATACAGACACAAGCAGACATATATAGCAATTGTACAACAGTTAAAGTGTCATTATCATATGTCTGCTTGTGTCTGTATTTGTGCGGATCGATGTGTGTGTGTGTGTGTGGGGGGGGGGGGGGGGGGCGCGCGAGTGTATACGTGTCCCTTTTCCCCCCCTAAGGTAAGTGTTTCTGCTCCCGGGATTGGAATGACTCCTTACCCTCTCCCTTAAAACCCACATCCTTTCATCTTTCCCTCTTTCCTAATGAAGCAACCGTGGGTTGCGAAAGCTTGATATTTGTGTGTGTGTGTTTTTATTGTGTCTATCTACCAGCGCTTTCCCGTCTGGTAAGTCACAGCACCTTTTTTAATATACACTCCTGGAAATGGAAAAAAGAACACATTGACACCGGTGTGTCAGACCCACCATACTTGCTCCGGACACTGCGAGAGGGCTGTACAAGCAATGATCACACGCACGGCACAGCGGACACACCAGGAACCGCGGTGTTGGCCGTCGAATGGCGCTAGCTGCGCAGCATTTGTGCACCGCCGCCTTCAGTGTCAGCCAGTTTGCCGTGGCATACGGAGCTCCATCGCAGTCTTTAACACTGGTAGCATGCCGCGACAGCGTGGACGTGAACCGTATGTGCAGTTGACGGACTTTGAGCGAGGGCGTATAATGGGCATGCGGGAGGCCGGGTGGACGTACCGCCGAATTGCTCAACACGTGGGGCGTGAGGTCTCCACAGTACATCGATGTTGTCGCCAGTGGTCGGCGGAAGGTGCACGTGCCCGTCGACCTGGGACCGGACCGCAGCGACGCACGGATGCACGCCAAGACCGTAGGATCCTACGCAGTGCCGTAGGGGACCGCACCGCCACTTCCCAGCAAATTAGGGACACTGTTGCTCCTGGGGTATCGGCGAGGACCATTCGCAACCGTCTCCATGAAGCTGGGCTACGGTCCCGCACACCGTTAGGCCGTCTTCCGCTCACGCCGCAACATCGTGCAGCCCGCCTCCAGTGGTGTCGCGACAGGCGTGAATGGAGGGACGAATGGAGACGTGTCGTCTTCAGCGATGAGAGTCGCTTCTTCCTTGGTGCCAATGATGGTCGTATGCGTGTTTGGCGCCGTGCAGGTGAGCGCCACAATCAGGACTGCATACGACCGAGGCACACAGGGCCAACACCCGGCATCATGGTGTGGGGAGCGATCTCCTATACTGGCCGTACACCACTGGTGATCGTCGAGGGGACACTGAATAGTGCACGGTACATCCAAACCGTCATCGAACCCATCGTTCTACCATTCCTAGACCGGCAAGGGAACTTGCTGTTCCAACAGGACAATGCACGTCCGCATGTATCCCGTGCCACCCAACGTGCTCTAGAAGGTGCAAGTCATCTACCCTGGCCAGCAAGATCTCCGGATCTGTCCCCCATTGAGCATGTTTGGGACTGGATGAAGCGTCGTCTCACGCGGCCTGCACGTCCAGCACGAACGCTGGTCCAACTGAGGCGCCAGGTGGAAATGGCATGGCAAGCCGTTCCACAGGACTACATCCAGCATCTCTACGATCGTCTCCATGGGAGAATAGCAGCCTGCATTGCTGCGAAAGGTTGATATACACTGTACTAGTGCCGACATTGTGCATGCTCTGTTGCCTGTGTCTATGTGCCTGTGGTTCTGTCAGTGTGATCATGTGATGTATCTGACCCCAGGAATGTGTCAATAAAGTTTCCCCTTCCTGGGACAATGAATTCACGGTGTTCTTATTTCAATTTCCAGGAGTGTATATATATATTCGTAAGGGACCAAACTGCTTCGGTCATCGGTCCCTAGTCTTACACACTACTTAAAGTAACTTGTGCCAAGAAACACACACACACACACACACACAAACACACACACACACACACCTAAGTCCAAGGGAGGAGTCTAAACTCCGGCGGGAGGGCCCGCGCAGTCCGTGACATGACGCCTCAAACCGCGCGGCTTACATGAAGTAATCGATCTGTAGGTATCCGCCCGCCCTGTCCCCCGCCGCCCCCCCTCCCCCCGTCCCCCGTTTCGATACACCCTACACAGTATACTAAAAGTATCCTCTGCTACGCCTCTTGAAGAGCTTTTCAGAGAGTAGGTACGAGTGTCGAATACGCTATCAAGCGAACGCTCGGCAGAGAGCTTCCGGGAAGGTTACAAGTGCGAGGCTTCCTGGAGCAGCTCTGGTGATCACAGCGCTTGCGCCCGAGGCCAGAAGCGTGCTCCCAGACAGCTCGCCAGGGGGGCCGCATTCCGCAGATACGGCATTCTGAGTGCCGCCCATTTGTGCGTCTAATCTGAGCTCGAAACACTGGTGGCGAGTGCGCAGCAGCGCAACCGACACCGGAAGACACGCTCTTCCTTTCCTGGAACGGGACTGCTCGCACGATTCCCAGCAGTCCACTCACACTGGACAACGACGAGCGTCCACTTTACGAAAACTGCTCTGTGACCCGAGTCAGTCTTTCAGCACCGTATTCAGCCTCTGTTCTAAGAAGACCCTTCACTAAACTCAGTCGGATGTTTGAAGGTGGCTCCTCCTATTCTCCGTCCAGTAGACAATGATTGCTCGTGTATGGCACTGCATTTACTACAGAATGCCTTACCAACCAGTAAAGAAGACATCAATTCACTTAAATTTTTTGAAATTGTCGCTAACCTTATGTACATCACGTAACATTAAATAAATATTTACGCGGGTTGCTCAATAACTAATGTCCCACATTTTTTTTCTCCGCACTGGAAAGAGATAGAAACATGCGCATTGTTTTAAAATGAGGCCGCGCTCATTGTCAATACGTCCCAGAGATGGCAGCACCGTACGGCAGATGGAATTTTACCGCCAGCGGCGAGAATGAGAACTGTTTTAAACACTTAAAATGGCGACGTTTTCCTTACTTGAACAGCGTGCAATCATTCGTATTCTGAATTTGCGTGGTGTGAAACCAATTGAAATTCATCGACAGTTGAAGGAGACATGTGGTGATGGAGTTATGGATGTGTCGAAAGTGCGTTCGTGGGTGCGACAGTTTAATGAAGGCAGAACATCGTGCGACAACAAACCGAAACAACCTCGGGCTCGCACAAGCCGGTCTGACGACACGATCGAGAAAGTGGAGAGTATTGTATTGGGGGATCGCCAAATGACTGTTGAACAGATCGCCTCCAGAGTTGCCATTTCTGTGGGTTCTGTGCACACAATCCTGCATGACGACCTGAAAATGCGAAAAGTGTGATCCAGGTGGGTGCCACGAAAGCTGACAGACGACCACACGGCTGCCCTTGTGGCATGTTGCCGAGCAATGTTCACGTGCAACGACAGCACGAATGGGACTTTCTTTTCGTCGGTTGTGACAATGGATGAGATGTGGATGCCATTTTTCAACCCAGAAACAAAGCGCCAGTCAGCTCAGTGGAAGCACACAGATTCACCGCCACCAAAAAAATTTCGGGTAACCGCCAGTGCTGAAAAATGATGGTGTCCACGTTCTGGGACAGCGAGGGCGTAATCCTTACCCATTGCGTTCCAAAGGGCACTATGGTAAAAGGTGCATCCTACGAAAATGTTTTGAAGAACAAATTCCTTCCTGCACTGGAACAAAAACGTCCGGGAAGGGCTACGCGTGTGCTGTTTCACCGAGACAACGCACCCGCACATCGTGCTAACGTTACGCAACAGTTTCTTCGTGATGACAACTTTGAAGTGATTCCTCATGCTCCCTACTCACCTGACCTGGCTCCTAGTGACTTTTGGCTTTTTCCAACAATGAAAGACACTCTCCGTGGCCGCACATTCACCAGCCGTGCTGCTATTGCCTCAGCGATTTTCCAGTGGTCAAAACAGACTCCTAAAGAAACCTTCTCTGCTGCCATGGAACCATGGCGTCAGCGTTGTGAAAAATGTGTACGTCTGCAGGGCGATTACGTCGAGAAGTAACGCCAGTTTCATCGATTTCGGGTGAGTAGTTAATTAGAAAAAAAATCGGAGATCTTAGAACTTGAATGCACCTCGTACATATACAAACGCCCTTGTTGGTGCTTTACATTTGATGTTTCTTCTGTGCGCCGGTGAAATTTCGAACCGTTCTGTCAGATGACAGAGCCGAAGTGCAGCGTCAAAATGGCGTCTACATAAGGTTCATGTTACAAGCAGCGTGCTATTATTGAATTGTTGTGTGAAAAAAAAAAGTTTCAATATCCATAAACGTTCCTGTGTCCTGTGCAGTGTATGGCGATGCTGCTGTTGACAGGAGTAGAGTTGGGCGATGGGTAAAGATAGTTACAGCCCCAGGAAAAATGCAGAAACAGAGCTCCGAGATCAGCCACGCTTGGGACGTCCTGTCACAGCCACTGCTCCAGACGTGCTGAATCGTACGGAAGCCATTACTCGTGCAGATCGGCGCATCACAACTCGACGCTCTACGGTTGTCTGTCAGCACTGGAAGTGCATCTGCAATGATGGAGACACATCGCCAAATTGGGTTGGACATCACTGCCTCATGCACCCTACAGTCCAGAACTGGCAACCTCGGACTTCCACCTCTTTGGGCTGCTTGAAGATTCTCTGCGGGAAACACACACTGAAGATGACGAGAGTGTCGGTCATGCAGTGGAAACATGGCTACGCCCACAGAACAAGAGCTTTTACCAGTAGGGGATATACGCTCTTCCGCAACTTTGCGTAGGGCCGTAGAATGTGAAGCAGACTACGTAGAAAAATAGGACATGGACATGTTGATGTATATAGACACCAAATTGCAACTTAACAATAAATATGTTCTGAGAAAAAAAAATGTGGGGCATATTACTTACTGAACGACCCTCGTACAATTCCATATAATAAACCAAGAGCTCTATGTCTAATGATATAGGTAGTGTCTCTTTTTATTTGGTTTGGGATTACCGAACGACAGTGCCAACAGCTTACAAGGGAACCTCCCCATCGCACCCCCCTCAGATTCAGTTATAAGTTGGCACAGTGGATAGGCCTTGAAAAACTGAACACAGATCAATTGAGAAAACAGGAAGAAGTTGTGTGGAACTGTGAAAAAATAAGCAAAATATACAAACTGAGTAGTCCATGGAAAGATATGCAACATCAAGGACACTGGGGACGCAGGAGCGCTGTGGTCTCGTGGTAACGTGAGCAGCTGCGGAACGAAAGGTCCTTGGTTCAAATCTTCAATCGAGTAAAAAGTTTAATTTTTTTATTTTCAGTTTATGTGACAAACTCTTACGTTTTCATCACATTTTTGGGAGTGATTATCACATTCACAAGAAAACCTAAATCGGGCAAGGTAGAATAATCTTTTTACCCATTCGCCAAGTGTACAAGTTAGGTGGGTCGACAACATATTCCTGTCATGTGACGCACATGCCGTCACCAGTGTCTTATAGAATATATCAGATGTGTTTTCCTGTGGAGGAATCGGTTGACCTATGACCTTGCGATCAAATGTTTTCTGTTCCCATTGGGAAAGCACGTCCTTTCGTCTACTAATCGCACGGTTTTGCGACGCGGTCGCAAAACACACACACTAAACTTATTACAGTGAACAGAGAGGTCAATGAACGAACGGACAGATAATAACTATGCAAAAATAAAGAAAGTAAAATTTTCACTCGAGGGAAGACTTGAACCAAGGACCTTTCGTTCCGCAGCTGCTCACGCTACCACGGGACCACGGCGCTCCTGAGCTCACATTGTCATGATGTTGCATATGTGGCGTATGGAGTACTCAGTTTCTATATTTTGCTTATTTTTTTCATAGTTCCACACAACTTCTTCCTGTTTTCTCAATTGATCTGTGTTCAGTTTATCAAGGCCTATCCACTGTGCCAACTTATAACTGAATCTGAGGGGGGTGCGATGGGGAGGTTCCCTTGTTAGTACAAATATAAAAATCATTTTTGCAGAGAAAGCACTAGGTAAGTAGTTTGAACAATGATTTTAAATTACACTGCCTGACAAAGAAATTTTATCACCCTGAAGACGTGATCGGACGTCAATAACTTCGCATACAGGCACAGGCGCGCAAACACACACACACACACACACACACACACACACACACACACACACACACACCCACACACACACCACCGGTGGGTATGTAAATAATTAGTTCCAGCTCTCTGTGACAGGTAAAATGCCCACCAGAGTGCATTAATGCTGTTCGTGTTTACTGTTGATATCATATGTGGTAGGGCATATAAGGGGGCGTGGACACAGTCAGAAGTTGAGTGGTCTCTGTGAAGGAGACTGAAACGCCTTCTCGTTCTCGTGTGAGACAGCGTTATCAGCACCTGACAGTGTTTGTAATGGGCTTGATGTGGGTCTCCAGTTGGCCAGATGGTCGAATCGCGCAGTATGCAGATCTGTGGGGCGTGTTACAGCTACCCGGTGTTGCACTGCATGGTAACACGAGGGCCGACACTTTCGTCATCGAGCTCCCAGTCGACCACGCCCGACCGCCAGAAGGGAAGATCGCCCTGCTGTGCACCTAGCGCACCGTAGCCTTTCCACCCCTGCGCCTGCTATCCGAGCGCAAGTGATGGACTCCATGCAACATCCTATGCCACCTGTAGGAGACTAGCAGCACCCGGACCACGGAATTACCGTCCCGCGTGTAGGCTGCCGTTAACACCACACCACACCACAAGCGGCTGCATTTGGGGTGGTACCTTGACGGGGAAGCACGGACTGCCGATGAACGGCGTCGCACTGTCTCCAGCTGATGGATCGCTGTTCTGGACTACCCCTGGTGACCACTGTCGGTGAGTACGGCGGCGACTTGGAGCGACGTCCATCACTCCCAAGGTTTGGGGAGGCACAGCGGTGCTACTTCCAGCGTCACGATGTGGGGAGCCACTGGGTATGACCTCCAAGTCACCGCTGGTAGTGGCTGAGGAAACTCTGAGGGCACAACGGTACCTCATGAACACCTGCGTCCTCGTGGGTTACATCTCACGCCACAGTATTGTGATGCCATTCTGCAACAGGACAATTCTCGCCCACCCATGGCACCTTCCTCTATGAACTGTCTGCGTATTGCTGACGTACTTCCTCAGTCTGCGTGATCCCCAGTTCTTTCCCAGACAGAACATGTCTGGAACCAGCTCGGACGTTACTCCATCCCACTGCCAGTACCCATGACAGCAGCAAACCAGTTATAACAGCTGTGGGCTAGCATGCCTCAGGAGAGGCCGAATCGCCTTTATGACACCTTTACCGACAGAATTGGTGCATGCATCCGGGCCAAAGTGGGTGCAACGACATATTGATTAATGTGCTCATACTGGCAGGTTCTTTGCATATTTGACTCAGTTTTGTAATCACTGAAATAACATCGCATATTCTCTCAAACTCGTCAAGTCTCATTTCGTTCTCTCTTCCCCCTTCCAGGTGCTACATTCCTTTTTTTTTTGTCAGACGATGTATTTTACAATTTCCACATAGGTGCAGTACTTACAGCTAACGAATCTTGGCAGAATAATCGTAGACATAAAAAAAAAGAGAGCAGATATTGGAAAGCATACACTTGGGGAGTGTGTTTATGTAAACACAGACAGAACACTAAATTTAATGTGCACACGTTAAAATCTAATAGTTGCATTTAAAAGTCAGTACTACAAAAAACCGGCAACTCGCTCAAGTTTCAACACAGCGGTTCCTCCAACTAGATGTAATTAAACTCTTTCGCGACGTAATTTTAAATAAAAATAGGATAGCTGTTTTAGTCAAACTAGGGTATAATTTAAAGCCTCCACCAGAAAAAGCAATTAACTGCCAAATATAAGGCTGATCTGAATGCTGTAGCATTAAAACAGTTTTTCAAGACATAGGAAAAATAAAAAAAAGTGCACTCGTGATGATACACACAAATGGTTCAAATGGCTCTGAGCACTATGGGACTCAACTGCTGTGGTCATCAGTCCCCTAGAACTTAGAACTACTTAAACCTAACTAACGTAAGGACATCACACACATCCATGCCCGAGGCAGGATTCGAACCTGCGACCGTAGCGTTCGCGCGGTTCCAGACCGTAGCGCCTAGAACCGCTCGGCTTGATACACCCAATCTTAGATATTTGAAATATATTGCATCAGTTTAGTACAAGTTGCGTGGGGCATGCTACATGAAAGCTTTCGGAGCACTACACCGAACACTTGCCTATCTCCCTATTTGTTGTACGATTCAGTTCTGAAACAATTTGAAACTAAAGACGTATAATTATATGGATATCTATGAAACTGTACGCAATATTTGGAATAGCTATTCATCGCACGATGCGCTAAAAATGATTTTTAATCGGTGTGTTACATAAGGGAAAACACTTGGCAACAAGTTGAGCTGCATGGATATGTGAAAGAAGAGAACAAATACCAGAATTGCACCGATATGCGTCATCAAGGCGTTACTCGTATCGTACAAGCTAAAAAGGTAATAGAAGTGGGCAGGGTATGGGCCAAAACACAGGAGACAAATCTGCAGCGTACATAGAACGGAAGGTACAATTCAAACTGTTTACTAATTAGCCGAGGCTCTTCTCCTGAACTCCTCACTTCCGTTGGTTTCGTAAACTCGCCACCAACTTCACCTTCTAACCTATTCTAGAACTAGAGCTACAGACACGTCACCTTAACCTTGAGAATAAAAAATTAATTTCTAAGGAAAATAACGCTAGCAGTATTACAGGTGTTCCCAGTATGTGATACTCGTTCGCAGCGAGACGAAAGGATATCGGATCCAACTATTCACTCCAGTACATTTTAGGGAGGAAGTTCTACCACTGACTCCAGGTAGTCACAAAGCGTCATTCAATATGGACTAATACTTAGATTTAACAGAAGCAACAACTTTGGATGGGCTAACGTCACGTCTGCTACAACGTCGTCCAAGTCTGAGGGTAAACTCATACTGAACAAGCACGATACACGAAATCTGTCATAGCCTTTTCGAAGAGACCATCCCGTGAACAATACCATGAACATGCGTAAGGTCACCTCAAGACAAACGAGGATTCTGGATCAAGCTCCACGTAAGTGATTCGGCCATCAAGAGGACGGTGCAAATAACATCTGCTTCAGAACAGCAAAGTGAGTGACAGGCACTGAGGAGGCCGATGTTATCAGTTCTGCGTAACACGAGCGCGTAACAAGGAGGTGACAGCAACTGTTTCATCCCGTGGGTTTCCCTTTAATGTACGTAATGGCGTTTGCTTTGCAGGATTGTTATATTCTCATCACTTTTGTGTTTCCTTGCTCTGTTGATTGGACATGTAGCGTAAAGTAAGAAAAATAAACAGTACGAGGGGCGTTTGAAAAGTCCGTGCATAAATAAAAACTACTCACGTGTTTGGGGTGAACCTTTTTTTATTTTTCGACATAGTCTCCTTGTAGACTTATACACTTCGTCCAACGCTGTTCTAATTTGTTGATCCTTTCCGAATAATAGGAATTGTCCAAGTCTGCAAAATAGCTACTAGTTGCTGCAATCACCACCTCGTTTGAGTAAAATCTTCGTCCTGCCAGCCATTTCTTCAAATTGGGGAACAAATAGTAGTCCGAGAGAGCCAAGTCTGGAGAATAGGAGGGATGTGAAACGAGTTGGAATCCTATGTCCATTAATTTTGCGACCGCAACTGCTGAGGTGTGTGCTGATGCATTGACGTGATGGAAAAGGACTTTCTTGCGGTCAAATTGCCGGCGTTTTTCTTGCAGCTCGGTTTTCAAACGGTCCAACAACGATGCATAATATGCACCTGTAATAGTTTTACCCTTTTCCAGATAGTCGATGAGGATTATCCCTTGCGAATCCCAAAAGACAGTCGGATAACCTTTCCGGCCAAAGGAATGGACTTTGCCTTTTTTTTTGGTGCAGATTTTCCCTTGGTAACCCATTGTTTAGATTGTTGTTTGGTCTCAGGAGTACAGTAATGTATCCATGTTTCATCCACAGTGACGAAAGGACACTTAAAGTCCTGCGGATTCTTGCTGAACAGCTGCAAACCATCCTTGCAACAGTTTACACGATTCCGTTTTTGGTCAAGCATGAGCAATCGCGGAACCCATCATGCGGTTACCTTTCTCATGTCCAAATGTTTATGCAAAACATTATGTACTCCTTCACTCAAGATGCCCACAGCACTAGCAATCTCACTAGCACTAACTCTTGTGTCATCCGTCACCATATCATGGATTTTATCAATGATTTCTGGAGTCGAAACCTCCACAGGCTGTCCAGACCGTACAGCATCACTTGTGCCCATATGGCCACTCTGAAAATTTTGAAACCACTTATAAACTGTTCTAATAGAAGGTGCAAAGTCACCGTAATGTTTATCAAGCTTCTCTTTAGTCTCCTGAGGCGTTTTGCATTTTATAAAGTAATGTTTAATCACCACACGAAATAATTCTTCGTCCATTTTTTGACAATAACTCGGCTTCCTTGGTTCACACGAATGCCAAACACAAAGAAGTAGACCAATATGGCTGAAATTTGGTGTGCGTTCTTTCCAAAGATGCTATTAACTAAACATGACCTCGATACGCGCCGATGGTGCCATCACTCGAACTTTGCACGGACTTTTGAAACGCCCCTCGTATAGAGAAGCAAAGCATATAACGAAAACAAAAACCCACAAACACATGACCACCTGCAATTGTCAACAGGTGACTCTGGTAACCAGAAGGTGAAATTACAGAGATACATAATGACACCGAATACACAGGAGGAATAACAAAGGTCTTGCTCGAACTGGTTGTTACGCTGTGAACAGCTAGCTGTCACGCACTTTGTTGATGTGATGCGGCTACAGAAAGTCGAACGAAACGGAAACAGAGCTTGGGACTGAGCATCTAGGTAACAGACTACTGGCCATTAAAATTGCTACAGCACGAAGATGACGTGCTGCATACGCGAAATTTAACCGACAGGAAGAAGATGCTGTGATATGCAAATGATTACCTTTTCAGAGCATTCACACAAGGTTGGCGCCGGTGGCGACATCTACAACGTGCTGACGTGAGGAAAGTTTCCAACCGATTTCTCATACACAAACAGCAGTTGACCGGTGTTGCCTGGTGAACCGTTCACTGAGACAACAGATCGGGACGTTTGCAAGACAACAACCATCTTCACGAACAGTTCGACGACGTTTGCAGCAGCATGCACTATCAGCTCGGAGACCATGGCTGCGGTTGCTCTTAACGGCCGGCCGCAGTGGCCGACAGTTCTAGGTGTTTCAGTCCGGAACAGCGCGACTGCTACGGTCGCAGGTTCGAATCCTGCCTCGGGCATGGATGTGTGTGATGTCCTTAGGTTAGTAAGGTTTAAATGGTTCTAAGTTCTAGGGGACTGATGACCTCAGATGTTAAGTCCATAGTGCTCAGAGCCATTTGGACCATTTTTTGCCCTTGACGCTGCATCACATACAGGAGCGCCTGCGATGGTGTACTCAACGACGAACCTGGGTGCACGAACGCCATTTTTTCGGATGAATCCAGGTTCTGTTTACAGCATCACGATGGTCGCATCCGTGTTTGGCGACATCGCGGTGAACGCACATTGGAAGCGTGTATTCGTCATCGCTATTCTGGCGTATCACCCGGCGTGATGGTATGGGGTGCCATTGGTTACACGTCTCGGTCACCTCTTGTTCGCATTGACGGCAGTTTGAACAGTGGACGTTAAATTTCACATGTGTTGCGACCCATGGCTCTTCCCTTCATCCGATCCCTGCGAAACCCTACATTTCAGCAGGACAATGCACGACCGCATGTTGCAGGTCCTGTACGGGCCTTTCTGGATACAGAAAACGTTCGACTCCTGCCCTGGCCAGCACATTCTCCAGATCTTTCACCAACTGAAAACGTCTGGTCACTGGTGGCCGAGCAACTGGTTCGTCACAATATGCCAGTCACCACTCTTGATGAACTGTGGTATCGTGTTGAAGCTGCATGGGCAGCTGTACCTGTACACGCCATCCAAGCTCTGTTTGACTCAATGCCCAGGCGCATCAAGGCCGTTATTACGGCCAAATAATGGTTCAAATGGCTCTGAGCACTATGGGACTTAACTTCTGAGGTAATGAGTCTCCCTAGAACTTACAACTACGTAAACCTAACTAACCTAAAGACATCACACACACCCATGCCCGAGGTAGGATTCGAACCTGCGACCGGAGCGGTCGCGCGGTCCCAGGCTGAAGCGCCTACAACCGCTCGGCCACTTCGGCCGGCTATTACGGTCAGAGGTGGTTGTTCTGGGTACTGATTTCTCAGGGTCTATGCACCCAATTTGCGTGAAAATGTAATCACATGTCAGTGCTAGTATAATATATTTCTCCAATGAATAGCCATTTATCATCTGCATTTCTGCTTGGTGCAGCAATTTTAATTGCCAGTAGTTTAGAATGCAAAATTTTAAGATTTCTATGAATCGCACGTACAAAACAGACGATACTATTGAATGGTATCTGTCAGCACCAGCGATTTGATGACATTCAAAATTTGCAAGGCAGTTACGGGAAAATCCTAC
Source organism: Schistocerca piceifrons (assembly GCF_021461385.2). Lineage (NCBI taxonomy): Eukaryota > Metazoa > Arthropoda > Insecta > Orthoptera > Acrididae > Schistocerca > Schistocerca piceifrons. Next base: position 945,937,661 of record NC_060140.1, on the reverse strand, counting down.
ACCGCAAAAGTCACGTGACAATTCCTTCGTTCTGCGCATGTGAGTGCTCACTGCATAACGATTCCTACTCATTCGGGGCATCACTGCAGCCTACTTTTTCGGACAATGGTAATCGCTAAAAGCTTGAAAATACGTCGCGGTTTCATGCGCCGAGTTATTATTAGCAGAACTGTTGGACGCCAATTACTGGAACACGGGCGAGGTCTCCTCCTCCGGTGGGACAGGAGACATGAAGGGAAGAAGCACACTCGAACAACACGTGGTTGACGGGGTCGCCCCCCTGGCCGGTATCTGCGCTGAATCTCCGCGTGATGGGATCTGCGGCCAGCAACAGTGTGTGCTCGCAGGCGAGGGGGCTCGGGCCGCGCCCGGCGGAAGACAATGGCGGGCTAACTGCTTGCTGTCACTCCAGCACGAGAGATCCTCCAGGCGGCCGCGCCGCAAATGAGCGATCTAGTGGCAGGCGAGGCGAGGAGAGGGCCGAGCCAGCCGCCGGCAGCGAGGCGGGCAATTCCAGCCTCCACTGCGGGCCGCCGGGGTTCACTCGCCGGTGCAACGACCATCGTTAACAACAAATGTTGACAGAGAGACAACGCATCTCGTCTTCCCCTAATACTACTACTACTACTACTACCACCACCACCACCACCACCACCACCACTACAGTAGAGCGTCGATTATCCGAAGTAATTGGGGGACATGGGTGTTCGGAAAACTGGTTTGTTCGGATAATCGAACTGTACATGTTTATTTGCCAAAAAGAAGTACTGTACAGTAAATTTATTCATAAAAACAGGCATGTCTTTTAGTATTACAAAGTAACATACAAAGGCAACTTCAGTAGGAATATATAGTAATAATCTCGTACTTGTCCCTCATAGAAAGGACAACACGTTTACGTTTAAGCATTTTGTATCGTCAAGTTCACTTCTTCACGCAGCAGCACACAGGTGCTCGTAACAGAACAGAAGGTGACTGTTTGCACCATGAGAAGCTCTTCTTGGGGGCGCGCAATCCTTCAAACTGCCCGGAGCGGCACGCCTCAACTCTAACAAGGGAACCTCCCCATCGCACCCCCCTCAGATTTAGTTATAAGTTGGCACAGTGGATAGGCCTTGGAAAACTGAACACAGATCTATCGAGAAAACAGGAAGACGTTGTGTGGAACTATGAAAAAATAAACAAAATATACAAACTGAGTAGTCCATGTGCAAGATAAGCTCTATCAAGGATAGAAAAAGCTCGATAGTGCAGTGGTCCCGTGGTTAGCGTGAGCAGTTGCGGAACGGGAGGTCCTTGGTTCAGATCTCCCCACCAGTGAAAAATTTATTTTCTTTATTTTCGCAAAGTTATGATCTGTCCGTTCGTTCATTGACGTCTCTGTTCACTGTAATAAGTTTAGTGTCCGTATTTTACGACCGCACCGCAAAACCGTGCGATTAGTAGACGAAAGGACGTGCCTCTCCAATGGGAACCGAAAACATTTGATCGCAAGGTCATAGGTCAACCGATTCCTCAACAGGGAAACACGTCTGATATATTCCATACGACACTGGTGACGGCATGTGCGTCACATGACAGGAATATGTTGTCGACCCACCTCACTTGTACACTTGGCCAATGGGTAAAAAGATTCTTCTACCTTGTCCGATTTAGGTTTTCTTGTGGATATGATAATCACTCCCAAAAAAGTGATGAAAACATAAGAGTTTGTCACATAAACTGAAAATAAAAAAAATAAATTTTCATTTGAGGGAAGACTTGAACCTAGGACCTCTCGTTCCGGAGCTGCTCACGCTAACCACGGGACCACGGCACTGCTGTGCTCAAGTAGTCCTTGATGTTGCCTGTCTTGCACATGGACTACTCAGTTTGTATATTTTGCTTATTTTTCCATAATTCCACACAACTTCTTCCTGTTTTCTCGATTGATCTGTGTTCAGTTTTTCAAGGCCTATCCACTGTGCCAACTTATAACTAAATCTGAGGGGGGTGCGATGGGGAGGTTCCCTTGTAAGCTGGAGCAGCTGTTGCTGTGAACAGCTTTGATACTGCCGCTACTCCTACTGCCAGTGCCAGTGCCGAGCCGACGGAAGTGTGCCGACTGTTGAAACACAGCGACTGGCGGCTCGGCCGGTCAGCAGCGCCTTGTGAAGGCCCAGTTAGAAGCAATGTTCCGCCAGCGGTGGCCCCGTGCGGCGGCTGCTGTGGGAAACTTGGTTTGGGAGTGAGGCGGGCGAGTACACAGTTCGGTTAAGCGGTCGTTCGGTTGACCGACGTTCGGATAATCGACGCTCTACTGTACTACTACTACTTGATGAGTCCCAGTGGACCGCACGCATCCACAAGTTTCCTCCTCCACTGTGTTCTGTCCATTGCTGCTATCCGCCATCCGTCCACGTCTACTGACACTTGGTTTAAGTCTCCATGGAGTCCATCCCTCCAACGCTTCTTGGGTCTCCCTGGCGGTCTCTTTCCTGTAGGTGTGAAATCCAGGAGCTTCCGAGGCCATCTGTGATCCTGCATCCGGGCCACATGGCCGGCCCACTGCACTCGTTTGGCTTTGACAGTTCCTGCTATGTTGGGTAGCTGGTATAGTTCCTTAAGCTCTCGATTATATCTGATCCTCCATTCCCCTGTATCTGCATCCAGAACTCGACCGAAGATCTTCCGAAGCACTTTTCTCTCAAAAACAAGGAGGTTCCCCTGCAACTCTGTTATTGACCTGCCCGGTAAAATTATTGCAGACGTAATGCTGAGCGCCGTTGCCGAGGCACATAACAAGCACAGCTACAACTACGTGATCAAAAGTATCCGGACATCCCCCCAAAACATACGTTTTTCATATTAGGTCCATTGTGTTGCCACCTACTGTCAGGTACACCATATCAGCGACCTCACAAGGGAACCTCCCCATCGCACCCCTCTCAGATTCAGTTATAAGTTGGCACAGTGGATAGGCCTTGAAAAACTGAACACAGATCAATCGAGAAAACTGGAAGAAGTTGTGTGGAACTATGAAAAAATAAGCAAAATATACAAACTGAATAGTCCATGTGAAGACAGGCAACATTAAGGACACTAAGCACGAACCGCCGTGGTCCCGTGGTTAGCGTGAGCAGCTGCGGAACGATAGGTCTTTGGTTCAAATCTTCCCTCCAGTGAAAAGTTTACTTTCTTTATTTTCGCAAAGTTATGATCTGTCCGTTCGTTCATTGACGTCTCTGTTCACTGTAATAAGTTTAGTGTCTGTGTTTTGCGACCGCACCGCAAAACCGTGCGATTAGTAGACGAAAGGACGTGCCTCTCCAATGGGAACCGAAAACATTCGATCGCAAGGTCATAGGTCAACCGATTCCTCCACAGGTAAACACGTCTGATATATTCTATACGACACTGGTGACGGCATGTGCGTCACATGACAGGAATATGTTGTCGACCCACGTAACTTGTACACTTGGCGAATGGGTAAAAAGATTCTTCTACTTTGCCCGATTTAGGTTTTCTTGTGGATGTGATAATCACTCCCAAAAAAAAGTGATGAAAACATAAGAGTTTGTCACATAAACTGCATCAAATGAATGCAACAGTTTAAGGATGGTTGGGCCGGCCGAAGTGGCCGCGCGGTTCTGGCGCTGCAGTCTGGAACCGCGAGACCGCTTCGGTCGCAGGTTCGAATCCTGCCTCGGGCATGGATGTGTGTGATGTCCTTAGGTTAGTTAGGTTTAACTAGTTCTAAGTTCTAGGGGACTAATGACCTCAGCAGTTGAGTCCCATAGCGCTCAGAGCCATTTGAACCATTTTTTTTTTTAACGATGGTTGGAGAGGTGTAAAGAAGGTGATTTCTTGCTACTGGACAATCCAAAATCCGTTAGACCATCGACGGCAGTGTGTGATGTGAATAAGGAGACCATTGATCAAATCATCCAAAATGACAGATGTGTGACGACACGACAGCTTGCTGAAATGACTCGTTTGTCATTGGGTAGTGTGGTATCGCAGTCACTAAGGTATAGAAAAATATGTGCACGTTGGGTGCCTGGATTACTGACAAGAGAGGGTCTCATGAAGACCTTCACTGAAGAGTGTAAACAGTGTTACCCAGGATGAAATATGGTTGTTTCTGTCCGAACCCGAGAGCAAAACCAAATCCATGGAGTGGCGTCATCTGGGTTCCCCTCAGAAGAAGAAACCAAGACTTTCACGAACAGCAGGCCGAAAGGTGATGGCCTCCTTCTTCTGGGATCAGTGTGGTGTCATTTTCGTTGACTTTTTGGAATCTGGCTCCACAATCAACTGGGACCGTTACTGTTTGTCATTGGAAAAGCTGCGACTTGCCATCAAGACCCACAGACCACAGCTTCAGGGTCAGCTCGTCAGACTACACCATGACAATGCCACACCCCCCTACAGCCCTTATGACGCAGGAGAAAATCAGGGAAATGGGTTGGAAAATTGTTCCTCAACCTCCCTAGAGTCTGGACTTGTCTCCTTATGATTTTTACCTCTTTGGTCGTCTGAAGGCGACATTTGATAGTGAGAAAGACCTTATTTCCTGAGTCAAACGATGGTGTAAAAGTCAATCCCCAGAATTTTACCAACGTGTATTTACATCATGGAAAGAACGTTGGGCCAGATGCGTCACAGCTGGTGGAGTCTACCTTGAGTAGGCTCAATGTATAGCTAAATGTTCCAAGTATGTTCACAAAAAATTTCACTCTCCTCATGCAAAAAATTAAAGAAATTAGAGACGACTGTGCAAAACGTTTTGGACGCCCTTTGTACGAGTGCTGTGTCTCATCACTGCACCACCTCAATCGGACCCTGGTTTAATTAAATCGTTTATTCCTCCACCCTAGTAGCTCTGATGAGCCTTTTCCGTCATGATGTAAAATCGTAATCTTCCTTTTCGACTCCGCACGGCGTTTTCGTGTGAAAAATGATGTCTGACTTGCTCCCATCACTCCGTCATTATCATAAGAATTGAGTGTGGAGGTAAGCTTCTGTTTTCTGTTTCTCCAGGACAATCACAATGTTCCTGCTCATAATGAGCTCTGGGCTACGGGACAGACGGACTTCAGTAATGTTGGTCTGTAATTCTTTGTTTCGCCCAAGAATCTGACTCAGTATCACGTCAAAGACTACTCAAGCAAGTACACCAAAACTGAAATAGAATATCAGACGAAATTGGTGACTGCATTGAGGCTTTCTTGATAGTCGGGTCTCTGGACGTTGTCTTGGATGGAGAATCACACACAAAGTAGAAGTACCTCCAGGTATGCTCAAGGGAATGTGTTGAGTCCCTTGCTATTCTTGCTGTATATTCGCGACCTCACACTCGCTCACTGGCCATACCGGACTCGAGAGTCCATTACCGCAGCAACGTGTTTTCGCCACCTGTCCCTGTCTTGGGCTATTTCCTTCCGTTCACCTTCAATACCTAGACTCCTCAAATCAGCCTTCACATTGTCCTCCCATCTACGCCTCGGTCTCCCCACAGGACGTTTTCCCTCTAGGTGCCCTACCAGTACTCTGCGCGTTGCCATGCCCTCATCCATTCGAGCTACGTGACCCGCCCATCGCTGCCTACGTGATTTAATAATACTGATTATGTCAGGGCTTGAATAGAGTTGGTGAAGCTCTTCGTTATGCAGTTTTCGCAACTCTCCGCTAATGTCATCCCTTTTTGCTCCGAAAATTTTCCTCAAAATTTTGTTTTCAAATACTCGAGACGGCTTTTCATTTTGCACAGTGAGAGTTCAAGTCTCACACCCATACAGCATAACTGGTGGAATAATAGTTTTGTATATTCTAATCTTTAAATTCCTAGACAATAACCGTGATGAAAGTAATCTATTCAGTGAGAAGTAGCATGCATTTCCCGCCCGTAATCTCTTCTTCAGTTAGGATTCAATCTCATTTCTCGAAGTAATGTCCACGCCTAGATACTTAAATGTGTTCACTTTTTCAAACTGCATGTCTCCAACTCTTAACATTTCTTGATCTACTGCTGTTGGCATTCTAGTAGTAACCAGGTATTTAGTTTTGTCTTCACTTATCCTTAGACCTACATCTTCACTAGCCTTGATTAACGCATTCGCTAATGATGTTTAGATCAACTGCATACCCTAATATCTTAATATTTCCATTTAACTCAACACCCTCTGAATTATCTGCTGCAGTTCGTACAATATATTCTAGGACTAAATTAAAAAGTAGCGGAGTCAGGGCATCTCCCTGCGTAAGTCCGTTCTTTATTAGAAATTCTTCTGACTCCAATTTCCCCACCCGTACTCTACCTTTTGTGTTTTTCAAACTCGCTTCTATAAGTCTAACATACTTCTTTGGTATTCCAAGTTCCAAAAGCATTCTGTACAATTTTGATTGCAATACTGAATCATATGCTTTTGTAAAATCTGTGAAAAGATTATGAACTTGTTTATTGTATTTCCATTTCTTTTCCAAAATTTGACGCAGGGTGAATATTTGGTCTATAGTTGATCTGTTCCTCCGAAAGCCAGCTTGGTAATCGCCCACAATTTCATCTGCATATGGTGTAAGCCTGCTTAGCAGAATATTCGAGAAAATTTTGGAACATACTGGTAATAGCGATATCCCTCTATAATTACTACAATCCATTTTGTCGTCCTCCTTAAAAATTGGGATCAGAATCGACTCCTGCCACTCTTCAGGTATCATCTCTGAGTTCCATACTTTAGTTATCACTTTGTGAACTACTTGCACCAATTTCTGTCCCCAATTTTTAACTAATTCTGCAGTTATGCAATCTGATCCTGGTGCTTTATGGTTTTTCAATTTGTTGATTGGATCTCTTACTTCCTTTAACATTGGCTGAGGTATCTGGGGTTCTGCTGTATGTAGGCAAGCAGTGGAAACTATTGCCGTGTGCGAGGGCGGGCGTTACTTTAGTCAAATGTAAGCCCAGAATGGCTCTCCAGTAAGGGCAACGAAACAGGGTGTGCAATAGTTTCAACGTTGAGCTGTGCTGTAAGGGTGCCGCAGATGACAACAAACGGGGTCCTACGATGAAATGATACGGCACCCCGGACCACCACTCCTGCTTGTCGGACCTTTTGGCGTCTGACAGTCAGGTTGGTGTCCCATCACTGTCGGAGGCGTCTCGAGACACGTGTTTGCTGGTCATAGTTGCCCAGTTCGCAGCGGGACTCAACACTGAAGACAATTCTACTACCCCAGTCAGTGAGACTGCAGGCAGAAGACACGCTGGGGGTCGCCCTGACAACGGTGGGATACGAAAGTGACGGTCGCCTGCTGTACGGCCCGACAACCAGGAGTGGTGGTCTGGGGGGTGCCGTATCATTTCATGACCCTTACGGCACAGCAGTACGTCGACAATATTCTACGCTTCATTTTGTTGCCATTCATGGTAAACCATTCTCGGCTTACATTTCAGCAAGATTATGCCCACCCACGCCCAACGAGAGTTTCTACCGCTTGTCTTCGCGCTTGCCGAACCCTACATTGGCTAGCAAGGTCGCCAGATCTCTCACCAACTGAGAACGCATCATGGGCAGGGGTAAAATACAGGGAGCGAAAGGCTATTTACCATCTGGTTTCTGTACAAATTGTAGTTATAATAGTCGAGGGACATGAAAGGGAAGCAGTGGTCGGGAAGGGAGTAAGACAGGGTTGTAGCGTCCCCGATGTTATTAAATCTGTATATTGAGCAAGCAGTAAAGGAAACAAAGGAAAAATTCGGAGTAGGTATTAAAATCCATGGAGAAGAAATAAAAACTTTGAGGTTTGCTGATGACACTAATTCTGTCAGAGACAGCAAAGGACTTGGAAGAACAGTTGAACGGAGTGGATAGTGTCTTGAAAGGAGGGTATAAGATAAACATCAACAAAAACAAAACGAGGATAATGGAATGTAGTCGAATTAAGTCGGGTGATGCTGAGGGAATTAGATTAGGAAATGACACACTTAAAGTAGTAAAGGAGTTTTGCTATTTGGGGAGCAAAATAACTGATGATGGTCGAAGTAGAGAGAATATAAAATGTAGACTGGCAATGGCAAGGCAAGCGTTTCTGAAAAAGAGAAATTTGTTAACATCGAGTATAGATTTAAGTGTCACGAAGTCATTTCTGAAAGTATTTGTATGGAGTGTAGCCATGTATGGAAGTGAAAAATGGACGATAACTAGTTTGGACAACAAGAGAATAGAAGCTTTCGAAATGTGGTGCTATAGGAGAATGCTGAAGATTAGATGGGTAGATCACATAACTAATGAGGAGGTATTGAACAGAATTGGGCAGGAGTTTGTGGCACAACTTGACTAGTAGAAGGGATCAGGTGGTAGGACGTGTTCTGAGGCATCAAGGTATCACCAATTTAGTATTGGAGGGCAGCGTGGAGGGTAAAAATCGTAGAGGGAGATCAAGAGATGGATGTTGTTGTTGTTGTTGTGGTCTTCAGTCCTGAGACTGATTTGATGCAGCTCTCCATGCTACTCTATCCTGTGCAAGCTTTTTCATCTCCCAGTACCTACTGCAACCTACATCCTTCTGAATTTGCTTAGTGTATTCATCTCTTGGTCTCCCTCTACGATTTTTACCCTCCACGCTGCCCTCCAATACTAAATTGGTGATCCCTTGATGCCTCAGAACATGTCCTACCAACCGATCCCTTCTTCTGGTCAAGTTGTGCCACAAACTTCTCTTCTCCCCAATCCTATTCAATACTTCCTCATTAGTTATGTGATCTACCCATCTAATCTTCAGCATTCTTCTATAGCACCACATTTCGAAAGCTTCTATTCTCTTCTTGTCCAAACTATTTATCGTCCATGTTTCACTTGCATACATGGCTACACTCCATACGAATACTTTCAGAAATGACTTCCTGACACTTAAATCTATACTGGATGTTAACAAATTTCTCTTCTTCAGAAACGCTTTCCTTGCCATTGCCAGCCTACATTTTATATCCTCTCTACTTCGACCATCATCAGTTATTTTGCTCCCCAAATAGCAAAACTCCTTTACTACTTTAAGTGCCTCATTTCCTAATCTAATTCCCTCAGCATCACCCGACTTCATTAGACTACATTCCATTATCCTTGTTTTGCTTTTGTTGATGTTCATCTTATATCCTCCTTTCAAGACACTGTCCATTCCATTCAACTGCTCTTCCAAGTCCTTTGCTGTCTCTGACAGAATTACAATGTCATCGGCGAACCTCAAAGTTTTTATTTCTTCTCCATGAATTTTAATACCTACTCCGAATTTTTCTTTTGTTTCCTTTACTGCTTGCTCAATATACAGATTGAACAACATCGGGGAGAGGCTACAACCCTGTCTTACTCCCTTCCCAACCACTGCTTCCCTTTCATGTCCCTCGACTCTTATAACTGCCATCTGGTTTCTGTACAAATTGTAAATAGCCTTTCGCTCCCTGTATTTTACCCCTGCCACCTTTAGAATTTGAAAGAGAGTGTTCCAGTCAACATTGTCAAAAGCTTTCTCTAAGTCTACAAATGCTAGAAACGTAGGTTTGCCTTTCCTTAATCTTTCTTCTAAGATAAGTCGTAAGGTCAGTATTGCCTCACGTGTTCCAGTGTTTCTACGGAATCCAAACTGATCTCCCCCGAGGTTGGCTTCTACTAGTTTTTCCATTCGTCTGTAAAGAATTCGTGTTAGTATTTTGCAGCTGTGACTTATTAAGCTGATAGTTCGGTAATTTTCACATTTGTCAACACCTGCTTTCTTTGGGATTGGAATTATTATATTCTTCTTGAAGCCTGAGGGTATTTCGCCTGTTTCATACATCTTGCTCACCAGATGGTAGAGTTTTGTCAGGACTGGCTCTCCCACGGCCGTCAGTAGTTCCAATGGAATATTGTCTACTCCGGGGGCCTTGTTTCGACTCAGGTCTTTCAGTGCTCTGTCAAACTCTTCACGCAGTATCATATCTCCCATTTCATCTTCATCTACATCCTCTTCCATTTCCATAATATTGTCCTCAAGTACATCGCGCTTGTATAGACCCTCTATATACTCCTTCCACCTTTCTGCTTTCCCTTCTTTGCTTAGAACTGGGTTTCCATCTGAGCTCTTGATATTCATACAAGTCGTTCTCTTATCTCCAAAGGTCTCTTTAATTTTCCTGTAGGCGGTATCTATCTTACCCCTAGTGAGATAGGCCTCTACATCCTTACATTTGTCCTCTAGCCATCCCTGCTTAGCCATTTTGCACTTCCTGTCGATCTCATTTTTGAGGCGTTTGTATTCCTTTTTGCCTGTTCCACTTACTGCATTTTTATATTTTCTCCTTTCATCAATTAAATTCAATATTTCTTCTGTTACCCAAGGATTTCTACTAGCCCTCGTCTTTTTACCTACTTGATCCTCTGCTGCCTTCACTACTTCATCCCTCAAAGCTACCCATTCTTCTTCTACTGTATTTATTTCCCCAATTCCTGTCAATTGCTCCCTTATGCTCTCCCTGAATCTCTGTACAACCTCTGGTTCTTTTAGTTTATCCAGGTCCCATCTCCTTAAATTCCTACCTTTTTGCAGTTTCTTCAGTTTTAATCTACAGGTCATAACCAATAGATTGTGGTCAGACTCCACATCTGCCCCTGGAAATGTCTTACAATTTAAAACCTGGTTCCTAAATCTCTGTCTTACCATTATATAATCTATCTGATACCTTTTAGTATCTCCAGGGTTCTTCCATGTGTACAACCTTCTTTCATGATTCTTAAACCAAGTGTTAGTTATGATTATGTTGTGCTCTGTGCAAAATTCGACCAGGCGGCTTCCTCTTTCATTTCTGTCCCCCAATCCATATTCACCTACTATGTTTCCTTCTCTCCCTTTTCCTACATTCGAATTCCAGTCACCCATGATTATTAAATTTTCGTCTCCCTTCACAATCTGAATAATTTCTTTTATTTCATCATACATTTCTTCAATTTCTTCGTCATCTGCAGAGCTAGTTGGCATATAAACTTGTACTACTGTAGTAGGCGTGGGCTTCGTATCTATCTTGGCCACAATAATGCGTTCACTATGCTGTTTGTAGTAGCTTACCCGCATTCCTATTTTCCTATTCATTATTAAACCTACTCCTGCATTACCCCTATTTGATTTTGTGTTTATAACCCTGTAGTCACCTGACCAGAAGTCTTGTTCCTCCTGCCACCGAACTTCACTAATTCGCACTATATCTAACTTCAACCTATCCATTTCCCTTTTTAAATTTTCTAACCTACCTGCCCGATTAAGGGATCTGACATTCCACGCTCCGATCCGTAGAACGCCAGTTTTCTTTCTCCTGATAACGACATCCTCTTGAGTAGTCCCCGCCCGGAGATCCGAATGGGGGACTATTTTACCTCCGGAATATTTTACCCAAGAGGACGCCATCATCATGTAATCATACAGTAAAGCTGCATGCCCTCGGGAAAAATTACGGCTGTAGTTTCCCCTTGCTTTCAGCCGTTCGCAGTACCAGCACAGCAAGGCCGTTTTGGTTATTGTTACAAGGCCAGATCAGTCAATCATCCAGACTGTTGCCCTTGCAACTACTGAAAAGGCTGCTGCCCCTCTTCAGGAACCACACGTTTGTCTGGCCTCTCAACAGATACCCCTCCGTTGTGGTTGCACCTACGGTACGGCAATCTGTATCGCTGAGGCACGCAAGCCTCCCCACCAACGTCAAGGTCCATGGTTCATGGGGGTGAGGAAGAGATGGATACACTAACCAGATTCAGAAGGATGTAGGTTGCAGTAAGTACTGGGAGATGAAGAAGCTTGCACAGGATAGAGTATGGTGGAGAGCTGAATCAAACCAGTCTCTGGTCTGAAGACCACAACAACAACAACAACAACAACAACGCGCCAATAGGACAGAATTTGTAAAGGTATCCCTCAGGAGGACATCCAACTATCAGTCAGTGACAAGCCGAATAACTGCTTGCATAAGGGCCTGAAGTGTACCACCGCGTTATTGCCTTGCTCAATTTGTGAAGGTCTTTCTCTTGCATAAACACCCATTTTTTTCTGAAATTGTGGTCATTTTTCTGTCTGTACATGTACATCACATCTCTGATTTCCGTCCCATTCGCATAATTCACCCGTAGCGCGCCTTTTTTTTCTTAGAGTGTACATTTCTTTAGAATTCTTTCAAGAACCCAGTTTGGCATCTACACTATTTGATCGAAGTTGTCCGATGACTGTTTGTTGACATTAATATCGGCAGTGTGCACCCTTCGCCTTTATGAAGGTCTCAACTCTGCTGGGGACACATTCAATGAGGTGTCTCAATGTCTGTGGAGGAGTGGCAGCGGATTCTTCCTCGAGAGCCGAAACCTGGGTAGGTACTGATGTTGGAAGCTGCGATCTGGAGTAGAGTCGAGGTTGCAGCTCATCCCAAAGGTGCGCCATTAGGTTCAGGCCGGGGCTCGGGGCAGGCCACTTCACTTCAGGAATGTCACTGTCTACGAACCATTGCCTCATCGTTGCTACTTTACGACATGGCTCACTGTCGTAACGATTCAGACAATCGTCGTGTGGTGACTGTTTCTTTGCCGTTTGCACTATGCAATGCTGTAAAATGTGTTGAGATGCTTCCGCATTTAGTGTTTTCTGAAGGGCAACGCAGCGACCACATACTAAGCACGAAAGACATCGCCATACAGTAACACCAAACCTCCTCCCTATAGTTCAATTCTTTTATCTTGGCGGTTCGCGCATGCCCGCCCAGACGCGGGAGATTGCTGCGTTGCCAGTTGTACGCGCCAAGAGAAGCAGAGCCATAGTATAGTTCGCAAACTTAGGTTTAGGGGGGAGCGCGCAGTTTATGAAGTAAGGCCACCACGGCCGCATTAACCCTTTCGCTGCTACAGAGACGTGCTCCCCGCATTCCGCGAAGTGCGCGATTTTGTCATCATTGCATTGTTCGCCTGTGCAGACACACGGTGTTTCGACTGTTTTGACACACTTTATCATTCGATTTCATAAAAACTATTTGGCCCACAAATTTGATTTTTACACATCTTCTTGAGTGATACCTTCCCCACATAAATGACTTAATTTTGTTTCGATGTTCAACGCAGTTATTGTGTAGCATCAGATGTAGTAAACCATTGCACGAAATTTTGAAGAGTTTGCAGAGGTAAAAGTCCATAGCGTATACTTTCCATATGGTCGATTTTAGTTGCCACTAGAAATTTCAAAAAATTACATTCAAACGAATAAAATTCATGAGGCAAGTCACTTCGACATTGTTTTTAAATAAGGAAAATATTAAGCACTGAACAAGGTTTGAACTTAGAACCTTCCACTTGGTAGCCACACACTTTAACCATTACGCTAATGCAGCTCATCATTCAATGCGTCTCCCGGAGGACTTTAAAATATGAAGCAAAATACCGACAAACACTGTTGGTATGACTATGAATTACCCACGTTTCGTCGAAGTACAATAGGAAATAACAATTACTGCTGTTCTTTATTGCGGAAAAGTGGTTAGTGAGAATCATACAAACACCTTTCCTTGCTATCGCCTGAATTAGGAGGCTTATTGCTTGTTTCGTTTAATTAGTTAATAGAATATGAAGCAATTGGTATAAAGAATGCTTTTTCCAAACTTTCTTGAAAAGAAAGTCTGCTATCAAGACATTGCTTTTGTTCAATTACTTTATTTATGACTGAATGTTTCTGAAACTGAAGACACTCGTCCGTGCTCTGCACTGCAGTCGAGCTCTGGCAACGTCGTTCTCTGTTCATTGGCTGACTGTGTTTTGTGACGTCAGATGCGCAGAACGAACCTAAACTCGGCCGCCGTCGTAAATGACGCGCACTTTAGTTCAGTGCTGACACCAGACATGATGGCAGGTAACGTTCTCTGGGCATTCGCCAAACTCACACCCTTACATCGCATTGCCGCAGGATACGGCGTCATTCGTCACTCCGTGTGATTCATCCCTAGTGAACCATTTTCCAGTGGTGGCACTTTTTACGTCACCTCAAGCGGCTCTTTGCACTGACTTCAGAAATGTGTGGCTTATGAGCAGCCGCTCGACCGTTGCACTCCAGCCTTCTTAACTTCCTACGGACAGTCGTTACACTATCTGGACTGCTGGTCGCACTTTGGTGCTCACGAGTGATTCCTTCTGCTGACTCCATTCAATTTTTTTTTTACGACCACCTCAGCAATACTCGACGATCCCTGATCGTCAGTACACGGTTTAGTTCCGGTTGTCCCTTCGCGTTTCGACTTCACAATCACATCACCAACGGAGGCCCAGGACATCTTTAAAGATTTATAATTCATATTGTATGATGAATTTGTTACTGAGGTAACGTTTGTCGTCGGTGACCGGTTCGCCTCGGAAATCAATAAGCTCTTCTGACCGCCCCGTTCTGGTGTCAACGCTTTTCCGCTGACAACAAAGTACTGCTCGCCTCCTTTTATAACGGCAGGTGCGCCAGCTATGATATCTACTAGTCAATTCCGCATTGCATAGGGCTATGCGGGTGATTTTGGTCAGATGGTATAAATGTCGCGTAACTGGTTTTACGTAATTCGTTCATTTTAGATCGCTTCTGAGGCAGTCTCTTCGTTTAAAGTTCCGATTGTTACCAATGACTGACCGTCAGTCGCTAAACAAAAGCTAGTCTTTGCGCAGATTTATTCGCAGTTCGTAACAATTCAATACGGTGATGGTGAACAGCTAGTAACTGCATCGAGCGTCGAGCGTCCACAGGTCTTTCTGCATTTCGCGACAAATTTTCGTGTTTGCGACTTCCAAACGAACGTCGTCCACAAGGTCATCCATCGCATACAGTGAAGGTTTACTAACATAGTGAAGTGTGGTGACGCTCGAAACTGGTCTATTCTGTTTGGCAGGGTAAATTATCATAATTATTGAGAGCGTCCGGGTAGGTCTGGCTATCATCCCCTAGCGGGGGAGTTAGAAAATCGATAACAAAGGGATCCCCCAGGGTTCTGTGTTGGGCCCCTTCTTTTGGGACATCCACATCGAACGACTATTGGACAGCATGCAACAGAGTGAAGATGTGCTAGAGGTGATAGCCTACGCCGATCACCTCCTCCTGTTGGTGGGCGGGCGTAGCCACGAAGACATCGAGCCAAAGATTGGGAGGGCTACGCATATATTGCAACAATGGCACCGAATCAATGAAATGAAAATATCACCAAATAAGTCAACCTATCTCCTGTTGAAAGGACAACTAATTAGGAACTCAACAGTTAGAATCGAGGGCTCACCAGTTCTCCGGCGACGAGGGGCACGTTACCTGGGAGTTATCATTGACGAAAGTTGGAACTTCGCAAAGCACATTGAAACCGTAACCCAAAGAGCCCTACAAGTGCTTAATAACTCATATGCATTGGAGACAAAAGATTCCAACTTTCCCCCGAACTAATAAAGTAATATGACAACAGTATAAGCCGGCCGCTGTGGCGTTTCAGTCCGGAACCGCGCTGCTGCTACGGTCGCAGGTTCGAATCCTGCGTCGGGCACGGATGTGTGTGATGTCCTTAGGTTAGTTAGGTATTATAGTTCTAAGTCTGGGGGACTGATGATCTAGATGTCAAGTCCCATAGTGCTTAGACCCATTTGAACCACAACAGTATACTAACATCAATAGTGGGTAACGGCTCGGGAGTTTGGACGCACAGGCTCACGAAGGTGGTGCCTGCCACTACGGTGAGAAGGGTACAGAGAAATATGTTATTAAGGTCAGTTGGTGCCTACAGGACATCTCCGGGTGGGGCCTTGTTGGTAATAATGGGGCTCTGCCCCCTTGACGTCAAAGTTAGAGTGGTGGTGGTGGTGGTGGTGGTGGTGGTGGTGGTTAGAGTTTAACGTCCCGTCGACAACGAGGTCATTAGAGACGGAGCTCATGCTCGGGTTAGGGAAGGATTGGGAAGGAAATCGGCCGTGCCCTTTCAAAGGAACCATCCCGGCATTTGCCTGAAGCGATTTAGGGAAATCACGGAAAACCTAAATCAGGATGGCTGGAGACGGGATTGAACCGTCATCCTCCCGAATGCGAGTCCAGTGTGCTAACCACTGCGCCACCTCGCTCGGTAAAGTTAGAGAACAGGCAGCATGGTTGTGGGCGAAGAAGGGAGGGATCGGGAAAACCGGGGATATTCTGGGTATTCAGGCTGGCGATGGTGCAATCAAGAGAAGGGGTGAAGAGCATGGGAAGCCGATGACACCGGCCGAAGAACTCCTACCACACGTCAAAGAACGGTTTGCTTTGGGATACTTTAAGCCGACAAGGGGACTGTTCGATTTTCTCATTGGTCATGGCCCTACTCGACATATCTGTGTCGGATGTGGACAAGGGCTACGCCTTCGTGCAACTGTGGTGCACCGGAGGGTACTCCAGACTATGTGGTTTACGGGTGCCCCCTATACAATGATGTAGGAGTTGCGCTGAGACAGCAACTACCGAACCAGCACACCTTTACCCTGCTACGGCACGAGGATACATTTCGAGTACTAAAGAACCTGGCTAACGAGGTATCACAGAAAGTTCTCTTAGAATATCTGAGGGACAATCGTGAATATCGACAAATAATAAAATGTATCCCAGCACCCCACTCGCATACCGCCTGAGCGTGGAAAGTCCGAGTGTCGTTACAGTTGAAATCCGCCACGTCCGGGACTAGGGGGAGTGGAGTACACCACAGTATCAGACAACGCAGCGGAATTGACGTAGATTAGGTTTTTCTAGTAAGTAGGACTTACACATAAGACAATAAAGAATAGGAACCTGCACCGAACTAGTCAAGACATCTTTGGCTTTGGTTTATATCCGACTGGCACACCTGTCATGCTGCAGGTAGGGTAGAGGCAGTTTTTAAGTACACCACTAGAGTAAGAAGACAAATATCAATAGTAAAATAGCTTGCCCATTGTAATCAACACTACTTGTAGTTCGTTATAAACTAGCTGCAAAAACCATTGTAATAATTATATTGTATTGTATGTTAACTGGGGACCTAGAAACGACGGAGAGGCTCCGTCCCCGCCGCAGCCGCAGCCGCAGTGGTCCGCAACCCCACGACGACTGCCGCAGTCCACTTCACCCCGCCTCCACCCCACACCGAACCCAGGGTTACTGTGCGGTTCGGTTACCGGTGGACCCCCCCCCCCCCCCCCCCTCCAGGGAACGTCTCATACCAGAGGAGTGTAACCCCTATGTTTGCGTGGTAGAGTAATGGCGGGGTGCGCGTAAGTGGAGAACTTGTTTGCGCAGCAATCGCCGACATAGTGTAACTGAGGCGGAATAAGGGGAAGCAGCCCGCATTCGCCGAGGCAGATGGAAAACCGCCTAAAAAGCATCCACAGACTGGCCGGTTCACCGGACCTCGAAACAAATCCGCCAGGCGGATTCGTGCCACGGATCGGTGCTCCTTCCCGCCCGGAAAGCCGTGCATTAGACCGCACGGCCAACCGGGCGGGCCGTAATAATTACGGGACCCACTAACTGCGTAAGGTACTGGGCTATTATGTGTAATAAAAAATTACGAATAAAGATTTTGCTTTTTTAAAAAAAAAAAAAATTATCGCCACCCGTATTTGCCCGGCACGGGAAGGCAACGTGATGGCTGAAGTTCCTGTCTACTCATAATACGTGCAAGTTCCGTGAATTAAATTCCTAATCATTCCCACAGCAAGTCACGGAGACAGGTTATGTGACTCTTGACACGTGCCTGCACCCGCACTCAGCGGACCTCGTACTTCAATGAAGTGTTCAGTCATCGCGACACAAACGTAATAATAAATTCGACAAGCATTCAGAACTGTCACCCACGTGATACGGGTACTTGCTTGTGGCTTCAGAACTTCTGAATTCACTTTAGATCCTATATTATCTCTTTGTGCCAAGAACCTGCTTACGTCGCTTCAGTATGTAGTAACGGGACACCCAGTACATCGTAAGTGTATTTCAGTATGTACACTTCTATACCAAAAAGAAATATTTTAATTATGAAAAATATACTTTACAGGTAAGACGATGAATAACTATGCCCACCTGTCTTGTAATGTTACAAAATTGACACGTGAAACCAGCTTCGTTATCTGAGAGGTTTCCGAATAACTTGTGTTCAAAAATCGTGATGGTGAAGAGAAAACAAAAGACCTCTAAAATTTCCCTGGAGGCTGTTGGAAAACCGCCCAGAAACCAGATCCATAGCGGCCAGTATCCGCTGGCCGCGGGCCCGCATTTGATCCGGCTGGCGCCCAACTTTCCAGTGCCAAGGGGTCAGTGCCCTGCTGTGGCCCCGTATCGAACTGTACCAGTATCGACTGAAACTGACCAGCTGCGTACGTCATCGTAAGTCAAGGCGTACATCTACTAATGCGGACCTCCCAGTCCACTTTGACGAACGGATGGCTGGGCGTGATTTTGTGCGGTAAACGGTGAGGTCACAGGCCTATTTTTCTTCAAATAATGGAACGGAAGCTAGAGAATTATTAAAATGGGTGAAGCAGATCTGATACCAATGAAACAGACCATTAAAATGTTGCATACGAAATGAAAAATCAGTCGCAATGGTTTGAAGCAGTTGTAAACATAGAGAAGTTCTGGAAGAAAAAAAAAAAAAAAAAAAAAAGCCTTCGGGAGTGTTTGTGGTTGACTGTCCGCACAATTAACAGCGTGCAGTACACAAAAATTTCCAGCCAATCGAGCAGAAGGTCTGATGCTATATAATATTTTAACATCAGAGTTACAGTACTCTCTTTACTGCCTAAAATTGGGAGTATGATCTTTTGTAGTCCAATGGCATCCTACCTATCTGCATACAAACGATTTTGTTCGAGTCATTAGTGTTCTTACTGGTTTGATGCAGCCCAAAATGAGTTCCTCTCCTGTGCCAAACTTTTCAGCCCAGAGTACCAATTGTCGACTACGTTCTCAATTATTTGCTGGATGTATCCCATTCGAATATATCCCAGTCGAATTAAGTCGGGTGATGCTGAGGGAATTAGATTAGGAGATGAGACACTTAAAGTATTAAAGGAGTTTTGCTATTTGGGGAGCAAAATAAGTGATGATGGTCGAAGTAGAGTGGATATAAAATGTGGACTGGCATTGGCAAGGTAAGCGTTTCTGAAGAAGAGAAATCTGTTGACAGCGAATATAGATTTAAGTGTCAGGAAGTCGTTTCTGAAAGTATTTGTATGGAGTGTAGCCATGTATGGAAGTGAAACATGGACAATAAATAGTTTGGACAAGAAGAGAATAGAAGATTTCGAAATTCAGTGCTACAGTAGAATGCTGAAGATTAGATGGTAGATCAGAAACTAATGAGGAGGTATTGAATCAAATTGCGGAGAAGAGGAATTTGTGACACAGCTTGACTAGAAGAAGCAATCGGTTGGTAGGACATATTCTGAGGAGGGATCACCAATTGTATTGGAGGGCAGCGTGGAGGGTAAAAATCGCGAAGGGGGACCAAGAGATGAATACAGTAAGCAGATTCAGAAGGATGTAGGCTGCAGTAGGTACTGGGAGATGAAGAAGCTTGCACAGGATAGAGTAGCATGGAGAGCTGCATCAAACCAGTCTCAGGACTGAAGACCACAACAACAACAACAACAACATATCCCATTCTCTGTCTTCTACAGGTTTTACCCTCTACACCTCCCTCTAGTACCATGGAAATTATTCTCCGATGTCTTGACAGATGTCCGATCATCCTGTACTTCCTTCTTGTCAGCGTTTTTCATATATTCCTTTCCTCGTCGTCTCTCCGAAAAACTTCCTCATTCCTTACCTTATCTATCCACCCAATTTCAGCGCTCTTCTGTACCGAACATCTACAATGCTTCTATTCTCTTTTCCGGTTTTTCCACAGTTCATGTCTCCCTGCCATACAATGTTGTGCTCTAAACAGAAATTTTTGAGAGTGTACGTCTCAAATTAAGACCCAAGTTTGATACTAGCAAACCTCTCTTGGGCAGGAACTGGCCTTTTTTGCCAGTGCTAGGCCACTTTTAATGTCCTCCTTCCTCCGCCCGACACGTATTATTTTGCTGCCTATAGAAGAATTCCTTAACTTCGCGATACCCAAATCTGATTTTAAGTTTGTCGCTGTTCTCATTTCTGATACTTCACATTACTTTCGTCTTTCTTCGATTTACTCCCACGTCGTGTTCTGTACTTCATAAACTGTTCACTCCTTTCAACAGGTCCTGTAATCCACTTTCAGTGAGGACAGCAATGTCATCAGCTAATCTTTAACATGGATACCCTTTCACCTTGAATTTTAAACCTACTCTTGAACCTTTTGAAATGTTTCTTTATAAATGAATAAAATATTATAAATAATTTCAAATAAATAAATAAATTTGTATGTTAACTGAAAGAACCGATGTACTAATGAGATGATGTAATTTTCAATTATTCATGAATTATTTTCTAAAGAAAGTATCTATGAGTTAAAATGTCAAAAGGCAACTTTGAGAAACAAAAAGTAGTAAATATGTTCGTTCGTCTAGCGATATAAGAAAGCGGAACTTTATATATATATATATATATATATATAATCAGCTATCGAGATAACCTCTGTGTCGCTTATAGGCTTTTATTGAATAATTATGTTAATTTGATGTTGAGCAGCCATGTTTCAATTGAAGATTCCTTTCCTTGCATTTTATTATGCAATTTTTAGTCCATTTTCAGGCTATATCGAAGAGAATTTGCTGGTGCATTGTTTGGTGGGCACGGCCGAACACTGTTAGTGTTGGAAATGAAAATGAGCGTTTGGCGTCATTGGCCGGGAGGCCCCTTACGGGGCAGGTCCGGCCGCCTTGGTGCAGGTCTTATTACATTCGACGCCACATTGGACAGCCTGGGATGAAATGATGATGAAACCCAGCCGGGAATCGAAGCCGGACCCGTAGGACGGTAATACGTCACGCTGACCACCCAGCTATCGGGGCGGACACGGTTTCTGTTTACGCGGCATTTAATGCATCAGATTATAATTCATACGTCCCCGAGATCATTTTTACCAATCCTTTCCCCTCAAATTCCGGGCAATGGTATGACGAGAACCGCGTAATATTCAGTTCGGTCATTAGCCTCCAAACAATGCCGTTTACCGACGCAATCGCCGGTCTCAAATCAAATGGCTCTGAGCGCTATGGGACTTAACATCTGAGGTCATCAGTCCCCTAGAACTTACAAGGGAACCTCCCCATCGCACCCCCCTCAGATTTAGTTATAAGTTGGCACAGTGGATAGGCCTTGAAAAACTGAACACAGATCAATCGAGAAAACAGGAAGAAGTTGTGTGGAACTATGAAAAAATAAGCAAAATATACAAACTGAGGAGTCCATGTGTAAGACAGGCAACATTAAGGACACTGTGATCCCAGAAGTGCCGTGGTCTGGTGGTTAGCGTGAGCAGCTGCGGAACTAGAGGTCCTTGGTTCAAGTCTTCCCTCGAATGAATAAGTTTACTTTCTTTATTTTCGCAAAGTTATGATCTGTCCGTTCGTTCATTGACGCCTCTGTTCACTGTAATAAGTTTAGTGTCTGTGTTTTGCGACCGCACCGCAAAACCGTGCGATTAGTAGACGAAAGGACGTGCCTCTCCAATAGGAACCGAAAACATTTGATCGCAAGGTCATAGGTCAACCGATTCCTCCACAAGAAAACACGTCTGCTATATTCTATACGACACTGGTGACGGCATGTGCGTCACATGACAGGAATATTTTGTCGACCCACCTAACTTGTACACTTGGCGAATCGTTAAAAAGATTCTTCTACCTTGCCCAATACTACGGAGCAGTTACCTCGCATCGGACGGACGGACGGACGGACAGATAATAATTGTCTGAAAATAAGAAATTAAACTTTTCACTCGAGGGAAGACTTGAACCAAGGACCTTTCGTTTCACAGCTGCTCGCGCTAACCACGGGACCACGGCGCTCCTGGCCTCATACTATCCTTGATGTTGCCTATCTTGCGCATGGACTACTCAGTTTGTATATTTTGCTTATTTTTTTTTTCACAGTTCCACACAACTTCTTCCTGTTTTCTCGATTGATCTGTGTTCAGTTTTTCAAGGCCTATCCACTGTGCCAACTTATAACTAAATCTGAGGGGGGTGCGATGGGGAGGTTCCCTTGTTAGAACTACTTAAACCTAACTAACCTAAGGACATCACACAACACCCAGTCATAATCGCCGGTCTGATGTACTGACGATGCTCGAAGGCAGAATTGAGCTTAATTAGAAAAGTGAGTAAAATTTTTCTGTGCCAAATTTTCATCGTTTTAATAGTATTGCCTTCTGCAAAGCAAGAAACATTCATGTAGTGTTCTCAACCGGTACTTACCAATTATTCTGTGCTTTCGCGCAAGTCATGTTTACTAGCAGAGATTAAATCCATTAACATCCATTTTAATTTATTAATTCATAGCTATCTAACCAATAATAACATAAAATGTTATTTTTATTATTACTTTTTACTGAGAAACTCTATACGTTCTTTCCTTTTACTTACATAAATGACAGGTAGTAAAAATATGGCTGTTTGAGAGAGGTACCCCGCAAGCACTGCCTTGCAGTGCCTGCCTGTACGAGGAGGCAGTGGGCGTATGTCAAAGGGCATTGTTCTTCGTATATGTAGACGAGTGTGAGAAGGAACTCGCGTGAAGCTGAGGGGCGGTTTGCCGCTGTCAGAATGTCGGCTACACTGTCCGCAGCTCCTTGTTTGTCATTCACAGCTACTTCCTCTGAGCCATTATAACCCATGTTACCTGTGACAACCGCCTGGAGTGTGCTGCTGCAATGCACAGAAGTGTTTTCCTGGCACGACGCTTTCGCCACTGTGTTAGGTATTTCGTTTCCCTCGACCTACTTCTGTCCTAATGCACAGCAGATTACCTCCTTTTTCTGTCTTTGTACGAGAGATACAGCGTCCTGTATCACTTGGACTAATTTACCAGCTGCGTACACGTGCCTTGGGTTCGCTGCGAGGCGCAAAGCGGCAGATAAGGACATTTCCGTCACATGGAAATAGCCTCTGCTTTGATGTACGATTTTCTGGAAACGCCAACCAAAAAGTATGGTGATGTTGATACGGCTGTGCTCTGACTTGCGACGTTACGACGATAATAAGTGGTCTCAGGAACGTTTTCTACATTTTCGGCATCAGTTCATCATCACCACCATGATCATCACCACCATGATCATCACCACCATGATCATCACCACCATGATCATCACCACCATGATCATCACCACCATGATCATCACCACCATGATCATCATCATTGGTGGTAGTGCTATGGATAACTTTTGCAAGGATATTGGACATATCATGGTATTGCAGTTCACGAACAAAGACAAACATAATTCTTGTACACACGCTTAACACATTTACAGGTCTAGTTGGACAAGGATCGGACAGGAAGTGAAGCGTAGCTTGATATTAGACACTATCCTGCCTTCTGGCTAAAGTAACTTACGGAAACCACGGTAAACCCGAATGAGTATGCGTGGGCGGGAAGCAGAGCCTGCATCCTCCAGAATAGAAGGCCGGCCAGTCTGTTTACAACAGCGCAGCCTCACCTTGTTTATCCCTAGTTGTCAATAATACAGGGTGATTCAAAAAGAATACCACAACTTTAAAAATGTGTATTTAATGAAAGAAACATAATATAACCTTCTGTTATACATCATTACAAAGAGTATATAAAAAGGTTTTTTCACTCAAAAACAAGTTCAGAGATGTTCAATATGGCCCCCTCCAGACACTCGAGCAATATCAACCCGATACTCCAACTCGTTCCACACTCTCTGTAGCATATCAGGCGTAACAGTTTGGATAGCTGCTGTTATTTCTCGTTTCAAATCGTCAATGGTGGCTGGGAGAGGTGGCCGAAACACTATATCCTTAACATACCCCCATAAGAAAAAATCGCAGGGGGTAAGATCAGGGCTTCTTGGAGGCCAGTGATGAAGTGCTCTGTCACGGGCTGCCTGGCGGCCGATCCATCGCCTCGGGTAGTTGACGTTCAGGTAGTTACGGACAGATAAGTGCCAATGTGGTGGCTTCTTGTTCGAGCTGAGGGAACAGCCAATTCTCTAACATCTCCAGATACTGTAGTCCAGTTACAGTAGCACCTTCGAAGAAAAAGGGACCAAAAACTTTATTGGCTGAAATGGCACAGAAAACGTTCACCTTAGGCGAGTCACGTTCATACTGAGTTGTTTCCCGCGGATTCTCAGTGCCCCATATACAGACATTGTGACGGTTGACTTTCCCGTTACTGTGGAAAGTTGCTTCATCACTAAACACAATCTTTGAAACGGAAGATTCATCTGTTTCCATTTGAGCAAGGATAAAATCACAGAAATCGATTCTTTTAATCTTATCAGCTGCAGACAGTGCTTGAACCATTTTCAGACGATAAGGTTTCATAACTAAACTTTTTCGTAGGACTCTCCATACAGTTGATTGTGGAATTTGCAGCTCTCTGCTAGCTCTGCTCGTTCTCGACCGTCCAGAACTTTTCCCTTTGCACAAACACCCATTCTCTGTAAACTGTTTATACCAACGTTTAATACACCACCTATCAGGAGGTTTAACACCATACTTCGTTCGAAATGCACGCTGAACAACTGTCGTCGATTCACTTCTGCCGTACTCAACAACACAAAAAGCTTTCTGTTGAGCGGTCACCATCTTAGCATCAACTGACGCTGACGCCTAGTCAACAGCGCCTCAAGCGAACAAATGTACAACTAAATGAAACTTTATAGCTCCCTTAATTCGCCGACAGATAGTGCTTAGCTCTGCCTTTTGTCGTTGCAGAGTTTTAAATTCCTAAAGTTGTGGTATTCTTTTTGAATCACCCTGTATTTTGTCTCCGAGTAAAAATTCTACCAATGGAGTTATATCCTAACGGAAAGCACCAGTGCTACACTGTTCATTCATTTCTCATTACTAAAATCAGCGCGATTTACATTACGCGACGAGCAATTCAAGTGATGTGTGCATTAAAACTGAGGCAAACATCCGCCGATTGCACGACTGAATTTCACTTACCACGCAACAGCCTTCCGCTGACGGGAGAATAGGTAGGCGTTTCACGAGCTCAAAAGAAACAGTTCTGACAGTTTTTATAGGCGAAGTCTTACGCAACAGCACGGTATTAGAGTTCCAAATCAAATCTAGGTCCAGAAAAACGACTAGAATCTTATTCGAGGTTCGACATAACGAGGCTTCCAGTGACAAGATACAAACTGTAGATCCAACAGCTGCGCCGGTTTTTTTCCCTTCTTGTAGATTGTAGAGGGCTGCAAGTGGGGTGCAAGTGAGAAGGCGCGTGTGCGATGCGTTCTGTGCAGAGCAGTAGGGAGCACACTAAGCGCTGTTGACATCGCGCTCTCTGCCTCAGCCACAAACCGCAATGTCCAACCATAGTCGGGCCTGGTGGTCGAGAGGAGCTGGCGCCAAGCTCAGCGCGGTCGGTCAGAGGTCTGGCCACCCTTAGTAATAATAGTAATAAAAAATATATATTTTTTTTCATCGATGGTATTTGAGAGATGTCATGTGACATCCGCACATAACCGCAGAAGAGAAACTATGAAGAAATATATACTCTAAGGAAAAAAAGACCGCCGGCCGAGGTGGCCGAGCGGTTCTAGGCGCTACAGTCTGGAACCGGGGACCACTACGGTCGCAGGTTAGAATCCTGCCTCGGGCATGGATGTGTGTGATGTCCTTAGGTTAGTTACGTTTAAGTAGTTTTACGTTCTAGGGTACTGATGACCTTTGAAGTTAAGTCCCACAGTGCTCAGAGCCATTTGAAAAAAAAGACGCTATACAAAGGAATTATCCGAATCGGACGGAAATCGGTAAATGTGGTATACATGTACAGACAACGGCATGATTACAATTTCAGAAAAATTGAATGATTTAGCCAAGAAAAACAGCTTCACAAATCGAGCAAGTCAGTAACACGTTGGTCCACCTCTGGGCCTTATGGTAGTACTTGTAGGGCCTGCCGTTGATTGACAGTTGTCGGATGTCCTCCTGAGGGATATCGTCCCAAATTCTGTCCAATTGGCGCGTCAGATCGTCAAAATCACGAGCTGGTTGGAGGGTCCTGCCCATAATGCACCCTCATTTGGTGAGATATCCGGTGACCTCGCTGGCTAAGGTAGGGTTTGGCAAACACGAAGAAAAGCGGTAGAAACTCTCGTCCTCCATGGCAACAACGCAGGGCAAAGAATATCGCTGACATCCCGCTGTGCTGTAAGTGTGCCGCCAATGACAAGCAAAGGGGTTCTACTGCCAAATGAAATGGCGGCCCAGACCAGCACTCCTGGCTGTCAAGGTCGTACAGCGGGCGACCATCATCAGGTTGGTCTCCCACCAGTGTCCGGGCGACTCCCGACACGTCTTCTGCCTGCAGTCTCATTGACTGCAGTAGAACTGTCTTCAGAGGTGAGTCCCACTTCGAACTGAGCAACGATGTCCAGCAAAGACTTGTCTGGAGATCCCCTGGATAGTGGTGGGATAGCAAGCTGACTGTCAGCCGCCGAAAGGCCCAACAACCAGGCGCGGTGGCCTGGGATGCCATTTCATTCTTTGGTCCGCAGTACCCTTACAGCACAGTGGCATGTGGACAATGTTCGACGCCCCAATTTATTGCCCGTCATGCGAAGCAATCCTCAGCTTCTACATTCCAGCAAGATAATGTTCACTCGCACACAATAGTTTCTAGCGCTTATCTTCGTGCTTGCCAAGCCCCACCTTGCTCGACAAGATCCCCGGATCTCTCCCCAACTGAGAACATTTGGAGCATCAAGGGCAGTGTCCTCCAGCCAGCTCGGGATTTTGATGACGTAATGCGCCTATTGGACAAAATTTCGCACGACATCCCTCAGGAGAACACCCAAAATCGCTATCAATCGATGCCAAGCAGAATAACTGCTTGCGTAATAGCCAGAAGGAGACTAAGGTCTTACTGACTTGCTCAATTTGTGGAGCTCTTCCCCTTGAATAAATCAATTTTTTCTGAAATTGTAATCGTATGTTTGTCTGTACGTGTACATCAGATCTACCCATTTCCGTCCCATTTGGATAATTCCTTTGTAATGCGTTGTTCTTTGTTCCTCAAAGCGTAGAAAGAAAACACGAAAAAAATGGTAAAGCGCGCCCTTGAAAACGGAAAGGACGTGGTATCACATGCCACTCGGACCACACAAATTTTTCAGTCTGTCTTTGTCATAGACCTGACATCTCATTGTGAAGATTCGCCAGGAACGACAACTGGTTGGGATTGCACGTCCGATAGGCGAAATGGCATCCAGCTGAACGACCTGTACCAGGCCGTCGAGTCACATGTACGAGTAACTATTATCATCTTCTCGAATGAAAAACAGCCCACAGTTGTACTAAATCATGTTAATTTTAAACCTTGATCTTGATTTCTGCTATAATAATATACACTACTGGCCATTAAAATTGCTACACCACGAAGATGACGTGCTACAGACGCGAAATTTAACCGACAGGAAGAAGATGCTGTGATATGCAAATAATCAGCTTTTCAGAGCATTCACACAAGGTTGGCACCGGTAGCGACACCTACAACGTGCTGACATGAGCAAAGTTTCCAACCGATTTCTCATACACAAACACCAGTTGACCAGCGGTGCCTGGTGAAACGTCGTTGTGATGCCTCGTGTAAGGAGGAGAAATACGTACCATCACGTTTCCAACTTTGATAAAGGTAGGATTGTAGCCTATCGCGATTGCGGTTGATCGTATTGCGACATTGCTGCTCGCGTTGGTCGAGATCCAATGACTGTTAGCAGAATATGGAATCGGTGGGTTCAGGAGGGTAATACGGAACGCCGTGCTGGATCCCAATGGCCTCGTATCACTAGCAGTCGAGATGACAGGCATCTTATCCGCATGGCTGTAACGGATCGTGCAGCCACGTCTCGATCGCTGAGTCAACAGATGGGGACGTATGCAACACAACAACCATCTGCACGAACAGTTGGACGACGTTTGCAGCAGCATGGACTATCAGCTCGGAGACCATGGCTGCGGTTACCCTTGACGCTGCATCACAGACAGGAGCGCCTGCGATGGTGTACTCAACGACGAACCTGGGTGCACCAATGGCAAAACGTCATTTTTTCGGATGAATCCAGGTTCTGTTTACAACATCATGACGGTCGCATCCGTGTTCGGCGACATCACGGTGAACGCATATTGGAAGCGTGTATTCGTCAACGCCATACTGGCGTATCACCCGGCGTGATGGTATGGGGTGCCATTGGTTACACGTCTCGGTCACCTCCTGTTCGCATTGACGGCACTTTGAACAGTGGACGTCACATTTCAGACGTGTTACGACCCGTGGCTCTACCCTTCATTCGATCCCTACGAAACCCAACATTTCAGCAGGATAATGCAGGATCGCATATTGCAGGTCCTGTACGACCCTTTCTGGATGCAGAAAATGTTCGACTGCTGCCCTGGCCAGCACATTCTCCAGATCTCTCACCAATTGAAAACGTCTCGTCAATGGTGGCCGAGCAACTGGCTCGTCAAAATACGCCAGTCACTACTCTTGATGAACTTTGGTATCGTGTTGAAGCTGCATGGGCAGCTTTACCTGTACACGCCATCCAAGCTCTGTTTGACTGAATGCCCAGGCGTATCAAGGCCGTTATTACGGCCAGAGGTGGTTGTTCTGGGTACTGATTTCTCAGGATCTATGCACCCAAATTGCGTGAAAATGTAATCACATGTCAGTTCTAGTATAATATATTTGTCCAATGAATACCGTTTATCACCTGCATTTCTTCTTGATGTATCAATTTTAATAGCTAGTAAAGTAGCATTCTTCAGAAGTCACATTTGACAACCGTGCGCCCAGTATAACGGAGGTAGTGGCGAAGGACATACGGTGCCATATGTAATTTTACTTGTTTTCGAAACAGGCTTATGTCTGTTGAAGTTATTTTATTGGTCTTGGCGCAGCCGCTGGGATAAGACATTTTTCATCTATTAGTGTGACTTCTGAAGAAGGCTATATTATTACAGCAGAAACCATGGTCAAGGTTTAAAATAAACTTAATGTAGTGCAACTGTGGGCTGTTTTTCATTCGAAAAAATTTCGTAACTGTTGCTGTTGTCGCTGCCATGAGGAAAATAATCGTCATTTCCAACCATTGCCTAACCACCTAAATGCCAACGCCGGCATAAGAGCCAAAAATCAGCCACTGTTCATCCTTCTAACATTCCCTAGATACTCTTACATACTCGGAGAAGTAACGCTGTCGCTTTTTAACGCAATACTTGTCGTGTGTGCTTTGTGCCCATGTGACGTGTTTGCTGTAGTCCCTGGCGTCGCGGCTACCCAAGGCTTAACACTGCGTCGTGCAAACAATATCTCTACCAGTATTAGAAAAGCCCGCATCGCTGAGGGCGGTGGGATTTTCAAGAAACCCTTCGCTAATGGTAAACAGTCCTAATACAATCTACAAAGCGCTTGGCGTGTCTCCTTTCGCAGTTTTATTTGTCAACGAATGATGACATGTGGAAGTGAGTTGACATTCCAAGATAACGAAGTTTTAACAGCCGAAGATACCGTAGTACACACGTCGCTCTCAGATGGTAGGAAATGCTGTCGCATCTACCCCTAAACAAATATTGACAGATTACAGCTAAGTTTACAAATGGAATTTATGTGCTCGAGCACGTAAAAGGAAACTACATTATCAGATGACAGTATCGTTAGTGATGTTCTGTCTCTGTACTGTAGTTTCATTATTTCGGGTAGTAATATGAGGCAATATGTACTAGAACGAACATACTCAATCAATGGACGACAAATTTGTTGAAAGAGTTGTGGGAAGGTGCAGTGCGCGACTTTAATATCCACTGTGTATGCATCTTGACGACAAAATAAGACATTCTGGCGCGGACGGAGGAATGATGACAGCAATTAGTTCCTCCCTGCATTCGGGGATTGAATATAACAGGGTATGGCAAATATTGGCACGAATCACTGTATTGACTTACGGAACCTGCATTGTACTGCATGCGTTAGGAAAGTCCTTGCCACATGTTATCTGGTGGATAACAAGTGAATTATGAAAAAAAGTTGCACTGCTCCATTTTTAACTGCAGGTGAGTAGCAGTCCGCAAGTGGTAGATTCGGTTTCTTCCTCGTGTTAACCAGGAGAGTTACAAACCAGATTTTCGATAGAACTGTATTTTTATCGTGGTATTTCTGGCCAGGATCCAGGTGGACGACTTTAGCCACGAAGCAAGTGGACAGCGCATCTGCTGTCGCCGCCACGTTTTCCAGCTTTTAACTGTGTGCCGCCAAACAACTGGTGCTTTGAGCTGCTACAGAAACTCTAGTGGCGAGACCTCAGCCGCTCGTGTTAGGAGTGAGCTTCTTAGAGAATTCAGTACACAGCATGACTCTCAGCACGTAGTCGTTTACAGCTGATTGAAGACTGTAACTGCCTGTGTGGAAACAGATACAATCACGGACCGGTGAGAAACAGGCAGTAAATCTGAAATATGTGACGAAATTATCTCCAATCCCGTCCAAACGTTCCCCAATCTCTCTCGGCGATAAGGAATGTCCGACGAGTGTGTCTCCTGGCAGAAGCCGCTTTCACGTTGTGTGCGTCGTTTTAGCCTTCGACACCGTGCTCGTTGACACATCAGATACAGCCGTTGCACTTGGACGAGCAACCACAACGTGCCCTCTTTCGAATCGCGCAATTCAAGGCTGCCCTCTTCTGATCGGTAAAATTCGGCGACTTCGGGCTGCTACGGAATGTTAACGCTGGACGCCAACCTCAGCTACGTAACGATACCGTCCGCCGTAGCAATAACGAAGTCATAGTGAAAATAGTGCTAAGTCATGTGCAGCATAGTGCGTAGTTATTATTATTATGTTCTTTCCTTTCTCAGACCTTAGGTCTGGTTCGAAATGGAAAGTGACGCGGACCTTGATCAAGCGTGACTTCCTTTTAACTCTACGGTATATGTTGCATTGCGTTTAGGAACTTTCGGGTAATTGAACATGTATCAATAATTACAGACTTCTGTAGTTGTATATATAAGTTTGGATGTAGCTGTATTGCGTTGATGTATTGGTGGATATTGCGTGGTATGACTCCTGTAGTTGAAAGTATAATTGGTATAATGTCAACTTTATCCTGATGCCACATGTCCTTGACTTCCTCAGCCAGTTGGATGTGTTTTTCAATTTTTTCTCCTGTTTTCTTTTGTATATTTGTTGTATTGGGTATGGATATTTCGATTAGTTGTGTTAATTTCCTCTTTTTATTGGTGAGTATGTCAGGTTTGTTATGTGGTGTTGTTTTATCTGTTATAATGGTTCTGTTCCAGTATAATTTGTATTCGTCATTCTCCAGTACATTTTGTGGTGCATACTTGTATGTGGGAACGTGTTGTTTTATAAGTTTATGTTGTATGGCTAGCAGTTGATGTATTATTTTTGCTACATTGTCATGTCTTCTGGGGTATTCTGTATTTGCTAGTATTGTACATCCGCTTGTGATGTGATCTACTGTTTCTATTTGTTGTTTGCAAAGTCGGCATTTATCTGTTGTGGTATTGGGATCTTTAATAATATGCTTGCTGTAATATCTTGTGTTTATTGTTTGATCCTGTATTGCAATCATGAATCCTTCCATCTCACTGTATATATTGCCTTTACTTAGCCATGTGTTGGATGCGTCTTGATCGATGTGTGGCTGTGTTAGATGATACGGGTGCTTGCCATTTAGTGTTTTCTTTTTCCAATTTACTTTCTTCGTATCTGTTGATGTTATGTGATCTAAAGGGTTGTAGAAGTGGTTATGAAATTGCAGTGGTGTAGCCTATGTATTTATATGAGTGATTGCTTTGTGTATTTTGCTAGTTTCTGCTCGTTCTAGAAAGAATTTTTTTTATTATTATTACTACTACTACTACTACTACTACTAAAAAAATGGGCTAAGTGGCCGAACCTGGTCCTTCTAGCGGCACGCCATCAACTTTCCGTGTCGTTTCAGTGGAGCATTAACCTATTACACGTTCGTTTCTTTTACAAACTACTAGCTGCTAAAAGCGATGTTACCCCCGGTTAAAAAGTAACCTGCAAAAAGATGTTAATGCCGAAACTCATCTATCCATGTGTATGCGGCAGCACGAAAGTTAAATGTTGGAAATCCTGCAGTGAGTGCCACTTGCGAAGCAGCAAACCGCGCGACATCGAAGAACAAAATCTACCAAATTTTGAGACGATGGGAAAAGCTAACAAACTCATGTCTCTTGCAACTCACTTGTTTACTTCACAGAAAACATTTTTACGCGACCGAATAGCGAATTACAAAATGTTCCAGAAAAAGGGAGTAAATAATTTCGCGATATGTTTACACGGGAAAGATTATAACTGTCTCAGTGTGTATGGGGAGCCATAAATCTACTGCAACAAAAAAAATGGTTCAAATGGCTCTGAGCACTATGGGACTTAACATCTTAGGTCATCAGTCCCCTGGAACTTAGAACTACTTAAACCTAACTAACCTAAGGACATCACACACATCCATGCCCGAGGCAGGATTCGAACCTGCGACCGTAGCGGCCGCGCGGTTCCGGACTGAAGCGCCTAGAACCGCTCTGCCACAGCGGCCGGCTCTACTGCAACACGTCTCTGCAAACAACGTTACAGAATACATTGAAGTGCCTGGCAGAGGGTTCATCGAAACACCTTCACAATTCTCTATTATTCAAATCTCGTACAGCGTGCGGAAAGAACGAACACCTATATCTCTCCATACGAGCTCTGATTTCCCTTACTTTATCTTGGTGATCGTTCCTCCCTATGTAGGACGGTGTCAACAAAGTATTTTCGCATTCGGAGGAGAAAGTTGGTGATTGGAATTTCGTGAGAAGATTCCGTCGCAACGAAAAACGCCTTTCTTTTAATGATGGCCAGCCCAAATCCTGTGTCATTTCAGTGACACTCTTCCCCATATTTCGCGATAATACAAAACGTGCTGCCTTTCTTTGAACTTTTTCGATGTACCCCGTCAGTCCTACCTGGTAAGGATCCCACACCGCTCTGCAGTATTCTAAAACAGGACGGACAAGCGTAGTGTAGGCAGTCTCCTTAGTAGATCTGTTACATTTTCTCATGCCAATAAAACGCTGCCTTTGATTAGCCTTACCCACAACATTTTCTGTGTGTTCTCTCCAATTTAAGTTGTTCGTAATTGTAATACGTAGGTATTTAGTTGAATTTACGGCTTTTAGATTAGACTGATTTATCGAGTAACCGAAGTTTAACGAATTCCTTTTAGCACTTTTCGTTATTTAGGGTCAATTCCCAATTTTCACAACATACATATATCTTTTCTAAATCGTTTTGCAATTTGCTTTGATCTTCTGGCGATAAACGAGTGCGTCATCTGCAAACAACCTAAGACGGCTGCTCAGAATGTGTTGCAAATCGTTTATATAGATAACGAACAGCAAACACTACCTTTGAGAACGCCAGAAATCAATTCTGTTTTATGCGATAACTTTCCGACAATTACTACGAACTGTGACCTCTCTGACAGAAAATCACGAATCACGCTTGGTACAGAGCGTAGCAACTGATCCTCAATTTAAACAAATGTAATATACGGCCAAAAAACAGAGAGACGTTTTATTGTACGACTAGACGATTGCAGAACTATTTAATTCCACAAAATATGTAGGAGTATGTGTACGGAGTGATTCGAAGTGCAACGAGCACACAAAATTAATCACAGATGGCAGACAGGTTCACTGGATGAATCCTCAGGAAATGCAGTCCATCTACGAATAAAGTAGCATACGAAGTACTGGTTCGACTAATACTCTAATACTGCTCTTCAACCTGGGATTGGTACCATATAAGATTGATCGACAAAATAGAGAAGCTCCAAAGAACAGCAGCACACTTCGTTACAGGTTCATTTAGTAAGTGCTATAGGGTATCTGAGATGCTCTATCAACTCCAATCGCAGAAGCTGCAAAAGAGGCGTTCTACATCATGGTGTGGTTTATTGTTAAACTCTGGAGAGCGTACGTTCGTAGAAGAATCAACAAATTTATTGCTTCCTCCTACATATTTCGCGGAAAAGACCAGGGAGATAAAATTGGAGAGAATGGGGCCCACAGGGAGACTTACCAGCAATCGTTCTTCCCGCAAAATTTCAAAAATTTAATAGGAAAGCCGAGAAGTGAGTCTTACACAAAATACCCTCCGCCACACGTCCCTAGATGGCTTGAGGATTTTAGGTGTAGATGTTGCTATTACTAGATCCACCCATAATCGACACTCTGTAATGTAATTATACAGGGTGATTCAAAAAGAATACCACAACTTTAAGAATGTGTATTTAATGAAAGAAACATAATATAACCTTCTGTTATACATCATTACAAAGAGTATTTAAAAAGGTTTTTTTTTCACTCAAAAACAAGTTCAGAGATGTTCAATATGGCCCCCTCCAGACACACGAGCAATATCAACCCGATACTCCAACTCGTTCCACACTCTCTGTAGCATATCAGGCGTAACAGTTTGGATAGCTGCTGTTATTTCTCGTTTCAAATCGTCAATGGTGGCTGGGAGAGGTGGCCGAAACACCATATCCTTAACATACCCCCATAAGAAAAAATCGCAGGGGGTAAGATCAGGGCTTCTTGGAGGCCAGTGACGAAGTGCTCTGTCACGGGCTGCCTGGCGGCCGATCCCTCGCCTCGGGTAGTTGACGTTCAGGTAGTTACGGACAGATAAGTGCCAATGTGGTGGCTTCTTGTTCGAGCTGAGGGAACAGCCAATTCTCTAACATCTCCAGATACTGTAGTCCAGTTACAGTAGCACCTTCGAAGAAAAAGGGACCAAAAACTTTATTGGCTGAAATGGCACAGAAAACGTTCACCTTAGGCGAGTCACGTTCATACCGAGTTGTTTCCCGCGGATTCTCAGTGCCCCATATACAGACATTGTGACGGTTGACTTTCCCGTTACTGTGGAAAGTTGCTTCATCACTAAACACAATCTTTGAAACGAAAGAGTCATCTGTTTCCATTTGAGCAAGGATAAAATCTTATCAGCTGCAGACAGTGCTTGAACCATTTTCAGACGATAAGGTTTCATAACTAAACTTTTTCGTAGGACTCTCCATACAGTTGATTGTGGAATTTGCAGCTCTCTGCTAGCTCTGCTCGTTCTCGACCGTCCAGAACTTTTCCCTTTGCACAAACACCCATTCTCTGTAAACTGTTTATACCAACGTTTAATACACCACCTATCAGGAGGTTTAACACCATACTTCGTTCGAAATGCACGCTGAACAACTGTCGTCGATTCACTTCTGCCGTACTCAATAACACAAAAAGCTTTCTGTTGAGCGGTCGCCATCTTAGCATCAACTGACGCTGACGCCTAGTCAACAGCGCCTCAAGCGAACAAATGTACAACTAAATGAAACTTTATAGCTCCCTTAATTCGCCGACAGATAGTGCTTAGCTCTGCCTTTTGTCGTTGCAGAGTTTTAAATTCCTAAAGTTGTGGTATTCTTTTTGAATCACCCTGTATAAAGCACTGGTACAGCAGACCTTAGGGAACGCCGCAATAGCCGGCAAGTCTTCGACATACAGTAATAAAGCAGTGGGACATTCCGTAACAGCACAACGACAGTGGTGTTTGGGGGGGACGCATTGACGAAGAAGCTAGCAAAGGACGTGGTCATTATTGGCAGTAATGAGTATGACACGGTACAGGCGACTTTTATGCTATCTCTAGGGAAACAGTGTGACAATGAACTGAGGACCCTTAGCGCCTCTAGGGGGCGGTCCTACAGTGAGTTGCACCCCTGCCTCCCAGCAGCACAGGGGTATTCCAAGCAAACCATCCGACGCCAGTTTAACGTGACACGTTTGAAATTCAGTCACGGACGCTGCATAATACATGTGTACCGACTCGGAAAAACTGACTTCCCTATCGTGAATGTGGAGAGGAAGAAAATCTTAGACCATGTGATACTTGGGTGTCAATGACGAAAACAAACGACGGAGGCCTTCCTCTTGCAATTGAGGGGCGTGGAACACAGCGGACCATTCAGTGTGAAAACGATACTGGCAACAGAGGACAGCGGGATTTTCCAATTATTGTACAATTATGTTGCGGCGGTGCAAACAGAATTCTGGCAGTGCCAAGCTCTTCTACAGCAATTACATAAGAGATTAAAGAAATTTTAATTTATTAAGTTACTGTTTCTGTATGTGATGTTGTATGGTTATATGATTTGCATTTGTTATGTTACAGGTATCACGACGGTCTGAGGCGCTGCAGTCATGGACTGTGTGGCTGGTCCCGGCGGAGGTTCGAGTGCTCCCTCTGGCATGGGTGTGTGTGTTTGTCCTTAGGATAATTTAGGTTAAGTAGTGTGTAAGCTTAGGGACTGATGATCTAAGCAGTTAAGTACCACAAAAGTTCACACACACTTTAACATTTTGAACGTATTACGAAATAATCAGTGTTCGTGGACGTGTGCCCAGTCTATGCAACTAATTGTAAGCAGTTTGTTTATTGCCATACCCGTTTCGCTTCTTTTATTTGTGAAAGACCTTCAGTGGCCTGTAACACATGTATCTTTTTATACATACAATAAACGTATTATGTGGTAGATACATTATGTCATGTCACATTTTGTCGTGTATTGCTCTTGTTTTTTAGGTTAGAATCAACTTTTGTAGCAAACATTTCGTAATGTGAAATTATCGTTCGGTGTTGCTTACGATTTCCAGCGCTGTTAACTCGTGCCTGTGGTCCTGGAGATGCTCCAGCAGGCCGATTTCGGGAGTTCTTTCACCCACGTTCGTCACATCGCACGTATCACATGCAATTTCCATTTTGTGATCGACATGTGTGTGTTTTCGGTGTGTAGTGTTGCCGACTGTTGTTGTGTGTTTATCTGTCCTCTTTTGTTTGTGTTGGGTGTGTGGTTTGATAGGTTTCATTTGTTGCGTGTATGGATGTATGTGTGTGTGTGTGTGTGTGTGTGTGTGTGTGTGTGTGTGTGTGTGTGTGTGTGTGTATTTTGCTGTGTCTAAATGTGTCATTCTTTCTTGAGAGTGGGATTTTTATATATGTGATATATGTGTGTTGGGGGGGGGGGGGGGAGAGGCACGGAGAGAGAGACAGAGAGAGAGAGAGAGAGAGAGAGAGAGAGAGAGAGAGAGAAAAAAGAAATATTCATTAGTTATTTATGCCGGTTACATTTCGGTTTGTTATTGTCTTGGTGATATGTGCGATGTGACAAATGTGGGTGAAAGAACGCCAGAAATCGGCCAGATGGAGTATGGAAACGAACGAATGCATCTCGAGGGCCAGAAGCACGAGTTAACAGCGCTGGAAATCGTAAGCAACACTGAACGATAATTTCACATTACGAAATTTGTGCTACACTAGTTGATTCTAACCTAAAAAACAAGAGAAAAACACGACAAAATGTAACATAGCAGCATATTGTATCTACCACGTAATACGTTTATTGTATGTGTAAAAGGAAACATGTGTTAAGGCCACTGAACATGTTTCACAAATAAAAGAAGCGAAACGCGTGTGCCTTCAATTAGTTGCACAGACGGAACGTACCTCCACGAACTACAGCAACTAAGCAAGGACGAAAAAAAAAATTACGATAACCAGTGTTGTTCAAGGAACTGAGGCAAACTCGATGCCTGATTTTGCTAACTGAATTATGTATGTGACTTGAATATGTGATATGTGACTAAACAATCCAAAGTTTCTGATATTGTAAATAGCTGATTGATTGTGAGACAGCAAAGCCAGAGAAATACACTACTGGCCATCAAAATTTCTACACCAAGAAGAAATGCAGATGATAAAGGGGTATTCATTGGACAAACATATTATACTACAACTGACATGTGATTACAATTTTCACGCAATTTAGGTGCATAGATCCTGAGAAATCAGTACACAGAACAACCACTTCTGGCCGTAATATTAGCCTTGATACGCCTGGGCATTGAGTTCAACAGAGCTTGGATGGCGTGTACAACATGCGGTCGTGCATTATCCTGCTGAAATATAGGGTTTCCCAGGGATCGAATGAAGGGTAGAGCCACGGGTCGTAACACATCTGAAATGTAACGTCCACTGTTCAAAGTGCTGTCAATGCGAACAAGAGGTGACCGAGACGTGTAACCAATGGCACCCCATACCATCACGCCGGGTGATACGCCAGTATGACGATGACGAATATACGCTTCCAATTTGCGTTCACCGCGATTTCGCCAAACACGGATGCGACCATCATGATGCTGTAAACAGAACCTGGATTCATCCGAAAAAATGACGTTTTGCCATTCGTGCGCCCAGGTTTGTCGTCGAGTACACCATCGCAGGCGCTCCTGTCTGTGATGCAGCGTCAAGGGTAACCGCAGCCACGGTCTCCGAGCTGATAGCCCATGCTGCTGCAAACGTCGTCGAACTGTTCGTGCAGATGGTTGTTGTCTTGCAAACGTCCCGATCTGTTGACTCAGGGATCGAGACGTGGCTGCACGATCCATTACAGCCATGCGGATAAGATGCCTGTCATCTCGACTGCTAGTGATACGAGGCCGTTGGGATCCAGCACGGTGTTCCGTATTACCCTCCTGAACTCACCGATTCCATATTCTGCTAACAGTCATTGGATCTCGACCAACGCGAGCAGCGATGTCGCGATACGATAAACCGCAATCGCGATAGGCTACAATCCGACCTTTATCAAAGTCGGAAACGTGATGGTACGCATTCCTCCTCCTTACACGAGGCATCACAACAACGTTCCACCAGGCAACGCCGGTCAACTGCTGTTTGTGTATGAGAAATCGGTTAGAAACTTTCCTCATTGTCAGCACGTTGTAGGTGTCGCCACCAGCGCCAACCTTGTGTGAATGCTCTGAAAAGCTAATCATTTGCATATCACAGCATCTTCTTCCTGTCGGTTAAATTTCGCGTCTTCGTGGTGTAGCAATTTTAATGGGCAGTGGTGTATACGAAAAAAGGCTATTTTAGTTTCTTGTGTGTCTAAGTGCCACTTGGGGGTGAGAACAAACAGCTACAGGCTCGTAACACAAAGGTTTTGCTAGCTCGGACAACAGCTGGTTGTTCACTAGGACGGCGCCCGGCCGGGCCTGTTCGCCAATTCACGCCGCTTCCCGTTTCCGCGGCAGGCCGACACAGCGCGTGATGCGACAATGAGTTTGCGCAAGGGACCCTGACAACAGCCCACCGTGCGCGCGCCGCGCAATTTGTGGACCGTGTTTTATGGGCGCGTGCGACGAGCTCCAGCGGGGCAGGACGTGAGGACCCAACGATAAGCCCGACTCTGCAAACAAATCAGGACGCAACGGGTTATCGCAGCTGAGTAAATCTCCCGTGTCGCAGGCGTCAAGCATATTTTAAAGGAGCAGATTGCGCCGAGCGGGAGAGTGAAAATACCGGCGCCAACCGGAGAGGTCTTCAGGCGTGGAAACAGCCACTCAGTGTTTTCCAAAATT
Source organism: Schistocerca piceifrons (assembly GCF_021461385.2). Lineage (NCBI taxonomy): Eukaryota > Metazoa > Arthropoda > Insecta > Orthoptera > Acrididae > Schistocerca > Schistocerca piceifrons. Next base: position 945,897,993 of record NC_060140.1, on the reverse strand, counting down.
TGAGCTTAATGAGGGGAAAAAGGAAAATCGAGAATGGAAACAGGAGGGAGTGATCACTGTAAACAGTAGTAAAAAATTCAGCCCCACCGTAAAGCCAAAGTTGTGCTATATGGATAAAAAAATAGTACATTCTGCTTCGATAGGTGTGTGGTTCAAAGGTAGGCCTTCTATATTACACTGCAGTTTCGTTCTGAGTAACTGATAATCCCTTAATGATTAATTTTCAAAGATAAAATAGCGATATTAAAGGTACTTAATAGAGAAAAAGAAGCTAGAATTCTTATAAATGTTCAAATGCGTGTGAAATCTTATGGGACTTAACTGCTGAGATCATCAGTCCCTAAGCTTACACACTACTTAACCTAAATTATCCTAAGGACAAACACACACACACACACACACACACACACACACACACACACAAACACACACACAGCCTTGCCCGAGGGAGGACTCTAAACTCCGCCGGGATCAGCCGCACAATCCATGACTGCAGCGCCCTAGACCGCTCGGCTGATCCCGCGCGGCAGAATCCTTATAGGCGCTAAATAAATCTGTCCCCACCTCTGCTGAACATTTTCCCAGCACATGCCAAGAAAACTGTGCAAGTGTTAAATGGACAAAGAATAAAATGTTTCCGTCTTCGGATGACATAGCTGTGACATCTACAGACAAAAGAAACTGAACCTGCGAAGGTTCCTGTGCAATGCTAAAAGATGAATACAAATTGAAATTTAACAGAAAATGACAAATACTTGTCTAGGTCCTGCTAACAGGAAATAGAAAATGCTAAAATTAAAATTAGAGAAAATAAAGTAAATAAATAAGATCAAACAAATATTCGTGTAACTAAAAACGGAACAAGCAATGAAGAAATATCGAAGGGGCACAAGTGAACTTCAGCAATAAAAAAACTACTTTGCTAAGAGTACATAAATACTGAAGTAATGGAAAAATAGTTAAGTTATACTTTGACCATGGCGGTTTATGGCTGTGAAATCTGTACTTTAGGTCAATATCAAATTAAATCTCTTTAATCCTTTAAAGTCTGGCACTGTAAACGATTGTCAAAAATTAAGTACACGACCAAGCAGGAAGTCTTCCAAAGAACTGGTGAAGAAAGAACATTCAAGAAAGCAATCGAATTAGGTAAGTCACATAATGGCCCAAAACCAGTTCCTCGTAAATACACTAGAAGATACACTGCAAGATAGAAAGCCGGAGGAAGAATCTATACAACAATCCACTAATAAAGTTATGCTTGTAACAGATTCAGATGGAGAGCTGCAAACCACTCTAAAAACTGATAGAGTGGTGCATTTAACTACGTCATTCCACAAAGACGTCATTTCGACCCTGTTTTGCTAAGCAGTACATCCCGATACTATGTCGAGAGCCTTGAACCGTCAAACTGACACTTAATGGCTTTCACGGTTCAAAGAGTTACGTCAGTACATAATCGACCGGCCACTCCAGAACAAAATAAGTCTAGAAATTTATACACAACGGAATTCAGTGATGTCTGTAACATAATAATCTGCGGCGGCTACAACTGCCTCAGTAGGTGCAGCTTCCCAAAAACTGCTTCAGCTGTATTCTAGACGTCCGGTAGTGAGGGACACGTTCAAGGGACTGTAGGGCCGGATCACTTCACTTCACTGTGCAGTCTGTGCCGTCCAGACTGGAACACGGATGCATGGAGCGTCACGCTCTTCGCGAACGTAGCCACATTAATTTCGCTGAATCAATGTCATGTCGGAAGAGAGAGTGGTGGTGCAGTGGTACAATCATAGGAACATCGTGTAAGGAGACTAGTCTGCGTCTAGCTGGCATCCTAAACGGAGGGTCGAGAGGGCCATTGCTGACGGATGAGAATACGAAACTTCACAGCTCAGTTGGTCATCGAACGCAGCTGTCGCCCAGAAGTACAGAACACAGGTACTGCAATGACATACGGATATTTTCTGAGGCGCTACCGCTCAAGACCCCCCAGCAAATGGCCGGCCGCTGTGACCGAGCGGTTGTAGGCGCTTCCGTTCGGAACCACGCTACTGCTACGGTCGCAGGTTCGAATCCTACCACGGGCATGGATGTGTGTGGTGTCCGTACGTTAGTTACGTTTAAGTACACTACTGGCCATCAAAATTACTACACCAAGAATAAATGCAGATGATAAACGGGTATTCATTGGACAAATATATTATACTAGAACTGACATGTGATTACATTTTCACGCAATTTGGATTCATAGATCCTGAGAAATCAGTACCCAGAATAACCACCTCCGGCCGTAATAATGGCCTTGATACGCCTGGGGATTGAGTCAAACAGAGCTTGGATGGCGTGTACAGCTACAGCTGCCCATGCAGCTTCAACACGATACCACAGTTCATCAAGAGTAGTGACTGGCGTATTGTGACGACCCAGTTGCTCAGCCACCATTGACCAGAAGTTTTCAATTGGTGAGAGATCTGGAGAATGTGTTGGCCAGGGCAGCAGTCCAACATTTTCTGTATCGAGAAAGGCCCGTACGGAACCTGCAACATGCGGTCGGGCACTATCCCGCTGAAATTTAGGGTTTAGCAGGGATCGAAACACATCTGAAATGTAACGTCCACTGTTCAAAGTGCCGTCAATGCGAACAAGGTGACCGAGACGTGTAACCAATGGCACCGCATACCATCACGCCGGGTGATACGCCACTATGGCGATGTCGAATACACGATTCCAATGTGCGTTCACCGCGATGTCGCCAAACACTGATGCGACCATCGTGATGCTGTAAACAGAACCTGGATTCGTCCGAAAAAATGACGTTTACCATTCGTGCACCCAGGTTCGTCGTGGAGTACACCATCGCAGGCGCTCCTGTCTGATGCAGTGTCAAGGGTAACCGCAGCCGTGGTCTCCGAGCTAATAGTCCGTGCTGCTGCGAACGTCATAGAACTGTTCGTGCAGATGGTTGCTGTATTGCAAGTCCCCATGTGTTGACTCAGGCATCGAGACGTGGCTGCACGATCCGTTACAGCCATGTGGTAAGATGCCTGTCATCTCGACTGCTAGTGATACGAGGCCGTTGGGATCCATCACGGCGTTCCGTATTACCCTCCTGAACCCACCGATTCCATATTCTGCTAACAGTCATTGGATCTCGACCAACGCGAGCAGCGATGTCGCGATACGATAAACCGCAATCGCGATAGGCTACAATTCGACCTTTATCAAAGTCGGAAACGTGATGGTACGCATTTCTCCTCGTTACACGAGGCATCACAACAACGTTTCACCAGGCGACGCCGGTCAACTGCTGTTTGTGTATGAGAAATCGGTTGGAAACTTTCCTCATGTGAGCACGTTGTAGGTGTCGCCACCGGCGCCAACCTTGTGTGAATGCTCTGGAAAGCTAATCATTTGCATATCACAGCATCTTCTTCCTGTCTGTTAAATTACCCGTCTGTAGCACGTCATCTTCGTGGTTCAGCAGTTTTAATGGCCAGTAGTGTAGTTCTAAATTCTAGGGGACTGATGACCTCAGATGTTAAATCCCATAGTGCTCAGCGCCATTTGAACCCCCGTGAATGCCTCTGCACCGAGCTGCTTTTTCTTGCAAATGGACGACTGGTCTGCAAGGTTTGCGGAACTGAATCTTACACAGCATGTACTTCTGTCTGAAAGAACAGGCACCATTTTGTTCCGACAGCGACAATGAATGAAGACACGAAGGGATTAAAGATATTATCTGCCAGCAGACATTGATTTATATCAATGGAACAAATTCAAAATTTGTGTCAGACTGGGATTCGAACCCGGGTCTCCTGCTTACGTTTTTTTATACTCTCATTTTGTTCGTTTTCGTTCGTTGCATCTGCTCGTGGCTGGCGTCGCAAGACACCTGTTTCTGTTCGCTGTTGATCCATTACCTCAGTTGTTTTTTGTTTTTTTTATCACTGAGGGCATCTAATCCTCTGACCGAACACGCTGAGTTAGCGTGCCGGCTCACTAGGCAGATGCGCTGACCACTACGCCATCCCGACACAGTGGTCACCACAACCGCACGCACTACCGTAGCACGCCTCCCGTCAGATGCAAATTCTCAACTTGTACCACACACCACAGACGTAGGAACACTACTCATTACCCTCAGTATTCACGCGGCATCTCCACGAATCCCGTAAGAGTTAGAGTTTGAGTGCAACTGCACAGAAAGGACCAGTGGTCGCCATCGCTTTAATTACTGCCGAGATGCCGCGAGTACATCTATATCTACATTTATACTCCGCAAGCCACCCAACGGTGTGTGGCGAAGGGCACTTTACGTGCCACTCTCATTACCTCCCTTTTTTGTTCCAGTCGCGTATGGTTCGCGGGAAGAACGACTGTCTGAAAGCCTCCGTGCGCGCTCTAATCTCTCTAATTTTACATTTGTGATCTCCTCGGGAGGTATAAGTAGGGGGAAGCAATATATTCGATACCTCATCCAGAAACGCACCCTCTCGAAACCTGGCGAGCAAGCTACACCGCGATGCAGAGCGCCTCTCTTGCAGAGTCTGCCACTTGAGTTTGCTAAACATCTCCGTAACGCTATCACGCTTACCAAATAACCCTGTGACGAAACGCGCCGCTCTTCTTTGGATGTTCTCTATCTCCTCCGTCAACCCAACCTGGTACGGATCCCACACTGATGAGCAATACTCAAGTATAGGTCGAACGAGTGTTTTGTAAGCCACCTCCTTTGTTGATGGACTACATTTTCTAAGGACTCTCCCAACGAATTTCAACCTGGTACCCGTCTTACCAACAATTAATTTTATATGATTATTCAACTTCAAATCGTTCCGTACGCATACTCCCAGATATTTTACAGAAGTAACTGCTACCAGTGTTTGTTCCGCTATCATATAATCATACAATAATGGATCCTTGTTTCTATGTATTCGCAATACATTACGTTTGTCTATGTTAAGGGTCAGTTGCCACTCCGTGCACCAAGTGCCTATCCGCTATCACAGTATTGAGCCTAATGATCAGGGCCAATACATCAGTAGTGTGTGGTGTAAGTTGAGAATTTGGCTATGAGGGGAGGCGTGCTATGGTGTGTGACAAATACGTCCGGACGACGTAGTGTCCAGCGCATCTGCCTACAGTGGCAGGAGACCCGGGTTCGAATCCCGGTCTGGCACAGATTTTCAACTTGCTCCATTGATATAAACCAACGGCCACTGGTACCTAATGTCTTTACTTCCGCTGTGTCTTGTTACATAGCAAGTCTGGAATTCATTCGGGAGCTAAACTGCTGCCCGTCGGCCGCCACCAAGGGTTCTTTCCTGATCACTGCACAGCTCTTTCTCGGGAATGGTGCAGAGTTCAAAAAAAAGCTCCGAACCACTTTGTGAAGGGCGAGCCACATATCACAGGCAAGAATGTGTAGCAGCTAGGAAAAACCTAATGCTCCCTTGACTTTTTCATTTTGTGCAAGTGGCTATCTACTTTTCCTCGTTTTCGTAACCGTCTGGCTCAGGAAGGAAAACGAGATGAAGTGTTGCATTTCAAGTAATGTTTCCGAGAGTGTGTACTGACTCTTGACGTGTGTGAGCTCTTGATTTTAATGGTAACAATAAAAACAGCACTGAAAGTCTCTTCGGGTTTGCTGCAGATCCTAAAATCAACTTGACTCGATATTTCGGCGATCCAAGTGTTCGCCATCTTCAGGAAAGTGCTGCTTGTGTAGGCGCCCCGGTGTTTCCGGTCGCCTACGGTGGACTGGTTGGCCGAGCGGTGACCTCTCCAGTTGTCAGGATGCTAGGAAATGACTGTGGACGCGTCAGAAACGCCAAAGAAACATTATTAATTCATGACACCTTTATTCCTGCCGAGTACAATGTGGGTTGGTGATATCAACGACCTTCTCCGAGTCCTCGCTGTCTCGGAGCGATGACACCAGCTCCGGGCCGCACCAGTCTCGCTAGCGCAGCGCCGCGTGCTGTGATGTAGCGGTGGAACGCCCTGCCGGCTCGGCTGCGGACTGCAAGTCGCTGCGCGTTGGAGGCTCCGGGTTGGAGTCCCGGCGCTGTCGCCACGAGAGGCGTTCTCGTAGCGCGGAGTGTACTCTATCCGACCCTGTCTCCTTCCCTGCTCCTCCTGGTGGCTCGTCCGTGGTGGTCGGGCGGAACGGGCTGCAGTCGAAGTTGTGAAATGCAGTACAGCTGTCGCTATACCTCTGTCTCGCACTGTACGAAAGTCTCCGTCCAACACAAACCCGCGTGCCAAGCAGTTCTCTCTCGTCTGCTGTGTGTAACCAGGCCATTGCCCCTGCCTGACGACACATTCCGATACATGTGCAATCCTCTTACCTCTTGGCTAACCTACTGCCTCTGGCTCTCGGCATAGGCAACGAAAGTTCGACAATATTCCACGTTTGCAACTCTTTACTATTCCGCGACACTACACTTCCGCTGACGAGTCCCGCTCTGCAGAAGCAGCATTTTCCTGAAGATGGCGAACAGCTGCATCGCCGAAACATCGAGTCGAGTTGATTTTAGGATACGGCAGCAAACCCGAAGAGACTTTCAAGACTTATTACGCCGGGAAAGCCTACGTAATCACAATAAATACAGCATCCGCCCGAGCCGTTAGCAGTCAGCTCGAGCGGCCGGCGCCGGCTGGACGAGGCGGTGAGGCGCGGGCGGCGGGTATTTGGCTCTAGATCTGCCGCAGCCGCAGCCGCCGCAGCCGCAGTTGCGCCTCGGTCGATGGCCGGCCACGGCCGCCGCCCCATTCACGCAAGACGCCCGGCGCCGCCCCGCCGCCCATCAGCCGGCCGCTTCCGAGCGCGTCATCCCCCGCGCTCTCTCTCTCTCTCTCTCTCTGGATCTCCGCTCCTCCCCGTCTCCTCCGGATCGATGGAGCCACTGGTTGGCGCTTCCGGCACATTTGCAGTCTGCCCCAAGGTCCCCCTCGGCCGTGACTAAAGTGCTAAGTTTCCGTTCACTACGCTGGACCCTGTAAACGGCTTGGCGGGTAAGCCACGACTGGATTGTAACACTCTTCGCAACGCTTATCAGTCAACATTTCGCTACATCATCACGCTCAACGTCGTTATGAAGAATTAAGTCGCTTTTGATACGTTCCATCCTCACACGTCTTAATCCACCATCTTTCTTCTACTGCTCCGAAACGGTAATGCACACTTGCCTTTCGTCGCCATTATTTTTTTGTTCATCGTATCATTACCGAACCATCAGATTAGATTAGATTAGATTAGATTAATACTAGTTCCATGGATCATGAATACGATATTTCGTAATGATGTGGAACGAGTCGAATTTTCCAATACATGACAAATTAGGTTAATTTAACAACATACTTAAGTTAATATAACAACTTTATTTTTTTGTGTTTTTTTGTTTTTCTTTATTTTTTTTATTTTTTTTATTTTTTTTTAATATTTTTGTTTTTTTTCTTTTTCTTTTTTTTCTTAATTTATATCTAAAAATTCCTCTATGGAGTAGAAGGAGTTGTCATTCAGAAATTCTTTTAATTTCTTCTTAAATACTTGTTGGTTATCTGTCAGACTTTTGATACTATTTGGTAAGTGACCAAAGACTTTAGTGCCAGTATAATTCACCCCTTTCTGTGCCAAAGTTAGATTTAATCTTGAATAGTGAAGATCGTCCTTTCTCCTAGTATTGTAGTTATGCACACTGCTATTACTTTTGAATTGGGTTTGGTTGTTAATAACAACTTTCATAAGAGAGTATATATACTGAGAAGCTACTGTGAAAATCCCTAGATCCTTAAATAAATGTCTGCAGGATGATCTTGGGTGGACTCCAGCTATTATTCTGATTACACGCTTTTGTGCAATAAATACTTTATTCCTCAGTGATGAATTACCCCAAAATATGATGCCATATGAAAGCAATGAGTGAAAATAGGCGTAGTAAGCTAATTTACTAAGATGTTTATCACCAAAATTTGCAATGACCCTTATTGCATAAGTAGCTGAACTCAAACGTTTCAGCAGATCATCAATGTGTTTCTTCCAATTTAATCTCTCATCAATGGACATACCTAAAAACTTGGAATATTCTACCTTAGCTATATGCTTCTGATTAAGGTCTATATTTATTAATGGCGTCATACCATTCACTGTACGGAACTGTATGTACTGTGTCTTATCAAAATTCAGTGAGAGTCTGTTTACAAGGAACCACTTAGTAATTTTCTGAAAGACAGTATTGACAATTTCATCAGTTAATTCTTGTTTGTCAGGTGTGATTACTATACTTGTATCATCAGCAAAGAGAACTAACTTTGCCTCTTCATGAATATAGAATGGCAAGTCATTAATATATAATAAGAACAACAAAGGACCCAAGACTGACCCTTGTGGAACCCCATTCTTGATAGTTCCCCAGTTTGAGGAATGTGCTGATCTTTGCATGTTACGAGAACTACTTATTTCAACTTTCTGCACTCTTCCAGTAAGGTACGAATTAAACCATTTGTGCACTGTCCCACTCATGCCACAATACTTGAGCTTGTGTAGCAGAATTTCATGATTTAAACAATCAAAAGCCTTTGAGAGTCACAGTTGCAAAATACTAACGCGAATTCTTTACAGACGAATGGAAAAACTGGTAGAAGCTGACCTCGGGGAAGATCAATTTTTGATTCCGTAGAAATGTTGGAACACGTGAGGCAATACTGACCCTACGACTTATCTTAGAAGCTAGATTAAGGAAGGGCAAACCTACGTTTCTAGCATTTGTAGACTTAGAGAAAGCTTGTGACAATGTTGACTGGAATACTCTTTTCCAAATTCTGAAGATGGCAGGGGTCAAACACAGGGAGCGAAAAGCTATTTACAATTTGCACAGAAACCAGATGGCAGTTGTAAGAGTCGAGGGGCATGAAAGGGAAGCAGTGGTTGGGAAAGTAGTGAGACAGGGTTGTAGCCTCTCCCCGATGTTATTCAATCTGTATATTGAGCAAGCAGTGAAGGAAACAAAAGGAAAGTTCGGAGTAAGTATTAAAATCCATGGAGAAGAAATAAAAACTTTGAGGTTCGCCGATGACATTGTAATTCTATCAGAGACAGCAAAGGACTTCGAAGAGCAGTTGAACGGAATGGACAGTGTCTTGAAAGGAGGGTATAAGATGAACATCAACAAAAGCAAAACGAGGATAATGGAATGTAGTCGAATTAAGTCGGGTGATGCTGAGTGAATTAGATTAGGAAATGAGACGCTTAAGGTAGTAAAGGAGTTTTGCTATTTGGGGAGCAAAATAACTGATGATGGTCGAAGTAGAGAGGATATAAAATGTATACTGGCAATGGCAAGGAGAGCGTTTCTGAAGAAGAGAAATTTGTTAACATCGAGTATAGATTTAAATCTGAGGAAGTTGTTTCTGAAAGTATTTATATGGAGTGTAGCCATGAATGGAAGTGAAACATGGACGATAAATAGTTTAGTATTGAATAGAATTGGGGCGAAGAGGAGTTTGTGGCACAACTTGCCTAGAAGAAGGGATCGGTTGGTAGTACATGTTCTGAGGCATCAAGGAATCACCAATTTGGTATTGGAGGGCAGCGTGAAGGGTAAAAATCGTAGAGGGAGACCAAGAGATGAATACACTAAGCAGATCAGAAGGATGTAGGCTGCAGTAGGTACTGGAAGATGAAGAAACTTCCACGGGATAGAGTGGCATGGAGAGCTGCATGAAACCGGTCTCACGACTGAAGACCACAACAACAACAACAACAACAACAACCATTTCGGGAGAACCTCGTCATCAAATCCGGTAGTGAAATACACAATATAAGACAAGACATTAGGCATACACTGCAACAATGCTGTGAAGCTGAGAAACGCGCCTGTTAAAATCAGTACGATGTATCTTCAGCTTCACTGCGTTGTTGCAATGTATTCCTTTTACTACTCTGTCTTATAGTGTGTGTTTCTCCTGGCCGTAAATAAGTCTTCCCGCGACATATCACGATGTTTGACCCCCACGCCGACAGCGATCTACTCCCTCATAGGGGTAGCTGCACTGAAGACTCCTAACTAAGGTACGAGCATATGGGATTGGTTCCCAAGTGTGTGAGTGGCTCGAAGACTTCTTAAGTAATAGAACCTAGTACGTTGTCCTCGATGGTGAGTGTTCATCGGAGGTGAGGGTACCATCTGGAGTGCCCCAGGGAAGTGTGGTAGGTCCGCTGTTGTTTTCTATCTACATAAATGATCTTTTGGATGGGGTAGATAGCAATGTGCGGCTGTTTGCTGATGATGCTGTGGTGTACGGGAAGGTGCCGTCGTTGAGTGACTGTAGGAGGATACAAGATGGACAGGATTTGTGATTGACGTAAAGAATGGCAGCTAAATCTACATATAGATAAATGTAAATTAATGCAGATGAATAGGAAAAAGAATCCCGTAATGTTTGAATACTCCATTAGTAGTGTAGCGCTTGACACAGTCACGTCGATTAAATATTTGGGCGTTACATTGCAGAGCGATATGAAGTGGGACACGCATGTAATGGCAGTTGTGGGGAAGGCGGATAGTCGTCTTCGGTTCATTGGTACAATTTTGGGAAGATGTGGTTCATCTGCAAAGGAGACCGCTTATAAAACACTAATATGACCTATTCTTGAGTACTGCTCGAGCGTTTGGGGTCCCTATCAGGTCGGACTGAGGGAGAACATAGAAGCAATTCAGAGGCGGGCTGCTTGATTTGTTACTGGTAGGTTTGATCATTACGCGAGTGTTACGGAAATGCTTCAGGAACTCGGGCGGGAGTCTCTGGAGGAAAGGAGGCGCTCTTTTCGTGAATCGCTGCTGAGGACATTTAGAGAACCAGCATTTGAGACTGACTGCAGTATAATTTTACTGCCGCCAACTTATATTTCGCGGAAAGACCACAAAGATAAGATAAGAGAGATTAGGGCCCGTACAGAGGCACATAGGCAGTCATTTTTCCCTCGTTCTGTTTGGGAGTGGAACAGGGAGAGAAGATGCTAGTTTTGGTACGAGGTACCCTCCGCCACGCACCGCATGGTGGATTGCGGAGTATGTGTGTAGATGTAGCTCCCCAAGCAGCTGCCGAGGTTGACAGGAAGAAACAAATGACAGATAGTCATCACCCTCTACACGGGCACCAACCAGAGCCCAGGAGGCTTCGCTGAAGAAGGAGCTTCCTTTGGAGACCAGAGCCAATCGACGTCACCGTCATGGAAGGAGGAACACCGAATCCCATCCTGGATCTAAGGGAAGAAGTTGCTGTTGGAAGTGACAAATCCTTCACATCCAAACAGGCTGAGAACTAGGCTCTAAAACTGCAAGTATAGCCTTGCCCGATGGGGCTACTTCGATGGGGAACCACCAAGTGACTGTGGAAATGTCCAACCGGAAGACCACCAACTGACGCGCCCAAACCTCAGCACAAGGTGTTCACCGCTAGATTTGGAAGTAGCTAATGATAAGGCCATCCGTGTAGATATTTAAACTTTAAATTTTATTACAGTTGACTTGTACTAGGTTTTAATGTATGGAGTTCTGAACATAGAAAATACATAAATATATATTGTGTGTTTCACACCGCAGGTCTGATGATGAGATTCTCCCGAAACGCATGATGAGATGAAGAATAAATTATGTTATCGACCAAGGCACGTGCATTACCATTTAGTGCCCAAGACGGTAGTAGATCTCTCGAGTGGCTTTCTTTCTAAAATGATGGAAGTTTACTGCCTCATTCCTACAGATATTTCTCAAATATATAGTCCCGCGTTCGCTCTTTGCATGGCTATTCCAACGTACTCGTATATAAAAATCGAATTTCCATGTCCGAAATTGTTGCTATACTAAATGGTTGCTTCTAATAAGTTTTCTCAGCTCATAGCTCTGCTTCAAGAGCAGACGCTACATGAGGTTAAGTTCCGGCGTAAATTCATTCCTCCACCTCCCAACAAATTGGTAATCGATATAGCTGTCG